>NC_073647.1:59192347-59514847 GCF_029407905.1 Bubalus kerabau | reverse complement strand
TTCTTTACTGAAATAATTTTAAAAGGAGATACTTCACTTCATCTACTATCTGGTTCTCATTTGGTAGAATTTACTTAGGAAAAGCAGTGTATATATTTATGAGTCCCTTCACTTATTTATCCAATTTTTAAGAGAATGAATCAATTCTGTCTTCCCAAGAAGATAAAAGAAATCAGTATTTCCTGTTTAATATAAATTGAAACTCAAGAGATTAAAAACACTTCATAGATTACAATCTTTGCCATGTGTGCCCTTACTGAATTTCAAACTTTCTTGTCTTTGACCATCAAGGACATCTCCAAGTTATCTTCTAAGTCCTTTTGACATGACCCTAATAATCATTGATAATTTCCTTTCTATCTGGTATCTCAGAAGGTCCCAGCTTCATCTTCTATGTTTTCTCCCCCATGCCTGGAATCAGTCATTTTCCCCCAAAAGTTCCAGCTATATTAAGTAAAAATTATATTTCAAGTCTAGAATCTGAGTGCACCAGGGATATTCATTGTTACTGGATTTTTAATTATGTATAGACTATTTCAGGCAACAAAGCAAAAGTATATAAAGTGATGAATGGATGGAGAGATAGATTTTTTTAAAAAAAGAACATTTCTAGAATTCAGTAATCCCCCTCATGTCACCTTTCAATCTATATTGTCTAAGAGTTACTATCCACTGTTCTCCTGTCTATCACCATATATAGTCTTTTATGTCTTATTTCTGTCAGTTGTCTTTATGTCTATAAGAATTATCCATGTTGTATGTTATATTAGTTTATTCATTGAACTAATATTCCAGTGTATAAATGTACTACAATATATTCAACTGTTATTGGACATTCAGTTCATTTCTGTCTCTCAGTTGTGTCTGACTCTTTGTGACCCCATGGACTGCAGCATGGACATTATATTTATTATTGGACATTACAGTTATTTAAATTTCTTGGGGGGAGGGGAGCTGTCCTAAGATGACAGAGGGATAGTATGGGGAGACCACTTTCTCCCCCACAAATTCATCGAAAGAGCATTCGATAGCTGAGCAAATACCACAGAACAACTTCTGAACGCTGGCAGAGGACACCAGGCACCCAGAAAGTCAGCCCATTGTCTTCGAAAGGAGGTAGGAAAAAATATAAAAGATAAAAAGAGAGACAAAAGAGTTAGGGACAGATAAAGAGAAGCTTCCAAACACCAGGAAACCCTCTCATCAGCAGGTCTGTGGGGAGTTTTGGAATTTCAGAGGAAAATGTAAAAGGGAGGAAAAAATAAATAAATAAAACCCACAGATTACGTGCCTAACAGCAACTCCCAGTGGAAAAGTAGCCCAGACGCTCTTATCTGCCACCAGCTAGCAGGGGCTGAACAGGGAGGCACTGACTGCGTTGCTTAAGGTAAGGACCAGGCCTGAATGCCCTGAGGGCAATCTGAAGGAGCTAACCGGAGATAGCAACCCAAGCCATGGGATAGCCAGCGAGGGGAAAAAAAAGAAAGAGAGAGAGAGAACTTTCCCTCAAAAAGCTCTAACCTAAGGCACAGCCAGGCCCACTCAAAGAACAAAGGACTGAACTAATACCAGAGGAGAGTTACCGGCCGCAGACCGGCCCATCCCCCACAAGACGCAGGAAGGCAAGCAGGCGGCAGCCAGAACTGGAAAGGGGCAAACTCGGCCTCAGAGATGGCATTCCCTACCAAAGTCACTTCCAGTTGCTAACCAAGTCTTCCTGGGATCCTGGACAGTTGACATCTGCCGGGAGAGTCGCAGCCAAAGATCAGCTCTCCAGAGGAAACACAGGGCACACCTGAGACGGTGCTCCTACTGCACACCCAGAAAACCAAGCGGCTGGAATCAGGGAGGTGATAAGGCACACTGTATCTGGGGAGAGTGCGCTCTCCAAGCACCTGGGCACCTGAGCTGCTCGGACCTGGGAAGGGCACAAAACGCAGGCCCAACTGAGTCTATGCTTTTGTGGAGTACCCAGGAATATGAACCTGAGTGGCATAGATCTGAGAAGTGCACACAACCCAAGGCCCACCTAAGACAGTTTCCCAGCAGAGCAACTTGGACCCTGAGCAGTGTAAACCAAGAAAGCACACACAGTCAGCAGGAGCAAACCCAGTGTGGCCAAGACACTGCAAGCACTCCCCACACACGCCAGTGATATTTGCTTGCAGTGTTCATCCCTCCCCACAGCACAATTGAACAAGTGGCCCTAAATAAATGACCACCTTCACTCCCTTGTCAGGGCAGAAGTTAGATACTGAAGAGACTTGTAAGCAGAGGAAGCTAAAATAAACAAAGAAGAGGGAATGGCTTTGGAACTGAGAGGGTCAACAAATTAAAACCTGTAGTTAGCATTGGCTATATAGGAAGGGACCTAGAGACCTTGAGAAGTATAAGGTGGAATAAGAAACTATCTGAAACTGAACTGACCACGCGCTACCCTCAACAGCTCCAGAGAAATTCCTAGATATATTTTACTATTATCATTTTTTTTTTAATTTTTAAAATTGTTTTTAAATTTTTAAGTGCTTTATTACTCCTTTAATTTTCATTTTTAAAACCTACTATTACCTTGGGGGAAAAAAGACCTATTTATAAAGCAAATGCCATATTTTTTTAATATAACTTTTGCAATTTGGTTTTGTTTTTTTGATATTGTATTTTTGAGAGTCTAACCTCTACTCTAGACTTTTAATCTTTGCTTTTTGGTATTTGTTATCAATTCAGTACCTTTAAGAATCCAATCTTCAGTACCAATTTTTACTTAGGAGTGTGATTAATGGCATGATTTCTCTCTCCCCTTTTGACTCTCCTTTTCCTCCCCCAGATCACCTCTATCTCCTTCCTCCCCCTTCTCTTTTCTACTTAACTCTGTGAATCTCTTTGTGTGTTCTGGGCTATGGAGAACACTTAGGGAACTGATCACAGGCTAGATTTGTCTCTCTCTTTTTGACTCCCCATTCTCCAATCTTGGTCACCTCTATCTCCTTCCTCCCTCTTCTCTTCTCTATGGAACTCTGTGAACCTCACTGAGTGTTCCAGACTGTGGAGAGCAAATAGGGAATTGATTACAGGCTAGACTGCTCTCTCCCCTTTTGAGTTCCCTTCTTATATCCCTGGTCACCTCTATCTCTCTCTTCCCCCTTTTCTTCTTCATGTAACTCTGTGAACCTCTCTGGATGTCCCTCACAGTGGAGAATCTTTTAACCATTAATCTAGATGTTTTATCATCAGAGCTGTATGGAGAGAGAAGTCTTGAGGCTACTATAAGAATAAATCTGAAAGCCAGAGGAAGGAGGCCTAAATCCAAAACTTGAGAACACCAGAAAACTCCTGACTCCAAGGACCATTAATTGACAAAAGCTCATCTAAAAGCCTCCATACTTCCACTGAAACCAAGTTCCACCCAAGAGCCAACAAGTTTAAGAGCAAGACATACCAAGCTAATTCTCCAACAAAGCAGGAACATAACCCTGAGCACAAATATACAGGTGGCCAAAAGTCACACCAAACCCATAGACACCTCAAAACTCACTATTGGATACTTTATTGCACTCCAGAGAGAAGAGATCAAGCTCCACCCACCAGAACACCGACACAAGCTTCCTTAACCAGGAAACCTTGACAAGACATTCGTCCAACCCAACCCACAAGGAGGAACCTCCACAATAAAGAGGAACCAAAACTTCTAGCATACAGAAAAGCCACCCCAAACACAGCAACCTAAACAAGATGAAAAGGCAGAGAAATATTCAGCAGCTAAAGGAACATGATAAAAGCCCACCAAACCAAACAAAAGAGGAGGCAATAGGGAGACTAACTGAAAAAGAATTCAGAATAATGATAGTAAAAGTGATCCAAAATCTTGAAAACAAAACGGAGTTACAGATAAATAGCCTGGAGACAAGAATTGAGAAGATTCAATAAAAGTTTAACAAGACCTAGAAGAAATAAAAAAGAGTCAATCAATAATGAATAATGCAATAACTGAGACCAAAAGCACTCTGGAGGGAACCAACAGTAGAATAACTGAGGCAAAAGATTGGATAAATGAGGTGGAAGATAGAATGGTGGAAATAAATGAAGCAGAGATGAAAAAAGAATTTTAAAAAATGAGGACAACCTCAGAGACCCCTGGGAAATTGTTAAATGTCCCAACATTCGAATCATAGGAGTCCCAGAAAAAAAAAAAAAAAAAGACAAAAAGAAAGGCCATGAGAAAATATGTGAGGAGATAATAGTTGAAAACTTCCCTAAAATGGGGAAGGAAATAATCACCCAAGTCCAAGAAACCCAGATAGTCCCAAACAGGATAAACCCAAGGTGAAGCACCCCAAGACACATATAAATCAAATTAACCAAAATCAAACACAAATAACAAATATTAAAAGCAACAAGGGAAAAACAACAAATAATTCACAAGGGGATGCCCATAAGGATAACAGCTGATCTTTCAATAGAAACTTCAAGCTTGAAGGGAATGGCAGGACATACTTAAAGTGATGAAAGAGAAAAACCTACAACCCAGATTACTGTACACAGCAAGGATCTCATTCAAATATGCAGGAGATGTCAAAAGTTTTACAAACAAAAGCTCAGATAATTCAGCACCACCAAACCAGCTCTCCAACAAATGCTAAAAGATCTTCCCTAGACAGGAAACACAGAAAAGGTTTATAAACTCGAACTCAAAACAACAAAGTAAATGGCAACGGGATCATACTTATCAATAATTACCTTTAAATGTAAATGGGTTGAATGCCCCAACCGAAAGACAAAGACTGGCTGAATAGATACAAAAACAAGACCCCTATATATGCTGTCTACAAGAGACCCACCTCAAAACTAGGGACACATAGAGATTGAAAGTGAAGGGCTGGAAAAAGATATTTCATGCAAATGGAGACCAAAAGAAAGCAGGAGTAGCACTACTCATATCAGATAAAATAGACTTTGAAATAAAGGCTGTGAAAAGAGACAAAGAAGGACACTACATAATGATCAAGGGGGATCAATCCAAGAAGAAGATAAAACAATTATAATATATATGCACCCATCATGGGAGCACCACAATATGTAAGGTAAATGCTAACAAGTATGAAAAGGGAAAATAACAGTAACACAATAATAGTGGGAGACTTTAATACCCAACTCACACCTATGGATAGATAAAATAAACAGAAAATTAGCAAGAAAACACAAACTTTAAATGATACAATGGACCAGTTACACCCAATTGATATCTATAGGACATTTCACCCTAAAACAATGAATTTCACCTTTTTCTCAACTGCACACAGAACCTTCTCCAGAATAGATCACATCCTGGGCCATAAATCTAGCCTTGGTAAATTCAAAATAATTGAAATCATCTCAAGCATCTTTTCTGAACACAATGAGGTAACATTAGATGTCAACTATAGGGAAAAAAAAACTATTGAAAATACAAACATATGGAGGCTAATCAACAGACTTCTCAATAACCAACAAATCAAGGAAGAAATAAAAAAGAAATCAAAATCTGCATAGAAACAAATGAAAATGAAAACACAACAACAGAAAACCTATGGGATTCTGTAAAACCATGCTAAGAGGAAGGTTTGGAGAAGGCAATAGCACCCCACTCCAGTACGCTTGCCTGGAAAATCATGGACGGAGGAACCTGGTAGGCTGCAGTCCATGGGGTCTCTAGGAGTCGGACACGACTGAGCAACTTCACTTTCACTTTTCACTTTCATGCACTGGAGAAGGAAATGGCAACCCACTCCAGTGTTCTTGCCTGGAGAATCCCAGGGGTGGAGGAGCCTGGTGGGCTACCGTCTATGTGGTCGCCCAGAGTTGGACACGACTGAAGTGACTTAGCAGCAAGGGGAAGGTTCATAGCAATACAAGCCTACCTCAAGAAACAGGAGAGAAATCTAATAAATAACCTAACTCTACACCTAAAGCAACTAGAAAAGGAAAAATGAAGAACTCCAGGATTAGTAGAAGGAAATAAATCAGAAAAATTAGGGCAGATATAAATGCAAAGGAAACAAAAGAGACCATAGCAAAAATCAACAAATCAAAAAGCTGGTTCTTTGAGAAGATAAATACAATAGACAAACCATTAGACAGACTCATCAAGAAACAAAGGGAGAAGAATCAAATCAATATAATTAGAAATGCAAATGGAGAAATCACAAAAGACAACACAGAAATTCAAAGGATCATAAGAGACTACTATCAGCAACTATATGCCAATAAAATTGACAAATTGGATGAGATGGACAAAGACTTAGAAAAGTACAACTTTCCAAAACGGAACCAGGAAGAAATAGAAAATCTTACCAGACCCATCACAAGCACGGAAATAAAAACCATAATCAGAATCTTCCAACAAACAAAAGCCCAGAACCAGATGTCTTTACAGCTGAATTCTACCAAAAATTTAGAGAAGAGCTAACACCTATCCTACTCAAACTCTTCCAGAAAATTGCAGAGGAAAGTAAACTTTCAAACTCATTCTATGAGGCCACCATCACCGTAATACCAAAACCAGGCAAAGATGCCACAAAAGAAAAAAGAAAGAAAGAAAGAAAACTACAGGCCAATATCACTGATGAACATAGATGCAAAAATCCTTAACAAAATTCTAGCAAACAGAACACAACAGCATATTAAAAAGATCATACATCATGACCAACTGAGCTTTATCCCAGGGATGCAAGGATTCTTCAATATTCGCAAATCTATCAACATGATACACCACATTAACAAATTGAAAGATAAAAACCATATGATTATATCAATAGACGCAGAGAAAGCCTTTGACAAAATTAAAAGCCTTTGACAAAATTCAAATTCAGGGTTTTTACCCATTTATGATAAAAACCCTCCAGAAAGCAGGCATGGAAGGAACATACCTCAACATCATACAAGCCATATATGTTAAACCCACAGCAAACATTATCCTCAATGGTGAAAAAGTGAAAGTATTTCCCCTAAAGTCAGGAAGAAGACAAGGATGCTCACTCTCACCACTACCATTCAACCTAGTTTTGGAAATTTTGGCCACAGAAATCAGAGCAGAAAAAGAAATAAAAGGAATCCAGATTAGAAAAAAAGTAAAACTCTCACTGTTTGCAGATGACATGATCCTCTACATAGAAAATCCTAAAGACTATACCAGAAAATTACTAGAGCTAATCAATGAATACAGTAAAGTTGCAGGACATAAAATTAACACACAGAAATCCCTTGCATTCCTATACACTAACAATGAGAAAACAGAGAAACTAAGGAAACAATTCCATTCACTATTGTAACAAAAGGAATAAAATACTTAGTAATAAATCTCCCTAAAGAAACAAAAGACCTATATATAGAAAACTATAAAACACTGATGAAAGAAATCAAAGAGAACACATATAGATGGAGAAATATACCACATTCATGGATTGGAAGAATCAATATAATGAAAATGAGTATACTACCCAAAGCAATCTATAGATTCATTGCAATCCCTATCAAGCTGCCAAAGGTATTTTTCAGAGAATTGGAACAAATAATTTCACAATTTGTATGGAATTAACAAAAGCCACAAATAGCCAAAGTAATCCTAGGAAAGAAGAATGGAACTGGAGTAATCAACTTGCCAGACGTCAGGAAATACTACAAGGCAACAGTCCTCAAGACAGTATGGTACTGGCACAAAGTCAGAAACAGAGATAAATGGAACAAAATAGAAAGCCCAGAAACAAATCCACGCACCTATGGACACCTTATCTTTGACAAAGGAGGCAAAAATATATAATGGAGAAAAGGCAATCTCTTTAACAAGTGGTGCTGGGAAAACTGGTCAACCACTTGTAAAAGTATGAAACTAGAACACTGTTTAACACCATACACAAAAATAAACTCAAAATGGATTAAAGATCTAAACATAAGACCAGAAACTATAAAACTCCTAGAGGAAAATATAGGCAAAACACTCTGACATAAATCACAACAGGATCCTTTATAACTTACCTCCCAGAGCAATGGAAATAAAAGCAAAAATAAATGGGACCTAATTAAACTTAAAAGCTTTTCCACAACAAAGGAAACTATAAGGAAGGTGAAAAGACAGCCTTCAGAATGGGAGAAAATAATAGGAAAGGAAACAACTGACAAAAAATTAATCTCAAAAATATACAAGAATCTCCCGCAGCTTGATTCCAGAGAAATAAAAGACCCTATCAAAAAATGGGCCAAAGAACTAAGCAGACATTTCTCCAAAGAAGACATACAGATGGCTAACAAACACATGAAAAAATGCTTAACATCACTCATTATCAGAGAAATGCAAATCAAAACCACTATAAGGTGCCATCTCATGCTGGTCAGAATGACTGCTATCAAAAAGTCTATAAACAATAAATGCTGGAGAGGGTGCAAAGAAAAAGG
This sequence comes from Bubalus kerabau, assembly GCF_029407905.1. NCBI lineage: Eukaryota > Metazoa > Chordata > Mammalia > Artiodactyla > Bovidae > Bubalus > Bubalus kerabau. The sequence continues at coordinate 59,506,423 of NC_073647.1, read as the reverse complement.
AACCCTCTTACACTGTTAGTGGGAATGCAAACTATTTCAGCCACTATGGAGAACAGTGTGGAGATTCCTTTAAAAACTGGAAATAAAATTTCCATATGACCCAGCAGTCCCACTGCTGGGCTTACATACCGAGGAAACCAGAATTGAAAGAGACATGTGTACCCCAATGTTCATCGCAACACTGTTTATAATAGCCAGGACATGGAAGCAACCTAGATGTCCATCAGCAGACGAATGGATAAGAAAGCTGTGGTACATATACACAATGGAATATTACTCAGCTATTATAAAAATGTATTTGAATCAGTTATAATGAGGTGGATGAAACGGGAGACTATTATACAGAGCGAAGTAAGTCAGAAAGAAAAACACCAATACAGTATATTAACACATATATATATATGGAATTTAGAAAGATGGTAACAAAGACCCTATACGCGATACAGCAAAAGAGTCACAGATGTAAAGAACATACTGTTGGACTGTGTGTGAGAAGATGAGGGTGGGATGATTTGAGAGAATAGCATTGAAACATGTATATTATCTTATGTGAAATAGATCGCCAGTCCAGGTTTGATGAATGAGGCAGGGTGCTCAGGGCTGCTGCACTGGGATGACCCTGAGGGATGGGATGGGGCGGGAGGTGGGAGGGAGTGTCAGGATGGGGAACACATGTACACGCATGGCTAATTCATGTGAATGTACGGCAAAAACCACTACAATATTGTAAAGTAATTAGTCTCCAATTAAAATTTAAAAGATTAAAATAAATACATTTCTTGGTTCTTTTCTATTCATGTGCTTTGGTGAACATAAACACTCCTGTGGATGTTTGCCTAAGAAGGGAACTGCTGGGCCATTTGATAGACATATGTTTATATTTGATAGATTCCTCCAAACAGTTTTCCAACATGTTTTTACCACTATACACTTTTACCAGTAACGTATAAATGTTGAAGTTGTTCCACATCCCTGCTGATGCTCAGTCTTTCTAGTCTTTCTAATTTCACCAATTCTAATAGTTGTGTGAGTGTGCATGTATGTGTTCATGTGTGTGCACATGTGTGATCCCATTCTGTCTTAAATACTGTTTTCTTAATTAATAATATTTTTAACATCTTTTCATATGTCTATTGACCATCCAATATGTGTGTATGTTAGTCACTCAGTCGTGTCCAACTTTTTGCAAACCCATGGACTTTAGCCCACTAGGTTCCTCTGTCCATGGGAATCTCCAGGCAAGAATACTGGAGGGGGTTGATATTTCCTTTTCCAGGGGATCTTCCCGACTCAGGGATTGAACCCAAGGCATCGCCAAAATCTCTTGCATTGGCAGGCAGGTTCTTTACCTTATGAGCCCCTAGGGAAGCCCATAAGCCACCCAGACCCAGATTTAACTGGTAAAATTCTCTAAGGTTCTTTTTTGTCCAGTCCCAAAGCTTTATTACTATGCATACACCAGAGAGTTGCAAATCCAAGACCTTGATACCAGATCTTAAATCTTTATATCTAAATGCTCATTCTATATCTTCATTTGCTTCTTCACCCTTGCAGGAGAGTTTGTTTGTTTTTTGTTTCTTGCCATTTTGCCCCTCTTCCTTATTGACTAGAACATTGATGTGCAGCTAAAAGACACAGCAGTTATTTTGTAACCATAAAACAATAAATATAAAGATGAAAACCAACACATTAGAAAAGGCAGAAGATAAAAAAAAAAATAGGTCACTGATGGGATTGTTGAACTACATAAAGTTTGACATCTTAGTATAAGAGATAAATTTTTAAGCCACTGTTATAGGATCTTCTTTTATTTTAAGTATAATACAATGCTGATACAAGAAGTTGATACACAAAGAAAAAGAAATCTTTGTTTTCCAAGCAAGAATCCTGGAGCAGGATGCCATTTAACGGGATTGTCTCAATTCAGGGATCAAACCTGCATCTCTTGCATTGGCAGGTGGATTATTTACCACTAGCACCACTTGGACACATCAGTAAAGGCTCTTTCATTTGCAAGTGAGAGAAAGCCAACTAGGGTCAGGCATAGATCTGGCCTCAGAAGCAATATTGGGAGTCTTAAACAATATTAGTATCTCTTTCTCTGTCTCTCCACTTCTTTTGTCTTTCTGTTCACTTAGGGACTACCTTTCTGTGTTGACCTCACTTTTTTGTACCATATGGGACTTCCTTTATATGGGTGGAGATGTGGCCAGAGGAAATTTCAGGTTTGTATCACATCAAATCAACTTAGGGTTTAGAGAAAAAAAAAAGAAAACTCTCAGTTAAAGAAAAAATAATCAAGAACAGGGTTCTATTTGGCTCAGCTTCAATGACAAGTTCAACTTGTAGATTCCTGTGGTAATGTATTGTGGGAGAGTAATTCAGAAAAACAAACATGATGTTTGATACTGTTTCAGGGAATTAACAGACATAGAAAAAATAATCAACATCTGTTAAATCTACCATAATATGTAGGTGTAAACATATGCATGTGTTTGTGTTACATAAAGAAGCATAAACCTTGATCATTTTATTCTTAAAAAATAATAGCATCATCTAAGAAACAAATTTTAGAGGTAATACAACTATAGGCAAAACAAGATAAGTAATCATTGGCCTGGTGAAGCAGAACTTCAATACTAATGAACAATGATTTTCATGTCAAATATTTAAAAAGTTTATGTTTCTTTGGAGAAATAATTCCACTTCTGGAATAGCAGCATGAAGAGCTCCATAACCTGCTACCAGTGGAACTAGCATAGTTGTTTCATTATGAAACAAGCTAGATAGATAGACATATAGAGATACAGATTATACATAGAGATGTACAGATAAATAAATATGCATATTCACATAGATAAATGCATATCCATATATAATCTTTACCTCTCGATACATATATAGATCTACATACCTATAGTTAATCTCTCTATACACACACACACACACATATATAATATATTTAAAGTCAATAATAAGCTATGGCTGAATGGTAAAGAATCCGCTTGCGATGCAGGAGACACAGGAGTCATGGGTTCAATCCCTGGGGTAGGGAAGATCCCCTGGAGAAGGGAATGGCAACACATTTCAGTATTGTTGCCTGGAGAATCCCATGGACCGAGAACCTGGCAGGCTACAGTCCATAGGGTCGCAAAGAGTCAGAAACAACTGCAGCAACTTAGCATGCATGCACATATTTAAACTCTCTGTATATTGACATAAGGGCATATAGCAAATGAAAAAATTCAAGAAAATATACTAAAACTTGGTAAGAATGGCAAAAATCTTTAGCATTTGAACCATTATCCATTCCATCCCTCACTCTTGCCAGTCCAGCATTAAGGAATCTCTTATTCCACTCCAGGTGGATATAGCCAAGGATACAGTATACCTTCTCCACTCAGCCCTGAGTTAAGGGCCATAGTATCAACTGGGAAGGGCAGACTGCTAGCATTTCTCATTCCCTGCTCCCCAAGATGCTCTGCAAAAATTAAATTTTAGGTGAGTGTGGTAGGAAAGTTGGAGATTTCTTCCTCCACCAAACCTCCTTTCATATGATAGAGGCTCTACTCTAATGGCTGGAGACAGACAGTCTTTGTATACTGATCTTGGAATCCTGACCAGCTCATTTATACAGCAGAAATTAAATACCGTGAGAGGCAAGCAGAGAAAGAAAGAGGTTACCACTGTGTCTAATAACATCCACAATACTGGTCCAAAGATTTATTTTTCCCAGGGATAGAGTTTATAAGAACAGAGACCTCTGAAATACTACACAGAACTGACTTCATTTGAAACAAAGTGTGAAGAAATTCAAACCTAAGGGTCAAGAAGCAACAGTTAGAACTGGACATGGAACAACAGACTGGTACCAAATCAAGAACACGGTACATCAAGGCTGTATATTGTCACCCTGCTTCTTTAACATATATGCAAAATACATCACGAGAAATGCTGGACTGGATGAAGCACAAGCTGGAATCAAAATTGCCATGAGAAATATCAGTAACCTCAGATATGCAGATGACACCACCCTTATGGCAGAAAGCAAAGAAGAACTAAAGAGCCTCTTGATGAAAGTGAAAGAGGAGAGTGAAAAAGTTGGTTTAAAACTCAGCATTCAGAAAGCTCAGATCATGGCATCTGGTCCCATCAGTTCATGGCAAATAGATGAGGTAACAATGGAAATAGTGACAGACTTTATTTTAGGGGGCTCCAAAATCACTGCAGATGGTGATTGAAGCCATGAAATTTAAAAAAAAAAAAAATGTTTGCTCCTTGGAAGAAAAGTTATGACCAACTTAGACAGCATATTAAAAAGTGGAGATATTACTTTACCAACAAAGATCTGTCTAGTCAAAGATATGCTTTTTCCAGTAGTCATGTATGTATTTTGAGAGTTGGACTATAAAGAAAACTCAGTGTGGAAGAATTGATGCTTTTGAACTGTGGTGGTGGAGAAGACTCTTGAGAGTCCCTTGGACAGCAAGGAGATCCAACCAGTCAATCCTAAAGGAAATCAGTCCTGAATATTCATTGGAAGGACTGATGCTGAAGCTGAAACTCCAATACTTAGGCCACCTGATGTGACTAACTGATTCATTGGAAAAGACCCTGATGCTGGGAAAGATTGAAGGTGGGAGGAGAAGGGGACAACAGAGGATGAGATGGTTGGATGGCATCACCAGCCCAATGGACATGAGTTTGAACAAGCTCCAGAAGTTGGTGATGGACAGGAAAGCCTGGCGGGCTGCAGTCTATGGGGTCACAAAAAGTTGGACACAACTGAGCAACTGAACTGAACTGAAAGGCCCTCTTGAAAAACAATGAAGATTTTAGGGATAAGCAGTTAAAAAGAGGACTTCCCTGGAGAGCCGTTGGCTAAGACTCTACTCTCCACTGCTTCCACATGCCCTATGACACAGACAAAATATTTTGGGCTTCACAGGTGGCTCATCGGCAAATAATCCACCTGCAACAGAGAAGATGCAGGCAGGAGATATGGGTTCAACGGAAACGGCAACACATTCTAGTATTCACAGGGAAAATTACAGACCAGCTGCTTTACCAGAGAAGATTAGGGAAACTGATAGCTAAAATACCTTCTGATATAAGGAAAATAACTCAAATACCTGCCCTTGAGAAGGGGTCCTAATTTAGTTGGATCAAACAAAATGTGAAACAGTTAGAACCCAGAGCATTATCAAAACAAAAGAGTAATGTGACAGTAATTTGTGGCACCGAACAACTAGATTTGTCCCAGAAAGGGAGATTCAAACAAACACTGCTAAAAATATATGCTAATAACACTTGGAGACAGGGATCAAGACCATCCCCATGGAAAAGAAATGCAAAAAAGCAAAATGGCTGTCTGGGGAGGCCTTACAAATAGCTGTGAAAAGAAGAGAGGCCAAAAGCAAAGGAGAAAAGGAAAGATATAAGCATCTGAATGAAGAGATCCAAAGAATAGCGAGGAGAGATAAGAAAGCTTTCCTTAATGATCAATGCAAAGAAATAGAGGAAAACAACAGAATGGCAAAGACTACAGATCTCTTCAAGAAAATTAGAGATACCAAGGGAATATTTCATGCAAAGATGGGCTTGATAAAGGGCAGAAATGGTATGGACCTAACAGAAGCAGAAGATATTAAGAAGAGGTGGCAAGAATACACAGAAGAACTGTACAAAAAAGATCTTCATGACCCAGATAGTCACGATGGTGTGATCACTCACCTAGAGCTCATCTCTCATGAGTTCATCCTGGAATGTGAAGTCAAGTGGGCCTTAGAAAGCATCACTATGAACAAAGCTAGTGGAGGTGATGGAATTCCAGTTGAGCTATTCCAAATCCTGAAAGATGCTGCTGTGAAAGTGCTGCGCTCAATATGCCAGCACATTTGGAAAGCTCAGTAGTGGCCACAGGACTGGAAAAAGTCAGGTTTCATTCCAATCCCAAAGAAAGGTAATGCCAAAGAATGCTCAAACCACCATACAATTGTACTTATCGCATGCGCTAGTAAAGTAATGCTCAAAATTCCCCAAGCCAGGCTTCAGCAATACATGAACTGTGAACTTCCTGATGTTCAAGCTGGTTTTAGAAAAGGCAGAGAAACCAGAGATCAAATTGCCAACATCCACTGGATCATGGAAAAAGCAAGAGAGTTCTAGAAAAACATCTATTTCTGCTCTATTGACTACGCCAAAGCCTTTGACTGTGTGGATCACAATAAACTGTGGAAAATTCTGAAAGAGATGGGAATACCAGACCACCTGATCTGCCTCTTGAGAAATTTGTATGCAGGTGAGGAAGCAGCAGTTAGAACTGGACATGGAACAGCAGACTGGTTCCAAATAGAAAAAGAAGCATGTCAAGGCTGTGTATTGTCACCCTGCTTATCTAACTTATATGCAGAGTACATCATGAAAAACGCTGGGCTTGAAGAAGCACAAGCTGGAATCAAGATTGCCGGGAGAAATATCAATAACCTCAGATATGCAGATGACACCACCCTTGTGGCAGAAAGTGAAGAGGAAGTAAAAAGCCTCTTGAAGAAAGTGAAAGTGGAGAGTGAAAATGTTGGCTTAAAGCTCAACATTCAGAAGATGAAGATCATAGAATCTGGTCCCATCACTTCATGGGAAACAGATGGGGAAACAGAGGAAACAGTGTCAGACTTTATTTTTGGGGGGGCTCCAAAATCACTGCAGATGGTGACTGCAGCCATGAAATTAAAAGACGCTTACTTCTTAGAAGGAAAGTTCTGACCAACCTAGATAACATATTCAAAAGCAGAGACATTACTTTGCCAACAAAGGTCCCTCTAGTCAAGGCTATTGTTTTTCCTGTGGTCATGTATGGATGTGAGAGTTGGACTGTGAAGAAAGTTGAGCACTGAAGAATTGATGCTTTTGAACTGTGGTGTTGGAGAAGACTCATGAGAGTCCCTTGGACTGCAAGGAGATCCAACCAGTCCATCCTAAAGGAAATCAGTCCTGGGTGTTCATTGGAAGGACTGATGCTAAATCTGAAACTCCAATACTTTGGCCAGCTCATGCGAAGAGTTGACTCATCGGAAAAGACTCTGATGCTAGGGGGGATTGGGGTAAGGAGGAGAAGGGGGAGAGAGACGATGAGATGGCTGGATGGCATCACTGACTCGATGGATATGAGTTTGAGTGAATTCCAGGAGTTGGTGATGGACAGGGAGGCCGGTCGTGCTGCGATTCATTGGATCGCAAAGAGTTGGACACGCCTGAGCAACTGAACTGAACTGATGGTTTTACAACTCAAAATATTCTCAAAACTATTGAATTATATACTTTTCTCTTTTTCTCTTTTCCTTTACACACTTCCCTTTAAATGGATAAATAATGTGGTATTTGAATTATATGTCAATAAATTTGTTAACAAAAAATATAGAGTAAGCATCAATTATGAATATAATGTAAGTTCTTCTGTAAGATTGGCTCTATATAAAATTTTATAATGGAATTTTAAATAATCTAAATGCAAGTTTAGTTTTTATAGTCTCATGAAGAAATATATTTTATATGTATATATATAATTAATGTGATTTATCCCATGTTTCAAAAAATAATCAAATCATTTTTGTCAAAACAATAACCTGTGGGCTTCCCTTGTGGTTCAACTGGTAAAGAATCTGCCTGCAGTGCAGGCAATCTGGGTTTGATCCCTGGGTTGGGAAAATCCCCTGGAGAAGGGAAAGGCTGCCCACTCCAGTATTCTGGCCTGGAGAATTCCATGGAACATACAGTTCAAGGAGTTGCAGAGTCGGACAAAACTGAGCAACTTCCACTTTGAATTTCTTTGAGATTGCCTGTGAGACAGGCTATAATGTAACAATTTGAATATATTCAGTATTCCAGAGGATTCTGGGCTGAATTCTAACCAGGATTCATTAATACAATAATATATAATTACCTCAGCAAGTAGAAGTTGAATTATAAAAGCTGCTTTACTATATATAAATTCTAATCTACATTGAAAAGCGTAATGTGTCCAGACTCCCTCCTTTCCAAAAGAAACATTTTGTGGTGTTTAGATTGCTATGAGAAAAGAATTACAAATTTACTAATAATAGATTTAATTAATAGAATTAAAATATTTACTTTCAAGGTATAGGTATTCAATTTTACACTTTATTATTTTTCACATTAATAAGGTGCATGTTTAAATGTTCAAATGAAGGGATCTGATTGCTTGGATCAAAGCAAAAACAACAATTCTGAAAAATAATGGCATGTTTATTTGAAGAATTTACAACCTTTAAGTTATGCCAATTTTTTTCCCCAAAGTTAGCACAGCCACACTGGAGAAACTCAGAAGTATTTGCTTGAAGCAATCAGCTTTTAATCAATATTTCAGGTCAGTCAATATTTTTGGCATTTTTCAAATAACAGGACACAACTTGTTTTGGCATTGAAAGGAAACTTACTTTTGGCAACCCCCTGCCCTCAATTAATCACTTGTCACTTTAAATCTATGTTAGAAGAGTCTATTTGTGTAACCTATATATGACTAGGTCAGGTTGTACAGATTCTCACTCTTAATGTCTATGTTTTCTAGCTCTCTGTGTATTTTCAAAATGGTTATAAATTCAACAAAAGAGAAAGAAGGTAATAGAAGCAGTATTTAATATCTAAGAAGATGGTTATTTTCATGATTTTTCACATTTTCCAAAATTTCAAATACTTAATCTTCTTGAGTATCTAATAAATTTATTTCAACATTTGACATAGCATATTTTATGAATTTCCTATCAATATGAAAAAGTGAGACAAATCTTTTGAAAATACCTGAATCTATGGAGAAGGAAATGGCAACCCACTCCAGTGTTCTTGCCTGGAGAATCCCATGGAAGGGGGAGCCTGGTGGGCTGCTGTCTATGGGGTCACACAGAGTCGGACACGACTGAAGTGACTTAGCAGCAGCAGAAGCACCCAACACTTAATATGCAACTTGTTCCAAATCTTCTACATACCATCATATAATGGAACACAAATCTGAGATATTTAATTTATAAAAGAAAAACTTTGGCTGTCTAGAGCTGCCATAAATAAACTGATGACAAGCAAATTGATGATTTGTTTTATAATGTATCAAAAGTAGGTATAACTGATTTTTTTCTCATTGAGTTGAAATATCTAATTGTTTTGGCATTTAAAAGACTTGAAATATATATATATATATATATATATATATATATATATATATATATATATATCTCTCTCTCTCTGCTACTGCTGCTAAGTTGCTTCAGTCGTGTCCGACTCGGTGCGACCCCATAGACGGCAGCCCTCCAGGCTCCCCTGTCTCTGGGATTCTCCAGGCAAGAACACTGGAGTGGGCTGCCATTTCCTTCTCCAATGCTTGAAAGTGAAAAATGAAAGTGAAGTTGCTCAGTCGTGTCCGACTCTTCGCGACTCCATGGACTGCAGCCTACCAGGCTCCTTCGTCCATGGGATTTTCCAGGCAAGAGTACTACAGTGGGGTGCCATCGCCTTTTCTTCTCATTTAGCTCACATTTAGCATCTCTGTGGGTTTTTCTTAGGTTGTTTTTTTTTTTTTTTTACTTTTTGTTTTTCTCACAAATTCTTCTCTGAAGTCAATGAAGGAATGAAAACTTTTACATTGGCTAGTTTAAGTCCTATCGTACAGGGTAAGTTTCTTTGTGGCTGCCAGTCATAGTGGAACTATGTTTGGGACAAATTCACAGCATCAGATGGTACAGGTAAAGGAACAGACTCTTGGAGAAATTGCAAAGCAACATCAGGAAAAAGCATGCATTCCCAATCCTTCCATTTGATAATTGTGTTTATTGCACCACTCCTCGGAGAAGGCGATGGCACCCTACTCCAGTACTCTTGCCTGGAAAAATCCCATGTACAGAGGAGCCTGGTGGGCTGCAGTCCATGGGGTCGCGAAGAGTCAGACAGGACTGAGCGACTTCACTTTCTCTTTTCACCTTCATGCATTGGAGAGGGAAATGGCAATCCACTCCAGTGTTCTTGCCTGGAGAATCCCAGGGATGGGGGAGCCTGGTGGGCTGCCGTCTATGGGGTCTCACAGAGTCAGACATGGCTGAAGCAACTTAGCAGCAGCAGCAGCACCACTCCTACATCTTACAGATAGACAAATCTGAAGGTTAGAAACCTTGGCCAATTTACACCAAGACACCCAGTAAGTTAATGGTGGGCTCAAGTTTAGAAATGGGTCTTCTGATTCCAAATCAATGTTTATTTCCTATACCAGTGATTATGAAAGTATTTCCTTTGCATCAGATTCATCCATCCAATTGTTTGTCAAGAATGCAGATGCCTTAGGCCCATTCCAGGTCTTTCCCGTACCACATATTTGAACAGATAAATATGTCATGAGCTCTTAAGTTTTACACCTCTTAGGGAGAAACACTAGGGAAAAATTCTGATTGACCCAACTTAAATTAGGTATTTACCTCGGTATCAATTAACAGGCAGATAGAAAACAGATATTTTCACATATAAGGTTAAACCTCTGCCAAGGCTTAGAGGTTACAAAGGTATATGAGGAAGAGGCAGTTCAACCTGAAAAGAATGAAAGATTCATGTAGTCAGAAAATAATGAAAAAGTACCCCAGAATAGATTATAGCAGGCTTTGTATGCCAGACTGAATAGTTTGAACTTTATTCAGTAGATAAGAGGAAATCATTAAAAAATTTCTAGCAGAAAGCAACATGTCAGTTAGATTAAGATTAATCTTCCACCAGAAAGTAAAGTGAATTTGAGTGGAAATGGCCCCAAAAGTGTTCACAAATGTATGTATATCTAAGAAGTTTTTATGATGCTAGTTTTTTTTTAATTCGGAGAAGGCAATGTCACCCCACTCCAGTACTCTTGCCTGGAAAATCCCATGGACGGAGGAGCCTGGTAGGCTGCAGTCCATGGGGTCGCTGAGGGTCGGACACGACTGAGCGACTTCACTTTCACTTTTCACTTTCATGCATTGGAGAAGGAAATGGCAACCCACTCCAGTGTTCTTGCCTGGAGAATCCCAGGGACAGGGGAGCCTGTTGGGCTGCTGTCTATGGGGTCGCACAGAGTCGGACACGACTGAAGTGACTCAGATGCAGCAGCAGTTTTTTTAAAAAATATGTATTCCAGTCATCTGGCCTCAGAGACAGTAGTTCTGGGATATATTGAAGGAAATGGTATTTGTAATCAACACCTCAAGTGTTTCTTATACAAAATACACTGAGGCCAAATGTTTCATACATGCATGCATGCATGTATGTATGTAAATACTGTATTCATACAACATACAAATGTTCCTTACATACCCAGTATTTGAGGGCTTCTGCTCTGATTTGCCTTTACAGCAATCTTCTTAACCAATACACTAGAGATGTAATTTGGAGTGGAGGGGAATGTAGTGAACAGAAGAAGACAGTCTTGCTCTAAAGCAGGTAGCTTTGACTTAGGTCAAGCTGACTATTTCCATGCAGGAAAGTAGGCCCAGTTTTATTTGCTTATCTGCTTTTTCAGAAGAAACCAGCTATCTAAATTCTTATGATAACTTTCCCAATTTTTTAAAACACATAATACAATGTGTTTGTGTGTGTGTGTGTGTGTGTGTACAAACCAAACTGAAGAGAACTTTTGGTTGGATTTGATTCAAGGGCAACTAATGTATTAATAATTAGTGACTTCTTACTGACCTTTCTTGAGTAACCTTACTCCATCCAGGTTATTCCATTTTTGCTGTTTTTTAGTATTATGTGTATTCTTGGTGTCATATTTATGTTTATTTCTATGGTGTTGTATATGTCAATATGTCCTTTCTAGACATTGACTCTATCTTTCTAAATCAGCTTAGAGTTTCTCAAAATCAGGGACTACATCTTCCATTTCAACTCTGCTCTACTTACAATGAGCACATCATAAGTGGGGGAGGGTGACTTATACTAGGGCAATACATTCCATTTTTGGTCACTATGTTCTAGTGATCATGACCCTTACAACCTAATATTAAAATATATTTGCTAATGAATGTTGAAGACAAAAATAGTTAATATATTTTTTACTTTCATATAGATCTTCCCTGTATTCTCTCTCCATTTTCTGTAGCACAGTATATGCTGTGCAAATGTTGTGCAGATGTTTCCCCACACTTACTTTTCAATTGGTTTCTCAAAGCAGATATTCCCCCAAGTGTAATTTCTTCCTATTTCACTTGTATTTCTTTCAATACAAACAACAGATTGCTTTTCAGTAGTCCTTTAGATTTAAGGAGAAAAAAAAAATTTACCACTACAGAAGTTTTCTTCTATTTCCCCACCCCAAGGTTCTTAGCAAAGATTTATAAAGAAATACACATCCTTGTTCCTCTCTTCCCTGACTTCTTAATGTCATATTATAGGGCCTGGATTTCAAATCTTTTCCATAAACTTATCTTCTTTGGATTTTCTGAACAAAATTGCCTTCTTAGAGTATTAACATAAGATTAAAATATGGTGTTCAGAGACTTGTGAACAAAACTCACTTGTCTAAGTATGAACCAAATAGAATAATTTTATATTATCTAAAATTAAAAGAGGATAAAAAAAGTGTTCTTCATCTGAAGTTAATTCTTCTGATTGTTATCAAGGGACCTTGTGAAACTAAGAATAAAAATGCAGGTTTCAAAGACTGGACTTTACATACAAACCATATATTACAATAATTATTTTATATAATATATTATCTTACTGGGGGCTTCTGTGGTGGTTCAGTGGCAAAGATTCCACTTGCCAATGCAAGAGATGCAAGTTTGATCTCTGGGTCAGGAAGATCCCCTGGAGAAGAAAGTGACAATGCACTCCAGTATTCTTACCTGGGAAATCCCATGGATAGAAGAGCCTTGTAGGCTACAGTCCATGGGGTTGCAAAGAGTTGGATTTGGCTGAATGACTTTGCATACACACATTATCTTATTAGATCTTATGTTTGAATAACATTTTGCTGATTGCAAAGCATTTTTATTTACACTATCCCATTTAATCCTTACACAGCTAGTACAGATTGTATTATTCCCAGTTTCGCAGTTATAGGCTGAAAATTGGTTTACCCAAGGTTATGCAGGCACCAAGCTGAGATGCCAACACTCTGATCAAAGTTCAATTCTTTATTTGCACTGGACTATTCTACCTCTCTGCCACTTCTATGATGACTTTTAAAGCATTCTCAATTGCATTTTTAACATATTTGTTGAACTGTAACTCAAGTATTATACAGTTTATCCCACTTAAGGTGTACAATTTAATGCTTTTTAGTATTCAGAGTTGTGTAAGTATCACTAAAATCTAATTTTAGGGTGTTCCCATCTCACCAAAAAGAAACAGCATACAATTAGCAGTCACTCTCTACTTCCCTTCCCTCTAGGCCCTGGCAACTGCTAATCTACTTTCTGTCTATATAAATTTGTTTATTCTGGACTTTTCATATAAATGCAGTCATACAATATGTGGCCTTTTGTGTCTGGTTCTCATCAAGTAGCATGTTTTCAAGATTCATCTATGTTGTGTCATGTATCAGTATTTCATTTATTTTTATCACTGAATATTATTCCATTGCATGGATATACAGTTGACTATTGAACATCATGGGTTTGAACTATGTGGGTTCACTTACAGATGAATTTTAAGTATAGCTGGCCATTTGTATCAGTGGGTGTGGCATCCATGGAGTCAACCAACTGCAGAAAGTGCACGGTGTTTATGATCCACAGTCAGTTGACTCAACTGGTTTGGTACCCACAGATACAGAGGACTTATGGGACTTCAGCATCCATGGATTTTAGTATCTGAGGCAAGTCCACTAACCAATTCCTCAGGGATACTGAAGGAAAACTGAACTACCTTTTGTTTATCCATCCATTAGTTGATTGATATTTGTGTTGTTTTCACTTTTTTATTGTTTAGAAAAAAACATGAACTACTATGAACATTCAGTTGCTCTTTCATACATAAAATATCCTCAGCAAATTTATTGGGTGAGTTTATTCAAAGACCAATGGAGGAGTATACTAGTGACTCATTTGGGTATCTGAAAAAAGTTTAGTATGGCTGGAAGCCTAGAATAAAGACTTTGAAGTAGAGAGTGGTGAAAGTTGAAGTTAGATTTTTTGGAAGGTGACAGATTCAGGAAGGCCTTAGAGACCATTTTGAGGAATTAATCTTTTTCCAAAGAGCACTTGAAAGCTATTGAAGACTTTTAATCAGGTAGAATGATCTGTCTATAATTGTAGAGAGACTACTTTGGTTATATTGTGGGGAAAATATTGGAGCAGAGTCAAGAAGACTTGTTAGAAGTCTTTTTCAGCACTGCCTTTAGAGAAATCATATCTATATATAGCCCTCTTCCAAAAAGGTGCTGCTTCATTTTTGTCTGGTACTGAGGCTTCTCTTCAGCTATGGCAGATGCAGTGTATGGTACGAAATCATAATTCAAAATGCTCTTAAAATGTTTTTCCAGCTTATTTTGATTGCAGTAAGTAAACCCTTTCCTTTCTAAGTAACAGTTCTTTGAACATTTTGGTGGACATTTAATGTCCCAGTGAGAGAGAATATCAGAGATCTAATCAGATCTCTTCATATTACATAAAGTAAAATGAAATGCAGAAGATTATTTCATCAAGATCACACCTGTGTGACTCATGTATATTGATTTTCAGTAGAATATTATTATTTTCACTACTGAATGCTTCTTTTCCCAACTTAGCATCCACCTTTCAAGATGTATTTGTGGAGAACATATGTGAGGCCTAGAACTGTGCAAAATACTATGAAAATTGTTAAAGAGTGCAATTCTTTTTTTTTTTTTTTTTTTTTTTTTTTTTTGCCCTTTAGAAGCTGTTGATAATATGACACTCTTTTGTCTGAGTTTCTGGAAAGAGTAACAGCACTTAGGATCCCCAGAAGCATGACAAAAAGTAAAGTTCAGCATGATGTGAATTTTCATCCTTAGGCAAGTTATCTACTCAAATTCCTGCCTCACAGCAACTTTAGAAATAAATGCTGCTGAGGACTTGGAATTCAATGGTATTTTATCCCAGTGGTTATTGTATGTATCCTGGTATTGTTATTTCAGCATGAATCATGAAGATTAGCAGTGTGCTTATTGTTTATATAAAATGATTCATAACTTAGAAAATAGCTAGTTAGTTTTCAGCAAATATTTCATGAACTTTGAATCCTTCTTTCAAATTGTCTCCTTTGTGGCCTTTTAAGATATAGTATCTTAGAGAATTGAAACAATAACCTAACAACTTTAAAAGCTATTGCTTCATCCTTTCTCTTTACTCTGTAAAGTAGTGATAGGAATTTTCCCTCTTAGCCTAGTTTATTTTCTTCTAATGGAAAATTTTGCTCTCATAAAAAATATCACTACAAGTGTGATTTGCCATACCATTTACTGGTAGCTTTGAACTTAGGTCCAATTGCTTGAACTATTACCATTTGCCAGCCTTTTCTATCAGGCTTTTTAGTTCTGTTTTTCTTATGTATTGCACAGAGCAGTAAAAACACATGGTAATTCTAGGATTTCCCAAACGGTAGTGCAAAACTTAGTGCAGAAAAGCTTGCCTAATTATCCATCAGCATTTGGGGTGAAATTTAAAACAGAATGTCAAGTGATGCTTAAAAAATTGAGTATTTTTAGCTAAGTAAATATGAAATAAATATCACTTGTTTATTAATTTTGTGATCTGTGCCAAAATACTTAACCTCTTTGGTTCTAAGCTGCTTTTTTTGAAAACTGAAAATAAGAAAACTACAGAGCGCAGAAATCACAAAGTAAAATAGTGTATAAAAAAGGAGCTTGTCATCAGTCAGTAGAAATGTTTCCCTCTAATGAGCTCTTACTTTGCAAAGTACTGTGCATTCATGAGTTTCCTAGGGCTGCCCTAACAAAGTACTATGAACTTGTTGGCTTAAAAAACAATCAAAATCTGTTTGCTCTGAGTTCTGGAGGCCAGAAGTCTGAAATCCCTTCAAAGCTTGTAGGGAAGAATCCTTCCTTCTTCTACATTCTAGTTGTTACTGACAACTCTTGGTGTTCCTTGGTTTGCAAATGTATTACTCCAATATCTGCTTCTGTCTTCACATGACCTCCTTCTCTGTCTGTCTGGACTGTGTCCAAATTTCTCTCTTCAGATAGGGCACCTGTCATATTGGATATAGAGTCCACCCTAATCCAGTATGACCTCATCTTAACTTGATTACATCTGTAAAGACAATATTTCCAAATAAGGTCATATTCATTCACAGGTTTCAAGGGGACATGAATTTTGAATATTGGGAGGACACTATTCAACCCAGCATAGAATGCTAGAGTTATTTCCTCACCAAATTTGGTTAATTTGTGTCAAAGTAGATATTAAAGCTAAAGTAATTAAAGTTCAAAGGGATTTAACAAGGTCACTGAACTCATAACCAGCAGGGCCAGTATTGTAGTTTATGACTGACTGGATTCCAAAACTTTCTTTTCACTTTGTGTTTATGATTCTTCTCCACCATTACATAAGGTAATAAATTTTAAAACCTCTTATCTCCTTACTACTATGGTAGTGCTTATTTGTATGAAAGACTCATTACAAAATAGGATGATAACTTACAGAATTATGTATATTTTACTTTAATACATATTGAAAAATTGTCCTACAAAAGGGTAGCTTCAATTTACATTTCACCTAACAATGTATTATTTTAATACATTATTTTTTGCCTTTACCAAATGTTTGGTCAAAACTAATGTCATGTGTTTCCACTATTATGTGTTTGAGTATTGCTGTTGTTTGAGTATTAGTAAAGCTAAATATTTTTATTTTTAAAAATTTTTTAAATTAATTAATCTATTTATTTTTAATATAAAATTATTTATTTTAATTGGAGGCTAATTATTTACAATATTGTGTTGGTTTCGCCATACATCAACATGAATCCACCACAGGTATACACGTGTTCCCCATGCAGAACCCCCCTCCCTCCTCCCTCCCCGTACCATCCCTCTGGGTCGTCCCAGTGCACCAGCCCCAAGCAACCAGTATCATGCATTGAACTTGGACTGGTGATTCGTTTCATATATGATATTATACATGTTTCAATGCCATTCTCCCAAATCATCCCAAGACAGAAATATAGATCAATGGAACAAAATAGAAAGCCCAGAGATAAATATTTTAAAATGTTTCCCAAACACTTGTATTTCTGATTTTGTGAATTACCTGTATATATAATTAATATGTTATTCTATTGAGGTGCTCTATTTTATGTAAGCATTTATAAAAGTCATTTATATATTCATGCCACCAATCCTTTATCCTAGATTTTGCAGCTGAATTTTCCAAATTGTAACTTTATTTTATATTTTTTTTACTACAGATTTAAATTATAATGCATTCAAATAATTGTGTTCATCAATTCCATATATTGTCTCTTGCTTAGAAGAATCTTCCTTGCTTCAAAATTTTAGCATGCTTTCTTAAATTTTCTTCTTGTATTTGTATAGTTTGCTGTTTATATTTAGTTTTTAATTTATATTTTTTTAATTTAAGAGATAAAGCATATACTGAGTTTCAAGTTTTTAAATGGCTTGTCATTTTCTCAATAATTAATTAACTCTGTTCATTGGGCTACTCTGGTGGTTCAGCGGTAAAGAATCTGCCTGCCAAGCAGGATGAAATGCTACCATTACCATATACTAAATTCAGTCATGCATAAATTTGCTTTTGAAATTCCTGATGCTCACTGGACTAACACCACATTACTTAAGTTATTGTATTTACATCATAGTTTCAATATCTTATATAGCAAGTTTTCATTGGTTATTTTCCCCCTCAGAATTATCTATTTTTATTCTTTTTTATCTAGTTGAAATATTGAATAATGTTAGAAACTCAAGGGACATAGAATAGCCAAAACAATTTTGAAGAAGAAAATAAAGTTGGAGAATTCATCTTCTTAATTTCAAAACTTATTACAAAGCTGCAACAATCAAGACAGTGTGGTACTAGCATAAGGTGAGACATATAGAATTCAGAGTCCAGAAACAAACTCATACATTGGGGATCAATTAATTTTTAACAAAGATGTCAAGATCATTCAATGGTGAAAGAATAGTGTTTTCAACAAATGATGTCAAATGATGTTAGACCAACTGGATATCCATATGCACAACAGTGAAGGTGTAGAGCCTGTGGGTCACAACTGCTGAAGCCCTTGTGCCCTAGAGCCCATGTTCTGCAACAAGAAAAGCCACCACAAGGACAAGCCTGTGTGCTGCAATGAACGAACAGCCTCCCACTTGCCTCAACTAGAGAAGGCCTGTGTATACCAACGAAAACCCAGTGAATGCAACAAAAAACAATAAAATAAATTAAAAATAAACAAAGCCAAACTTACAAAAAAAAAAAAAAAAAGACAGTGAAGATAGACCTGTGCCTCGTATCATGCACAAAAGCTTAAGTCAAAACGGATCAAAGATCTAAATCTAAGACCTAAAGTTAATACATTTTTGAAGAAAATTTAGGAAAAAAATTGTTTCCTTGAATTAGGCAGTGATTCTTTTAGGTAGCAACAAAAGGAAAACAAAAGGTAAGCAGTGTTTCATTAAAATTAAAAACTTTCATGCATCAAAGGGTACTATCAAGCAAATGAAAAGAAACCTAAAGAGTGGAGGAAAATATTTGCAAGTCACATAGATAATGGTCTAGTGTCCAGAATATATAACTAATACAACTCAACAATATAAAGACCAATAATCCAATTTCAAAATAGGCAAAGGATTTAACAGATATTTTTCCAAAAAGACTTACAGATGACCAACAAACAGATTAAAAGATGATTAGTCAGTCACTGTTGTTGTTCAGTCACTAAGTCGTGTCCAACTCTTTGTGACCCTATAGACTGCAGCATGCCAGGCTTTTTTGTCCTTCACCATCTCCTGGAGTTTCCTCAAATTCATGTCAACTGAGTTGGTGATGCCATCCAAATATCTTATCCAAATAACTTATTCTCAATCTTTCCCAGCATCAGTCTTTTTCAATGAGTCGGCTCTTTGCATCAGGTGGCCAAAGTATTGGAGCTTCAGCCTCAGCATCAGTCTCTCCAATGAATATTCATAGCTGATTTCCTTTAGGATTGATTGGTTTGCTATCTTTGCTGTCCAAGGAACTCTCAAGAGTGCTTCTCCAGCACCAAAATTTGAAAGCATCAATTCTTCAGCAATCACCCTTCTTTATGGTACAACTCTCACATTCGTACATGACTTCTGGGAAAACCATTGATTTGACTATGACGATCTTTGTCTGCAAAGTGATATCTCCACTTTTTAATACAACGTCTAGGTTTGGCATAGCTTTCCTTTCAAAGAGCAAGTGTATTTTAATTTCATGGCTGCAGTCACCATCCAAAGTGAATTTGGAGCCCAAGAAAATAAAATCTGCTTTTCCTCCATCTTTTTGCCTTTAAGTGATGGGGCTGGATACCATGATCTTAGTTTGTTTTTTTTTTTTTTTTTTTTTCCACTCTATTTATTTATTTATTTATTTTGCTCTTAAACTTCCACTGACTATTTTTTATTTTATTTTTTTTATTTATTTTTTATTGTATTTTATTTTTAAACCTGAAACACTGTATTAGTTTTGCCAAACATCAAAACGAATCCGCCACAGGTATACATATGCTCCCCATCCTGAACCCTCCTCCCTCCTCCCTCCCCACACCATCCCTCTGGGTCGTCCCAGTGCACCAGCCCCAAGCCTCCAGTATCGTGCATTGAACCAGGACTGGCAACTCGTTTCATACATGATATTACACATGTTTCCATGCCATTCTCCCAAATCTTCCCACCCTCTCCCTCTCCCACAGAGTCCATAAGACTGTTCTATACATCAGTGTCTCTTTTTTTTTTTTTTTGAATATTGAGTTTTAAGCCCACTTTTACACTCTCCTCTTTTACCCTCATCAAGAGGCTCTTTAGTTCCTCTTCCTTTTCTTGCTTTAGAGTTGTATCATCTACATATCTGAGGTTGTTGATATTTCTCCTCACAATGTTGATTCCAGCTTGTGATTCATCCAGCCCAGCATTTTTGCATGATGTATTCTGAATATAAGTTAAATAAGCAAGGTGACAATACACAGCATTGTGGTACTCCTTTCCCAATTTTGAACCAGTCAGTTGTTCCATGTCTGGTTCTAACTGTTGCTTATTTACCTGCTTACAGGTTTCTCAGGAGGCATGTAAGGTGGTCTGGTATTCCCATCTCTTGGAGAATTTTCCAAAGTTGTGATCCACTGAGTCAATGGCTTTAGCATAATCAATGAAGCAGAAGCAGATGTTTTTCTGGAATTCTCTTGTTTTATCTATGACCCACCAGATGTTGGCAATTTGACCTCTGGTTCCTCTGCCTTTCCAAAATACAAAATTCCAGGACATCTGGAAGTTCTCAGTTCAAGCACCATTGAAGCCTCAGTTCAGTTCACTAGTTCAGTCATGTCCGACCACTTGTAACCCCATGGACTGCAGCACGCCAGGCCTCCCTGTCCATCACCAACTCCCAGAGCTTGCTCAAATTCATGTCTGTTGAATCCATTAAGGATTTTGACCATTACCTTGCTAGCATGTGAAATGAGTGTAATTGTGCAGTAGTTTGAACAGTCTTTGGCATTGCCTTTCTTTGGGACTAGAATGAAATCTGACCATTTCCAGTCCTGTGGCCAATGCCAAGTTTTCCAAATTGGCTGGCATATTGAGTATAGCACTTTAGTAATGTCATCTTTTAGGATTTTAAATAGCTCAACTGGAATTAGTCATTAGGAAAAGACAAATCAAAACCACGGAATATCACTTCTCACCCAGCAGGATAGCTATAATGATGAGAAAAGAAGGAAAATAACAAATGCCGGTAAGTATGTAAAGATAGTGGAACCATAATATGGTTGGTGGGTATCGTGAAATAGTGCAGCCACTCTAGAAAAATGTTTGGTTCCTCAAAAAGTTAAACATAGTATTACCATATGACCCAGAAATTCTACCCAAGAGAATGGAAAACACAAGCTCACAAACAACCTGTCCACAAACGTTCATAGATACATTATTCAAAATTGATAATGTGTGGAGACAACACCATCAGTTAATAAATGGGTAAATAAAATGTGCTATATCCATACAATAGAATATTATTCAGCCATAAAAATGGGTATATTACTGATACGAGCTACACATACATGGACCTTGAAAATATTATCCTAACTAAAAGAAGTCAGACACAAGAGGCCACATAATATATGATTTCATTTTATATGAAATATCCAGAAGAGGTAAATCTGTTGAGATAGAGAACAATTTACTGGCTGTCCGGGATGGCGGGAGGAAGGAATCGAGAGGATTGTCATCACTTTTTGGGGTAATAAAATGTCCCAGAATTAGATAGTGGTGATGTTTGTACAATAGAGTGAATATACTTTAAAAAAAAATAACCACTGAATTGTGTACTTTAAAATAGTTAAATGAATTTTATATGATATGAATTTTATTTCAATAAAATTGTATTAGACATAAAAACATAAATTTGAAAGAAATAGTATTTTTTTTTTTTTTTGGCCATGCAACTTGTGGGATCTTAGTTCCCTGACCAGTGCTCAAACCAGTGTCCTCTGCAATGGAAGTCCAGAGTCCAAGCTACTGGACAGCCAGAGAAGTCCGGAATACCATCATTTTGGATTGGAATATTAAATAGTCTCAAAATGTTATTTTTCAAAAATTTAATATATAAAATGAATGTAATTCTGATTCAAGTCCTAGTAGCATTTTCTTTGTTGTTTTTGTTTAGTTGCTGACTTAAGTTCAAATCTTTTGTGACCCCATGGACTCTAGTCTGCCAGGCTCCTCTGTCCATGGGATTTCCTAAGCAAGAATACTGAAGTGGTTTGCCATTTCCTTCTCTCTATAAAGTTTTCTATAACCAGAAAAATAATCTTAAAATTTAAGTATAAGCATAAAAACCTAAGAATAGCAATTTTAAAAGCATAAACATGAAGAAATGAGAGAAATAACTTCTTTAGCAATTATCAGAATGCTGTATAAAGCCTCCTTAGTAAAACAAATGTAATACTGGTTTAGAAATAGACAAAAACATCAGTAGAACACAATTAAATCCCACTATCCAGAAAATTTAATATATGACAAAGTGGACTTTCAAATTTATTGAAAAAATATAGCTCAATTAATAAATGATTCTGACACAACTGTTTAATTTCTTTTGAAAGGAAAAATAATGTTTGTTGACTATCTTATATCATATAAAAACAAATCCCAGAATTATTTAAGCCTTGAATGTAAAACAATAGCTCTTCTAATTGAATCTATTGCCTACTCATATAATCTGTAGGTAGAGGAAACCCAAAAGCTACAAAATAGAATCTAGATATGCTCAGCTACATGTAACTGAAAATATTAGTACAAAATGCAAATATGAAGTTAATAAAGGAATATAAGATTTGAGTGAAAAACCTGAATTGGGAATGCAAACAGATAAAGATCTACACTAACACATATATATGGAATCTAGAAAAATGGTACCAAAGAATTTATTTACAGGGCAACAATGGAGAAACAGACATAGAGAATAAACTTATGGACATGGGGAGAGGGGAGGAAAGGGTGAGATGTATGGAAAAAGTAACATGGAAACTTACATTACTATATGTAAAATAGATAGCCAATGGGAATTTGCTGTATGGCTCAGGAAACTCAAACAGGGGCTCTGTATCAACCTAGAGGGGTGGGATGGGCATGGAGATGGGAGGGAGTTTCAAAAGGGAGGGGATATATGTATGCCTTTGGCTGATTCATGTTGAGGCTTGACAGAAAACAGCAAAATTTTGTAAAGCAATTATCCTTCAGTAAAAAATATATTAATGGAGAAATATAGCATGTTCATGGATTGGAAGAATCAATATAGTGAAAATGAGTATATTACCCAAAGCAATCTATAGATTCAATGCAATCCCTATCAAGCTACCAACAGCATTCTTCACAGAGCTAGAACAAATAATTTCACAGTTTGTATGGAAATACATAAAACCTCGAATAGTCAAAGCAATCTTGAAAAAGAAGAATGTAACTGGAGGAATCAACCTGTCTGACTTCAGGCTCTACTACAAAGCCACAGTTATCAAGACAATATGGTACTGGCACAAATACAGAATTATAGATCAATGGAAAAAAATAGAAAGCCCAGAGATAAACCCACACACCTATGGACACCTTATCTTTGACAAAGGAGGCAAGAATATACAATGGAGAAAAGACAATCTCTTTAACAAGTGGTGCTGGGAAAACTGGTCAACCACTTGTAAAAGAATGAAACTAGAACACTTTCTAACACCATACACAAAAATAAACTCAAAATGGATTAAAGATCTAAACGTAAGACCAGAAACTATAAAAATCTTAGAAGAGAACATAGGCAAAACACCCTCCGACTTAAATTACAGCAGGATACTCTATGACCCACCTCCCAGATCTGATCAGATCATTCACTCATTCGTGTCCGACTCCCTGCGACCCCATGAATCGCAGCACGCCAGGCCTCCCTGTCAACCACAAACTCCCAGAGTTCACTGAGATTCACGTCCATCGAGTCAGTGATGCCATCCAGCCATCTCATCTTCTGTCGTCCCCTTCTCCTCCTGCCCCCAATCCCTCCCAATATCAGAGTCTTTTCCAATGAGTTCACTCTTCGCATGAGGTGGCCAAAGTACTGGAGTTTCAGCTTTAGCATCATTCCTTCCAAAGAAATCCCAGGGCTGATCTCCTTCAGAATGGACTGGAGTCTCCTTGCAGTCCAAGGGACTCTCATGAGTCTTCTCCAACACCACAGTTCAAAAGCATCAATTCTTCAGCACTCAGCCTTTTTCACAGTCCAACTCTCACATCCATACATGACCACAGGAAAAACCATAGCCTTGACTAGATGGATCTTTGTTGGCAAAGTAATGTCTCTGCTTTTTAATATGCTATCTAGGTTGGTCATAACTTTCCTTCCAAGGAGTAAGCGTGTTTTAATTTCATGGCTGCAGTCACCTCCCAGAATATTGGAAATAAAAGCAAAAATAAATAAATGGGACCTAATTAAAATTAAAAGGCTCTGCACAACAAAAGAAACTATAAGCAAGGTGAAAAGACAGCCTTGAGAATGAGAGAAGATAATAGCAAATGAAGCAACTGACAAACAACTAATCTCAAAAATATACAAGCAACTCATACAGCTCAACTCCAGAAAAATAAATGACCCAATCAAAAAATGGGCCAAAAAACTAAATAGACATTTCTCCAAAGAAGACATACAGAAGGCTAGCAAACACATGAAAAGATGCTCAACATCACTCATTATCAGAGAAATGCAAATCAAAACCACAATTAGGTACCATTTCACACCAGTCAGAATGGCTGCAATCCAAAAGTCTACAAGCAATAAATGCTGGAGAGGGTGTGGAGAAAAGGGAAGCCTCTTACACTGTTGGTGGGAATGCAAACTAGTACAGCCACTATGGAGAACAGTATGGAGATTCCTTTAAAAACTGGAAATAGAACTGCCTTATGACCCAGAAATCTCACTGCTGGGCATATACACCGAGGAAACCAGAATTGAAAGAGACACGTGTACCCGAATGTTCATCACAGCACTGTTTATAATAGCCAGGACATGGAAGCAACCTAGATGTCCATCAGCAGATGAATGGATAAGAAAGCTGTGGTACATCATTTTTTTAATAGAACATTTTGCGATGCATTAGTCTGTTTCTCAGCTAGGCAAAATATTTATTTCAACAAGCTTTAACATTAAATTTTTAAAATAATTTTAAACATATCTAGTCCTTCCTATGATTTCTAGTCTAATCCAGTCCAATCTGTGATTTTCATATTTGTACACCTCTTAACATTATTTCAATTTCACTGGTTAAGAAATGGAAGGCCAGAGAGTTTTGGTGACTTGTCTATGATGTCACATCTAGTAAGACCAGGAGTTGGGCATAGAATTCATGGTTCCTCCTATTCACCTGGAGCTCTTAGTAGTAAAATCTTCAGCCTGAAAAGTCTCAGTACTCAACATTTCTTCTAGCTTGAGTTTTCTGGTAGCTATTGTGTCAGAAAGCTATGAAATATCAAAATCTCCTTTTTATTATCAGGCATTCTGTGCTCAGGGGATTTCAAGGACATTAGTTATAAATTACACTCTCACTCCAGAGAAAGACATGGCAAACATCAGAAATAGATGAAGCGGTAGAATAAAAGGTAGTAGAGTGCTTTGATGGCAAAGGTTATGCAAGTGTAAAGGCAGACTCTTCTCACACATTCTGTCAATAGGAATGAGGAGACTTTGAAGTGCAATTTAATGGCCAAACAGAAGTCATAAGCTGACCAAACTATCTGGATCTTAGTGTCCTTTAACCAAAGTATTATTACTCTGGAGTAATGAGGAGCTACTTTTTTCCAAGATATGATGAACAATTCTGTATATATTTCCCTAAATTATTATGCACTGGTGTTCACATAAAAAATGTCATTCAATATACTTTTAGTATCCTCAATCAAAACTTACGGCAGAGGAGTGAAAGGCTTTAACTGAATCTGTAGCAAAGGAAAAAAAAAATTATTAAATAAATAAATATCCATTGACTTCATTTGAGGACAGCCCACTGGCTTGCTCAGTGATCCCTTCTTCAGTTAAGTAGGTTTGAATATCCCAGATTGCTGGTGTGCACTCATCAAATAGGTAATGACTCAGTGTGAGTACAGAGCAGCTAAAAGCATTCTCAGTTTTAAAACACTGACACTTTGCTTTCCAAAAACCAAGTTTAATAGACTGTGATTTCTGTACTTGTTAATAAAGACATTCCAGAAAACAAAAGACACAACTTTAGTCACTGATGCTCTCAATGTATATCTCATTATGGTTTTAATATGCATACCAATGAATATTAATAAGTGCAAAGTACTTCCAAATGTTTATTAGTCATTTGTATTTCTTCATTCTAAAATTTTCTTTCAAATATTTTGCTGATTTTACAATCTTTCTATCTCACTCTTACTGCTTTGTAAGAGCTCTTTGTATCTCCAGGCTACTGTGTGTCAGTTTTATGTATTGAAGATATCTTCTGCTATCTTGTGCCATGCCACTTCACTCTTTTAGTGGTGTACTTTCATAAACAGAAGTTATTAAATTTGTATCCCAAGTCAACTATGTTAAACACATTATATTTATTTACTATGATGCTTTATTATGATTTATTATTCAAGTTATACATGTAAAATTGTACTACCTCTCACAAGGCTATAGAAGTATACTGAGTAAAGAACAGTGATTCTCTTTCAGTATTATTACTCCACTGTCCATCCAAATTTAAGAACTGTTAGATATTTTATAGACCTATGTATGCATATGTGTGTGTGCAGAGAGGCAGTACAAAAAATAGTTAAAAGCACCACTAGGGAATCAGTTACTGGGTTCAAATATGACCTCCCATGTTTACCAACTATGTGACCTTAGACAAGTTGATTCACCTTTCTTTTTCAATGTCCTCCTCTGCAAAATGAGGATAATACTAATATTTACTTTACAGAGTAGTTATGTTATGAAGATAAATGCATAGATGTCACTTTACATGTATACTCCATAAAATAAAAATAACTAAGGTAGCTTAGAAGGTAAAGAATCTGCCTGGAATGCTAGAGACCCGGTTTGCTCTCTGGATCAGGAAGATCCCCTGGAAAAGGGAATGGCAACCCACTCCAGTATTTGTGCCTAGAAAATTTCAAGGACAGACCATGGAGTCACAAAGAGTTGGACACAACTGAGTGATTAACACTTTAACTTTCCCAACATTTATTTAGCACTTAATATGAGCCAAGCAATTTTCATGTGTTAATCTATTTAACCACCACAGTTATTCTATACCTTTCATTTTTCTTTTTTTTTTATTGAAAGATAATTGCTTTACAGAATGTTGTTGTTTTCTGTCAAACCTCAACATGAATCAGCCACAGGTATACATATATCACCTCCATTTTGAACCTCCCTCCTCATCTCACACCTTTAGATTGATACAGAGGCCCCGTTTGAGTTTCCTGAGCCATACAGCAAATTCCCATTGGCTGTTTTACATATGGTAATGTAAGTTTCCATGTTACTCTTTCCTCCCCTCTCCCCATGTCCATAAGTCTGTTCTCTATGTCTGTTTCTTCATTGTTGCCCTGTAAATAAATTTTTCAGTAGCATTTCTCTAGATTCTGTGTATGTGTGTTAGAATATGATATTTCTCTTTCTCTTTCTGACTCACTTCTCCGTGTATAATAGGTTCTACGTTCATCCACCTCATCAGAACTCACTCAAATGTGTTCTTTTTTATGGCTGAGTAATATTCCATTGTGTGTGTGTGTGTATGTATGTGTATATATATATATATATATCACAACTTCTTTATCTAGTCATCTGTTGGTTAACACCTAGGTTGCATTTATGTTCTAGATATTGTAAATAGTACTGCAGTGAACAATGGGACACATGTGTCTTTCTCAAGTTTGGTTTCCTCGGGGTATATGCCTAGGAGTGGGATTGTGGGGTCATATGGTGGCTTTATTCCTAGTTTTTTAATGAATATCCATACCATCTTCAATAGTGTCTGTATCCATTTACATTCCCACCAACAGTGCAAGAGGGTACCCTTTTCTCCACACCCTCACCAGCATTTATTGTTTGTAGATTTTTTGATGATGGCCATTCTGACCGGTTTGAGATGATATCTCATTGTAGATTTGATTGGAATTTCTCTCATAATAAGTGATGTTGAGTGTCTTTTCATGTGTTTGTTAGGCATCTGTATGTCTTTGGAGAAATGTATGTTTAAGTCTTTCCCCACTCTTTGATTGGGTTGTTTGTTTCCCTGGCATTAAGTTATATGAGTTCCTTGTATATTTTGGAAACTAATCCTTTATCAGTTGTTTCATTTTCTATTATTTTCTCCCATTCTGAGAGCTGTCTTTTCACCTTGTTTAGTTTCCTTTGCTATGCAAAAGCTTTTAAGTTTAATCAGGTCCCACTTGTTTACTTTTGTTTTTATTTCCATTACTCTAGGAGGTGGGTCATAGAGGATCTTGCTTTGATTTATGTCATTGAGTGTTCTGTCTATGTTTCCCTTTAAGATTTTTATAGCTTTCAGTCTTACATTTAAGTCTTTAATCCATTTTGAGTGTATCTTTGTGCACAGTGTTGGGAAGTGTTTAAATTTCATTCTTTTACATGTAGCTGTCCAGTTTTCCCAGAACCATTTATTGAAGAGGCTGTCTTTGCTCCTTTGTATATTCTTTCCTCCTTTGTCAAAAATAAGGTACCCATAGGTGCATGGGTTTATCTCTGGGCTTTCTATCTTGTTCCATTGGCCTATATGCCTGTTTTTGTGCCAGTACCATACTGCCTTGATGACTAGCTTTGTTGTATAATCTGAAGTCAGGAAGGTTGATTCCTCCAGCTCCATTCTTCTTTCTCAAGACTGCTTTGGCTATTCAAGGTTTTTTGTGTTTCCATATGACTTGTGAAATTTTTTGTACTAGTTCTGTGAAAAATGCCATTGGTGATTTGATAAGGATAGCATTGAATCTGTAGATTGCATTTGGTAAGATAGTCATTTTCACAATATTGATTCTTCCTACCCAGGAATATGGACTATCTCTCCATCTGTTTATGTCATCTTTGATTTCTTTCATGAGTGTCTTATAATTTTCTGTGTACAGTTCTTTTGTTTCCTTAGGTGAGTTTATTCCTAGATACTAATTTTTTTTTTTTTAGTTGCAACAGTGAATGGGATTGATTCCTTAATATCTCTTTCTGATTTTTCAGTGTTATTATATAGAAATGCAAATTATTTCTGTGTGTTGATTTTGTATCCTGAAACTTTTCTAAATTCACTGATTAACTCTAGTAACTTTCTGATACTATCTTTAGGGTTTTCTATGTACAGTATCATGTCATCTGCAAACAGTGAGAGCTTTACTTCTTCTTTTCCAATCTGGATTCTTTTTATTTCTTTTTCTTCTCTGATTGCTGTAGCTAGGACTTCCAGAACTATGTTGGACACCCTTGTCTTGTTCCTGATCTTGGGGGGAATGCTTTCAGTTTTCCACTGAGAATAATGTTTGCTGTAGGCTTATCATATATGCCTTTGCTATATTGAGGTAGATTCCTTCTATGCCCATTTTTTGAAGAGTTTTAATCATAGAAGGGTACTGAATTTTGTCAAAGGCCTTTTCTGCATCTGTTGAGATGATCATATGATTTTCATCTTTCAATTTGTTAATACAGTGTATCAAATTAATTGATTTGCATATATAGAAGAATCCTTGCATTCCTGGAATAAACCCAACTTGATCATGGTGTATGAGCTTTTGAATGTGTTGCTGAATTTTGCGTGCTAAAAATTTGTTGAGAGTTTTTGCATCTATGTTCATCAGTGATATTGGCCTGTAGTTTTATTTTTATGTGTTGTCTTTGTCAGGTTTTGGTATCAGGATGACCATGACCTTGTAGAACGAGTTCGGAAGTGTTCCTTGCTCTGAAATTTTTGGAAAGAGTTTTAGATGGGTAGGCATTAGTTCTTCTCTAAATGAATTCTCTAAAATTAGTTCTTCTCTAAAATAGAATTCTCTAAAATTAGTTCTTCTCTAAAATAGAATTCTCCTGTGAAGACATCTGGTCCTGGGCTTTTGTTTTTGGGGGAGATTTTTGATCACAGCTTCAATTTCAATGCTTGTCATTGGGTTGTTCACAATTTCTATTTCTTCCTGGTTCAGTTTTGGAAGATTGAACTTTTCTAAGAATCTGTCCATTTATACCAGGTTATCCGTTTTATTGCCCTATAGTTGTTCATAATAGTCTCTTATCATCCTTTGTATTTCTGCATTGTCTGTTGTAACGTCTCCTTTTTCATTTCTAATTTTGTTGATTTGATTCTTTTCTCTTTTTTTCTTGATGAATCTGGCTAAAGGCTTGTCAATTTTGCTTATCTTCTCAAAGAACCAGCTTTTTGTTTTATTAATCTTTACTATTGTTTCTTTCATTTCTTTTTCTGTTATTTCTGCTCTTAACTGTATGATTTCTTTCCTTCTACTAATTTTGGTGTCTTTTTGTTATTCATTTTCCAGTTCTTTTAGGTGTAAAGTTAGGTTGTTTATTCGATGTTTTTTTTGTTTCTTGAGGTAGGATTGTATTACTATAAGCTTTCCTCTTAGAACTACTTTTGCTGCATCCTATACTTTTGGAGTTTTCATTATCATTTGTTTTTAGAAATTTTTTGATTGCCCTTTTGGTTTCTTCAGTAACCTGTTGGCTATTTACAAATGTGTTGTTTAATCTCTGTGTTTTTATGTTTCTTACAGTTTTTTTTTTTTCTTGTAATTGATATCTAGTCTCAGCATTGTGGTTGGAGAAGATGCTTGATGCAATTTCAATTTTCTTAAATTTATTGAGGTTTGGTTTGTGACCCAAGATGTGGTCTATCCTGGAGAACATTCCATGTGCACTTGAGAAGGTGTATTCTTCTGCATCTGGATGTAATGTCATGAAGATACTAATGAGATTCATCTCATCTAATGTATCATTTAAGACGTGTTTCCTTATTAATTTTCAGTTTTGATGATCTGTCTATTGGTGTGAGTGGGGTGTTAAAGAATCTTACTATTATTGTGTTACTTTCAATTTCTCCTTTTATGTCTGTTAGTATTTGTTTTATGTTTTGAGGGCTCCTATGTTGGGTGCATAAATATTTACAATTATTATGTCTTCTTCTTGAATTGATCCCTTGATCGTTATGTATTGTCCTTCCTTATCTCTTGTAATCTTCTTTATTTAAAGGTCTATTTTGTCTGATATGAGGATTGCTACTTCAGCTTTCTTTTCCTTCCCATTTGCATGGAATATATTTTCCCATCCTTTATACTTTCAGTCTATATGTGTCTTTAGTCTATATGTGTCTGAAGTGGGTACAATAGATTGACCCAGTGGACAAAGGAAACCAAATTTATATCTACCAGAACAAAACTAACGAAAGTACAAACTGGAAAACAAAACTAGAGCAAGGTGGCAACTGGGGAATAAAGCAATGAAAATTGAACTAAAGCATATGATGAGAGGAAAGGAAAGAAAGAAAGAATAGATATGCAAAGTTAAATACAGGTAGATAAAGAAGGTTTATATACATTATAGATTAATTGCCAGGGGAAAAGAATAGTAGGAAAAGCAAACAAAGGAATAAATGTAGAAAAATAATAATAGGTTTAAAAATTTTAAAGAAAAGAAGAAAAAAAAAAAAAAGGAAAACTCCACAGAACTGCAAAAGCCCAATGTAGAGACAGAGGTTTATAATAGCAGTAAAAAACGTGACTGAGGGAAAAAAAAAAAAAGCTCAAAGGTTTAATTAGATTTCATAGTTCCAATAAATTTGACAAGTACAGCAGAGAGGGGAAAAAGTAGAAAAAAGAAAAAAAAATATCCAAAAGAATCTACAGAACAATTCAAAACATAAAGATAATAAATGTTTTTCTTGAGTCACTGCTGTCAGAGTCCTTTCCCTCGCTATGAATCACAGTCCACCTCACCTCCCTAGGATGCCCTCCAACACTCTGCTGATCTCAGGACCTGCTGTGGGGGCAGCTCAGATTCTCTTCTGGTCCTACTTCTATGTGTTTTTTCCTCCAGTGTCCACAGCTATCAGAAAGAGTGTGTTTTCTTTTGTGGAAACTCTCAGTGACCTTTTGGATATTCCATAGACACAGAATCTGCCTAGTTGATGGTGTAGATATAATCTGCAGCTTGTCCAGATGGTGGGAAGGTTTTTGGTCTTCTTCCTTAGCCACAATGCCCCTGGCTTTCAATTGTGGTTTTATTCCCACCTCTTCATGTGGGTCATCCACTGCAGTTTGCTCCTGAGGCTTCTCTGGAGGGCTTGGGTTTGCCCCTGTGAGGGCCATGTGTGGAGGTGATGCAGCTGCTTAGGTCACAGAGGTTCTGGCAGCACCAGGTATGCAGGGGAATTGGCAGCTATGGAAGCAGGAAATATAGTGCTCTAGAAGGATATGGCAACAAGTATTGGCCAATACACTCCAGTATTCTTGCCTGGAGAACCCCCCTCCCTGACAGAGAATCCTGGCAGGCCATAGTCTACAGGGTCACAAAGAGACGGACACTACCAAAGCAACCCTGTATGCATAGACACAAGACTTTTTTGCCTGTGGCAGCTCTGCCCCAGTGTGATTTGAGTGTGAAGGTGGTGCAGCTGTTTGGCTTGTGGGGACCCTGGAGGGACCAAGTGTGCAGGGACACGAACAGCCTCCACCACAGGAGTTATGGCCCTATCAGAGTCTTTTTTCAAGCCTCTTGTAGCTGGCGATCAGAAGATCTCTTTGGCCAGTCTTTCTCTGTAGCTCTGCCCATTCAGGCACTTAGAGGGCTCCCTTGCCTGGGGTCCCTCTCTGTTGTTCAGCATGACAGACACAGAGAGGGTCCCCCCCAAGCTGGGGTCCAACTCTGTAGATTGGCACATCAGGCATTTAAAGGGGCACCCTGGGAGAGGTCCTACTCTGTAGTTCAGCTCATCAGTCACTTAAAGGAGTATCCTGGTTGGGGTCCTACTCTGTAGTTCAATGTGTCAGGCATTTGCTGAGCCAGCCTCTCTATTGTTCAGCTGCCATTGATGGCGTGTGGGGAGAGAGAGGCTATTGTGATGGCTCCCCCTCTACACGTGACTCAGCAGTATTGCCTTGCTTCCATGGCTGCCCAGCTTTCCTCCACAGGTATTTCCCATCACAGTCTCCTCCCTCACCTCCCCTTGATCCATCTCTCTGCAGTCAAGAGCACCGCTTGCCCTGGGATCACTCCGCACTCCCCGAACTCCAGCTGCTGCACCTTCCAGCAGACCCTCATCCCGGTCCATGGTATGTATGGCTGTGGCAAGGACTATCTGATTCTTTTTCCACTTAGGCTGCCACAGATCAGCTGTTTCACTCTCACCCTTAAATGTTTCTCTTCTGACTTAGATAATTGGCCCAATGTGGAGATCAGACCTCTGCTTCAGTTCCCCCACCTGCTAAGGGCAGGTCCAGTCCTACTAACAGTCCTGTTTTCCCTCCTAATTCCTTTGTTCTACCAAGTTCTGAGTTGTTCTATATATTATTTTCTTCTGGTCAGGTACTCCCGTCCACTCTCAGCTGGTGTTCTGCATGCACTTCTGTGTCTTAAGGTGTATTCCTGATCTTTCCATGGAAAGAGATGTACTACACATCCACCTACTCCTCTGCCATCTTTTTCTCCTATACTCTCTCTTTTTAAGGTGAATAAACTAAGGCACAAAAGAGTTAAATAACTTGGTCAACATAAATGGAAGCCCAGTTAGTTTATGAAGCCCAGGAATTCTGAATCCAGAGTTCACAGTCTTACCAAATTTACAGTATTCAGTATAGTATTATTAAGCACAGTCATCATGCAGTGTATTGGCTCTCTAGACTTATTCATCCTCCATAACTGCAAATTCACACTCTGACCAAAATCTCCCAGTTTCTGTCATCTACCCATCCCTGGTGTCTTGCTGTTCACACTGTTCGCTGAACCCAGGGTAGGCAAGGCACAAGCTAAGAGGCTAGAAGAAGACTCAAGGAGCCATAGGAACAGCAGACATTTTTATTCTATCCTGGCTGGCATGACAGCCATAAAACAGCTTCTCTCTTGGCTGACATAGCAACCATAGCAGCAGCCATAACATAACATAACCATAGCATAACCTCATATAACATAACCATGATGCCACTCCAATGTAGCCCCAATGCAGCAGCAGCAAGAGTTTTCATGGTAAAGGTCATACAGGCATACTGCACTCAGCCCTCAGGGCTTTCCCAGGTGGAGCTTATATAACAAAAGTAGCCCATGTTCAAGCGAGTACCTCATAACCCATATGCACAATTCTATAAATAATCTCAGTCATTACATAACCTTGCAAAGTCATTGTTCACAAAACATGGGTCCAGAGGGCATGAGTGTGTGGGGCAAGACAGCCTGACTGGCACCATCTTGTTAATTTAACCACACCTGGTAACCACTAGTCTATAAAGTTCACATTCTTAATTATTATACTATATCCCAATCTTCCCCTCAAAAGTGCTCCATAGATGTTAACTGGTAGTACATGCATATACAAATATACAACTTAATTTTTTGCATAACGGAGAAGGCAATGGCACCCCACTCGAGTACTTTTGCCTGGAAAATCCCATAGATGGAGGAGCCTGGTAGCCTGTAGTCCATGGGGTCGCTAAGAGTCAGACACGACTGAGTGACTTCACTTTCACTTTTCACTTTCATGCATTGGAGAAGGAAATGGCAGCCCACTCCAGTGTTCTTGCCTGGAGAATCCCAGGGACGGCAGAGCCTGGTGGGCTGCCATCTCTGGGGTCGCACAGAGTTGGACATGACTGAAGCGACTTTGCAGAAATGGCACAATACTAACTATATTGTACTATTACTTGATTTCATTGTTACATAAAACAGTAGCAATATTTCCATGTTGGTACTTTATTTTTTAAACAGTTATGATGTATGTAATGGTATATTTGCATATTGTCTTCTTCCTTTGGGGCTGCTATAACAAAATACCATAAATTGAGTAGCTTATAAATAACAAAAAGTTATTTCTCACAGTTTTGGAGGCTGTGTAGTACAAGATCACAATGCACAGCAGAAACGTTTTTCTTGTAAGGACCTGCTTCTGGCTAACAGATCGCTGTCTTTTCACTGTATACTCACATGGGGGAAAAGAGGCAAGCTAGCTCTCTGAGGTCTATTTATAAGGGCAGTAATCCCAATGATGAGGACTCTGCCCTCATGATCTTATCATCTCCTCACAGCCCCTAATATCATCACGTTGGGGATTAGGATTTCAACATAAGACTTCTGAAGGGACACACGCATTCAGACCTTTACATCTATATTTAAACATTTCTTTGTTAACAAACATTCGGGTGGTTTCTATATTTTTGCTGTTACAGTCATTGTGACAATGATCACCTTTACATATGTATTTTCTGAGTGCATGTGTAAATATTTCTGTAGAATGGACACCAAATAATAGAATTTCCTGGTCAAAGGGTTTGATGTTTAAGTATTTGCTCAGGTAGGGCATCTCTGAGTAAACACTGGTTTTATAAGTTATATAAAATTTACATTACAGATCTTGATGCATGTGATTTCCATAACCCGAATCTGTTGAATGTTCTTTGCTTGCTTGTCTCTTCTATAACCCAAATGCCTAGTTTTATAATTTTTTTTTTATTTCTTTCACTTAGAAAGTGCTTTTCTAACAAATTCTATAATATCCTTAGATAAGAATTTTATGAACATCTCCTTTCCATTCTCCCTTCTTGAAACCAGCCTTAAAATGTCTCTCAATTCATTTGTTTTATTGGTAAATTGCTCACTCTCAGTTGTTTATTTGGTTTTTCTGCCTACATCTATAATACAAACATCTACAGTATCGAGTTGCCTCTATGTCTGCTCACTCTCACCTTATCCTGCAAGCTGGTTATCAGTCATTTGGGTAAGAGCAAAAAAATTTATCTATTTGCTCAAGAAATAGGGTTGATTACAGAAGCCCATAGACAATATTCTGCCAGGGCTTTTCCCATAGAGTAGAGATGGATATATAGTTTTTTCCCCCAGTCCCTTTCATCTTTTCATCTTCCTGGAAGTCCATCCCAGCAATGCAGGATAATATAGGTAGATAGCTTATTTCTGAATTGCACAACCGTCTGGAACAGACTGTTCTCTTCATATTTCAGCTCTGCTTAAAGTAGCTTTCACTTCCTTACCTTTATCTTTGAAATTTAGTCAAACTCTTCTATTTGCTCTTTGAAGACTTGAATTTAGCATGTTTGGGAGGTATTATTTAGTTGTGAGAAATTTATACATTTTCTAGAGAGCTAGAGGGAGGCTCTTACCTGAAAACACTTTGGCAATCTGGGAGTTTTCTTGACCTCTTTTGTGGAGAACATCTCTATACTGAATAAATGAATTTCTTCCTTTTAACAAAAAAGAAAAAAAAATATATATATATATATAATTATTATTATTTGAGTCTTTTGTACAAGCCTAATAGGAGAATGTTTTGCTTTCATTGTAATACTGATATAGTTGAAGGAGAGCAACCAAACCTATTCATAGAGAGTGATGATAAGAATGACTTATTGTGGAGACTTGAGTATGTATAAATCTAGTAACTCTTCTATTGTCTTATTTTATTTTTATTCAAAAATTTTCAGAGTCAGCTGAGATACTTAGTGTAACTGATGGCTAAGACTAGAAGATCTAAGCTGCTGATGAACACATTGAGCTCTCAGGGCATTCTAGGTTTTCTAATATCTGTCACAACCAGCATGAGGGCAATCACATTAAACACTCAGGACATATTGATTTTATTAGGATGCAGATATAAAAATAAGTGTAACCCAGTCTTTTTTAGTCTTTATTTATAAGTACAGCCCTTCTCCTTTTACCCTAAGCACATTGGTCCAGGGAAAAGAATACTTTTTGCAATCTGTTTCTCATCATCAACAACAAACAAAGATGTATTAAATACTAATTTTGTCCCTGAGGGAAAAAGAGATGGATACAAAGTTGAATTATTTAACTACCTACCCTGAATTTCCCATCTAACATTACATCCTTGCCCTTAAGGAATGTACTGGGAAAATGTATGCTAGTTTAGCTGAAACTTTGATCCCAAATTCTTATGATTGCCTTCTTTTATAAAGTGAAATGCATTTTATATATATATAAAGTTTTTAAGGATCTGTTTTTTAAACAAACTTTTTATTTTGGAATAATTTTAGATTTACAGACAACTTGTGAAGATAGTACAGAGTCTCCCTATATCCCACATTCAGTTTCTCCAACTGTAGCATTTTGCAGCACCTTAGTGCATTGGTCAAAACTCCTAACATTGATCCACTACCAAGAACTAGAAAGAATCAATTTTTCTTTCTAGCTTTAGTTTAAACAAAGATTAGGGCCTAACACTGGCATCCCAAATCTTAGTATTCTAATGACTGAATATGCTTTAGAAAGGTAACAGTGATCAAAGAGTTTTAGGACCAAAACCTCAAGCCCAGTTAATCTAAGCATCCCACTTGCTGCTTCTTTTCTTTTAGATTTCATTCCTAGTCTTGTTAAGCTAAAAATAGGTGAAAGACTGGAATTTTTAAGCCTAAAACAATCCCAGGCCTAGCCTACTGCACTAAATGTTGTCAAACCCAAGTTAAATGTGTCCAAGGCACCATGAATCCAAACATGAGTTTGGAGCAGAGAATGATTTATTGCAGAGCCATGCAAGGATAATAAGTGTTTTGTGCTCAAAAGACCCAAACTCCTCAATGGGTTTCAGGGAAAAAAGTGTTTATAGGCAAAATTTGGGGAGAGGGATGCAGGGTGTGTAACCCTCCTCTGATTGTTTAGGGGTAAGGTAACAGAGTGGTGTTTCAGGAATCTCAATCATCAGCCTTCTATATCCAACCTGTCCTGGTTTTTCTTAGCCTGAAGTTACCATCTTCAACCTGGGTGGGGGCCTTATACTTCCTGTGGAACTCAGAGATATGTATCAATTGTTATGCACATTCCCTGAGTAGGAACCAGGACCAAGCCTCATGCTACACTGTATATTGTTTCTTTCTGCATTTTCTCACTCTCCGAATTAGTAACTGAATCTGCCCCTTGGAACTGAGAAAGGGTCTAGGAGGCTGAAATCTTTTCCTTACAAACAAGAAACAGGGACACAGAAAAGCTTTAATGCTCTGGAAGTCTACACAGGGTCCTGCTCGTTTTCAGTCCCCCCTTCTCTTTGATTCTCCTCGATTGTGAGGAGAACAGGTGTTAGAAAAGGAAGTGAAAAAGTTTTTGGATAGAGAGGTTAATCAGAAACTTGGCAGAGGAACTGTTTTAGGGGGATGCAGTTTCACAAATACAAGGCACAGAAAAAAAAAAAAGAAATGAGGAAAATGTGAGAAAATATCACAGAGAAATAAGTATTTAAATATTGTCACTCTTTCCATTAAAAGCTACATTGCTTATTAAATGTGTTCTCTGATATGTACTAGATGGACCACTTCACAGACTAATGCATACAAGAAACAATACTCTTTATTAACTTATTTAAAATCATGATACAAATTGTTTCCTGAATTTTGAAGGTCTACTTTTGTTACAATAATATACTTTCACTTAAAAAACATGATACATTATTGTATCAGTATCTTAGAAATGTATCTAAGAAATATATCTAAGAAACATTGTATCAGTATCTAAGAAACTTTATTGTATCTAAGAAACCAATGGCATGAAGCTCAAGAGTCTGTTAGTAAAGTTGTAGATCATGAAATTCAAAGGTTAGAGGGACTTTTAGATTTTCTTTCAGTTGGAAGAGAAAGTGACATAAATTACTTCTAATATCTCTAAGAAGCACAAGCTGGAATCAAGATTGCCAGGAGAAATATCAACAACCTCAGATATGCAGATGACACCACCCTTATGGCAGAAAGTGAAGAGGAACTCAAAAGCCTCTTGATGAAAGTAAAAGAGGAGAGTGAATAAGTTGGCTTAAAGCTCAACATTCAGAAAACGAAGATCATGGCATCCGGTCCCATCACTTCATGGGAAATAGATGGGGAAATAGTGGAAACAGTGTCAGACTTTATTTTTTGAGGGGCTCCAAAATCACTGCAGATGGTGATTGCAGCCATGAAATTAAAAGACATTTGCTCCTTGGAAGGAAAGTTATGACCAACCTAGACAGCATATTAAAAAAGCAGAGATATTACTTTGACAACAAAGGTCCGTCTAGTCAAGGCTATGGTTTTTCCAGTGGTCATGTATGGATGTGAGAGTTGGACTGTGAAGAAAGCTGAGCACCGAAGAATTGATGCTTTTGAACTGTGGTGTTGGAGAAGACTCTTGAGATTCCCTTGGATTGCAAGGAGATCCACCCAGTCCATCCTAAAGGAGATCAGTCCTGGGTGTTCATTGGAAGGACTGATGCTGAAGCTGAAACTCCAATACTTTGGCCACCTCATGTGAAGAGTTGACTCATTGGAAAAGACCCTGATGTTGGGAGGGATTGAGGGCAGGAGGAGAAGGGGACAACAGAGGATGAGATGGCTGGATGGTATCACCAACACGATGGACATGAGTTTGGGTAAACTTCGGGAGTTGGTGATGGACAGGGAGGCCTGGCGTGCTGCGATTCATGGGGTCGCAAGGAGTCAGACACAACTGAGCGACTGAACTGAACATCTCTAAAATAGTCTTTTTGTGTCTCCTTCAACACTGACATCTTTGCACAACTATGTTTGTTAGAACGTGTACTTTTTTGCTTTGTTTTCCTACATTCAGCCAGTATCTGCCTCACTAGAACTTCCATCCTTTGGTTCTAGTATGTCTGAAGCACCCTACTAAAGCAGACACCTAAAATAATTCTCCCTTTTCCTTGTAGCAGACTAATGCATACATACATACAAGGAAACCTATCAGCTCTTGCACACAAGACTTCTCTTCTTGGGGCCAAAATAAACCTAGTTTATGTGTATGAATCAATTTTAAAGCCTTTTACTTCTTGATCAGAGTTTTTAATTTTAGCAAAGTCACAACCTGGTATTTCTTGCTGAATAAATAATTTTATTTTTATTGAGAAGAATTATGTATGGCAATTATGAGTGTATGTTGTGGAATCAAAGAGAACTGAGTTCAAATTCCCAGCTTTGTGACTCTGGGCAAATTACATAATCTCTGAGCCTCAATTTTCACCTCTTTACAAAAGATAAAAGTAATAGTGCTTACCTCAATACATTTGTATGAGAATAAAATAGAGTTATCCATGTAAAGTAATTAGCACTAATCTAAAATCCATCTATTAAAAAGAAATAGAGAGTAAAACCTTAAGAGTGCTCATCACAAGGAAATTTTTTCTTTTTACCTTGTGTCTATCTGGGATAATGGATAGTCACTAAATTTATTGTGATCATTTCATGATGCATGTCTCAAATTGTTACTTCATACACCCTAAACTTACACAGTGTTATATATCAATTATATCTCAGTAAAACTGGAGGAAACACACAAATAAAAACCTATTGCTTTCTTTTTTTAAAGTTGTCACATTTTCTTGAATTTTATGCAAACCTATACATGCTGCTGCTAAGTCGCTTCAGTCGTGTCCGACTCTGTGTGACCCCATAGATGGCAGCCCACCAGGCCCCACTGTCCCTGGGATTCTCCAGGCAAGAACACTGGAGTGGGTTGCCATTTCTTTCTCCAACGCATGACAGTGAAAGGTGAAAGTGAAGTCGCTCAGTTGAGTCTGACTCTTAGCGACCACATGGACTGCAGCCTACCAGGCTCCTCCGTCCATGGGATTTTCCAGGCAAGAGTACTGGAGTGGGGTGCCATTGCCTTGTCCCACCTATACATGACATTACAACAAATAATACATTTTTTAAATGCACCACACTAGTTTTCTCTTTTTCTCTACCCACTCTTCCAATGCAGTTGTATCCAAGAAGTATGAGGGACTTTTTTTATAGAAAGCTATAAGACAAAATTAAGAGAGAAGCAAAGTAACCTTTATTAACTTGGTTCCCAGCAAAATGTTATTTCATTTAATCTTCACAATATTTCCTTTGGTTTCATGTTATTGTGTCAATTGTATTGTTCTATTCTACATTATTCTATGATAGTGTTAGGGGAAGCATATTGACTGAAACCATCCACCCTGGCCAGGCACCATAGTAATCATTTGCATGAGTTGTTTTATGACAGGAGGTCCTGGTAAGGAACACAGAACTAATAAGCCACCACCAACTGGAAGAGTCCTGTAAAGGTTAAAGACTGCCATCACATGTCTAACCATCTCCCAGAATCCTCTCTGCCATCTATCTTGGCTGAGCAATGTGTGTATAACCAGGAAGGACCCTGAGTCAGAATGATTGGCTAAAGACAACCCAGAAGCTAATTCCATCACCATAAATCCTGAGACTGCAAGCCATGTGGCAGAGCAGTTCTTCTAGGTTCCCTGACCCTACTGCTCTCTGCCCAGGCGCCCCTTCCCAATAAAATACCTTGCCTTTTCAGCACATGTGTCTCCTCAGACAGTTCATTTCTGAGTGTTGGACAAGAGCCCACAATTTGGACCCTGGAAAGCCTGCAACAATAGTGCTGATGTTCAATTGATGTAACTTAGTTTCTGGGTAGCTTATCCCAATCCAGGGACTTTGTTTCAATTATATTTAAAAAGGTTAATTGAATTATCAACCTTACGAGATAGACTCTGGTTTCTAAGAAAATTCTCACGCTGTTACTATAATATTATCTCAGCATGGATGTCTTGTAATATTGTTACTATTGTAGAAGTGATAAAACAGCCTTAAGACATGTTCTAAAATTGTCATAAGTTTTGAGGGAAAAGCTTAAAATAAACAATTAAGTGCATAAAAGAATTGCAATAGCTTTAAACTTGCTTCTGTTGAATCACAAATCTCCAGAAAATGTTTAAGATTTAGACATTCATGGAATACTGGAAATAATTTAATAGTGATATTTTAAATGATTGCTAATAAAGATGATCACAATTCTGTAACACCATGTGAAGAAAAAAGGAAATTTTTATGCTTTCTAAACATCAATGCATAGACTGCATTGACTAAATATTTTGATGGAATAGCAATTTCAAGTTGAAATTGCTTTAGTAATTGGAAGTGCATCTCAGACTAATTTGCATCTTTAAATGTGTCTTCTTTGGTGAATATTGTACTTTATAAAATTAAGACAGCATATTTGCAACAAAGATCAACATTCAACTGTGGGAATTTTAGAAAATACAGATAAGAAGGCATCTGTAAATCAATTTAAAACTTTGAAATTCTTTTTCCTCCTTCCACTTTGGGTCTCATCAATATAGCCAGAATGTTGACTGTTGCATCAAAAAAGTGCATAGGAGAGACAGAATAGTAGGCATTGCAGAGTCAATTTTGGCTGTCAACCTAAGAAAACCAGTTACAACACTAATTGATACCATTAATGGCAATCTGTCCTGGGAAGTGTACAGGCTGCTAAATATTCAAGAAAAGCTATTGGACAGATGACAAAAATAAATCTTTGTAGTATGTAGTCTCCTGGTTGCAATCCCATTGAGGCAGCACATCCCAAATCCCCAGGTTCTACTTAGTGTCTGCTAAGTATTTTGAACATGTGAATACCATTGAGGTGCTAATTGTTACTGTTTATCATCCTTGGCTATAAAACTGTAAAATCTGAGTAAGAGATATTTAAATGATAATTAGCATTTATCTTTTCAAAAGAAAAAGCCCTGAAGCGATTTACCTATTCCTACTAAGCAGAATTTGACAAGACAGTTTTACCATGAATTTATTGAAAGACTATGATCTTGGCAATGTTTTCTAATTATTGTGCCATGACAATTTGAGCCATTGTCAAAACACCGTGTGTGCTGAAATATCCTGAGTTTCTTTACCCCCAGGCAGTTGCTTGTTTGCCAAAATCCTTGTTTCTAAAGTCACTGCTTTCAGTTTCTGTCTGCAATTCAGAGATAAAAGCCAACTAGTTCCTTTGAGAAACATAAACAACTGAATAGGGCAATCAAGATTAAGGAGGAGGCCTCCAGTACAAATGCAGGAGATGTTCTGGACTGCATTTTGGCAAATCTAAAAGTTTTTGTAAGCATTCAGTTAGAGACTGCATGGGAAATGCAAATTTTGAAATAAACTGCATACTCTTGGGCCTAAAGCTGATGTGCATGCACAGACAAGGCACTTTCATGCTGTACTGCTGAAGATTGTGGTACATGTAATCAAGTAATGTTCCCACTGCCTTCCTGAAGCAAGATAGTAAGCTCTGCCCCAACACTCTCTAACTGACTAGCTAAAGCCAGCAGTCATATAGGGGACAACCTTTGATTGCCTGGTGGACAAGGGTGCTGGTGTTCCTGAGTTCCAAGAGACTATAACAATCAGAAAGACAGTTCTTGGCAGGCCACCATTCTCAGGGCACTTCGCAGAGAGCAGACTGAAACACACCCCCAATCTTCTTCTGAAAAAGCCCTATTTACCTAGCCTTGAGCTTAGCCCCAAGGGACAAGGTTTAGGCTTCCTATGCAAATAGAGGCTAAGGAGGCACTCCCAGGAAAATTAAGCAGGGAGACATCTTCCTTGTGCACCCTTTTGGCCTCAAGACAGCTCAACAAGACTCTGCAGAAAGGACCTTATACACTCATCAGGCATCCCAATTTTGGAAACTGTTGTCCAAAGGACACTACTAGATGTCCTAGTCTGGAGGCAGGCAGGAATTATGATTGTGGCTCCATGGGGCTGTATACAGCCACATACTGGGTTGACCAAAAAGTTC
The DNA here is from genome assembly GCF_029407905.1 of Bubalus kerabau. Classification (NCBI taxonomy): domain Eukaryota; kingdom Metazoa; phylum Chordata; class Mammalia; order Artiodactyla; family Bovidae; genus Bubalus; species Bubalus kerabau. Next base: position 59,462,885 of record NC_073647.1, on the reverse strand, counting down.
ATTCAGTGTTTTTTGCAAGATGCCTCTAGTAGTGCTTAGTTATCTTTCATTTCATTTAAAACAATTTTGTTAGATTGTATTGTGACAACTGTCACATCAACATGCATTTTTAAAAAGTCAAAATTTGTGAATTTTTGTATAGCCATTTTAATACTGAAGATGGAGGGGAAAAGAAATATTTTCAATATATTATGCTTTATTATTTCAGTAAAGGTAAAAATGCAACTGAAATGCAACAAAAGATTTGTGCACTATATGGAAAAAGAGCTGTGACTGAACAAATATGTCAAAAGTGGTTTGTGAATTTTTGTGCTGGAGATTTCTTGCTGTACAGCGTGCCACAGTCAGGTAGACCAGGTGAAGTTGATAACAATCAAATTGAGACATTAATTAAGAACAATGAACATTAAACATCATGGGAGATAGCTGACATACTCAAAATATCCAAATCAAGTGTTGAAAATTATTTGCATTAGCATGGTTGTGTTCATCACTTTGATGTTTGGTTTCCACATAAGTTAAACGATAAACACATTCTTGACTCTATTTCTGCATGTGATCCTCTATTTAAATGTAATGAAAACCTTCCATTTTAAAAACAAACTGTGATGGACAATGAAAAGTGGATACTTTACAACAATGCTGAACAGAAGAGATCACGGGGCAGGCCCTAATGGACCAACACCAAGCACACAAAAGGCCAGACTTCATCCAAAGACGGCGATATTGTGTATATGGTGGGATTGGAAGGGAGTCCTCTACTATGCTGCTGCTGCTGTTGCTAAGTCACTTCAGTCGTGTCCGACTCTGTGCGACCCATTAGACGGCAGCCCACCAGGCTTACACGTCCCTGGGATTCTCCAGGCAAGAACACTGGAGTGGGTTGCCATTTCCTGCTCCACTCTACTATGAACTCCTTTCAAAAAACAAAACAATTCATTCCAAGAACTACTGCTCCCAATTAGACCGACTGAGAGCAATACTTGACAAAAAAAATATCTTGAACTAGTCAACAGAAAATGCATAATCTTTCACCAGGATAACACAAGACCACATGTTCTTTGATGACCAGGCAAAAACTGTTACAGCTAGGCTGGAAGTCCTGATTCATCCACCGTGTTCACCAGACATTTAACCTTCAGATTTCCATTTATTTTGGTCTTTAGAGAATTTTTTAATGGAAAAAAATATAGTTTATTGAAGACAGTAAAAGGCACTCAGAACAGTTATTTGTTCAAAAAGATGAAAAGTTTTGGGAAAATGGAATTATGAAGCTGCTTGTAAAATGCTAGAGTGTAGTGGAACAAAATGGTGCCTACATTTTTTCAATAAAATTCTTGGTGAAAGTGACAAATGTGTCTTTTAATTTTATTTAAAAATCAAAGGAACATTTTGGCAAACCCATTATTTTAAAGGCTGCTGCCTGAAGGTCTGGCATCAAATCAACCTGATTGTGTGCTAAATGAGATTCCTTTCCTTGGATCACTGAGAGGCCTTGGCACAACCTCAGCAACAGGAATATATCAAGAATAAATTATGCGGCACCCCATGCAGATCTGGAGATGCAAGTTTGCTGAGCCAAATCTTCCATGCACAGCAGCCGAGTTGCAACTGGACCAGGCAATGACCCAAAGCCCTGCCATTCCTTTGCAACAACTGACTCACAACCAATCTGGAACAACATGAGCTCCACTCACGCTGCACAAAGACCACTCTGAAACCAGATGAATACTCCAAGCCCCACCCATCCCTCACAGAGGCCAAACTGCAACCAGGATGTGCAAGCAACTCTAAAACTGCCCTCCTCACATAGTGGTTAGGCAGCAACCAAGTCAGGTGGTGCCCCTTGAGCATTACCTTCCCTGAACAGCAACCATGGGCTCTAACACAGCCAGCAGATGCATGCAGCCCACATGAAGGCTGTCCATAGAATGTTTATCTCTTGTAACCAGAAGAGATTGGGCTTCTGGGCTACATGGAATGGCTCTTATATAAAACCACTCACTCTTTAAAACTGAGGGAAGTAGCCATTTTGCTTACTACATATAGACAAACACAGAAAGATAAGCAAAATAAGGAGACAGAGGAATATATTCCAAATCAAAAAGCAAGGCAAATCCTCAGAAAGATATGTGAATGAAAAAGAGATAAGCAACCTGTATGAAAAAAGAGATAAGCAACCTATGTGATAAAGAGTTTAAAGTAATAATCATGAAAATGCTCACTGATCTTTAGAGTATTAAAGAATGGATTAACACAGTGATAACTTAAAAAACAACAGCATAAATAGGAAATATAAGAAATCACCAAACAGAAATTAAAACTGAATGGAAACTACGTGAGAAGGGTTCAAGAGCAGAATGTGTGAGGTAGAAGCAGGAACCGATGAGCTGGAAGATAAAGCAGTGAAAAATAGAGCATAAAAATGAAAAAAAAAATTAGAAGAAATGAAGATACCTTGAAGAACCCCTGGGACATCATCAGGAGGAATATTGTTTACTTTATGGAGTACTCCTAAGGAGAAAAGAGAAAAAGGGCCAGAAATATCATTTGAAGAAATAATGGTTAAAAGCTTTCCTAATCTGTGGAAAAACATCTATTTCTGCTTTATTGACTATGCCAAAACCTTTGACTGTGTGGATCAAAACAAAATGTGGAAAATTCTGAAAGAGATGGGAATAACAGACCACCTGACCTGCCTCTTGAGAAACCTGCATGCAGGTCAGGAAGCAACAGTTAGAACTGGACATGGAACAACAGACTGGTCCCAAATATGAAAAGGAGTACATCAAGGCTGTATATTGTCACCCTGCTTATTTAACTTATATGCAGAGTACATCATGAGAAACACTGGGCTGGAGGAAGCATAAGCTGGAATCAAGATTGCTGGTAGAAATATCAATAATCTCAGATATGCAGATGAGACCACCATTATGGCAGAAAGTGAAGAAGAACTAAGGAGCCTCTTGATGAAAGTGAAAGAGGAGAGTGAAAAACTTGGTTTAAAGCCCAACATTCAGAAAACTAAAATTATGGCATCTAGTCCCATCACTTCATACCAAAGAGATGGGGAAACAGTAGAAACAATGGCTGACTTTATTTTTTTGGGCTCCAAAATCACTGCAGATGGTGATTGCAGCCATGAAATTAAAAGACAGTTACTCCTTGAAAGGAAAGTTATGACCAACCTGGACAGCATATTAAAAAGCTGAGACATTACTCTGTCAACAAAGGTCAATCTAGTCAAGGCTATGGTTTTTCCAGTAGTCATGTATGGATGTGAGAGTTGGACTATGAAGAAAACTGAGCACTGAAGAATTGATCCTTTCGAACTGTGGTGTTGGAGAAGACTCTTGAGATTCCCTTGGACTGTAAGGAGCTCCAACCAGTCTTTGGGATGAGATCCTTCCCAAAGGAGATCAGTCCTGGGTGTTCATTGGAAGGACTGATGTTGAAGCTGAAACTCCAATACTTTGGCCACCTGATGCGAAGAGCTGACTCATTGGAAAAGACCCTGATGCTGGGAAAGATTGAGGGCAGGAGGAGAAGGGGATGACAGAGGATGAGATGGTTGGATGGCATCACCCACTCATGAGTTTGGGTAAACTCTGCGAGTTGGTAATGGACAGGGAGGCCTGGTGTGCTGCAGTTCATGGGGTCACAAAGAGTTGGACATGAATGAGCAACTGCACTGAACTGAACTGAATCTGTGAAAGGATATACGAATCAGGTCAGGAAGTCCAATAAGATGGACCCAAAGAAAAACACACTGAGACAAAAAAAAAAAAAAAAAAAAAAAAAAAAAACTTAAAAATAAAGGGAAAATCTTAAAGGCAGTACGAAAAAAGAAACATTACATACAGGGGGAATCTCATAAGACTATTAGCAAATATTTAGCCAAAAAAATTACACATGAGAAGGGTGCTGTGTAACATTTTCAAAGTGCTGAAAGAAAAAAAAAGAGAGAGAGAGAGAGAATGCCAAGCAAGAATTCTTACACAACATGGTTTTCACTTAGAATTCAAGAAGAGATTGAGTTTTCTATATAAGCAAGAGCTAAAGGATATCATTACCCCTATCCAGCCTTGCTGTTTAAAGGATTTACCTAAGGAAAAAATTTAAAAAAAATACTAAATAATAAGAAGAAAACATACAAAAGTAAAATTTTTACTGGAAAAGGTAAATTAATAATCAAGGGAGTGGATCAATCTCTTATAAAGCAAGTACCAATTAAAAAAAAAAAGACAAAAGTAGCAAATTTAACTACAATACAATGAATAATCAGAGGATGCATAAAATAAAGAGGCTTAAATGTGTCAACAAAATATAAAACATTAGAAGAGAGTAAAAATATAAAGTTTTGAAAAGTGTTCAATATTGTTACTTAAAAGAGATTATATGCATAAGATGTTCTATGTGAATCTCATGGCAATCACAAAGAAAAACTTACAGAAAATGTTCAAAGGAAAATGAGAAATGAGACTGAATGTAGCAATAAAGAAAACAAAAAACAATGGAAGAGGGAAAGAGAAAAAGAAGAACAAAGAGGAAAACAAAACAGTCAGAAAACAATGAACAAAATGGCAAAAAGTAAATACCTGTCAATAATTGATTTAAATGACATAAATCAAGGCAAGATCCTATATGACCCACTCCTAGAGTAATGGAAATAAAAACAAAAGTAAACAAGTGGGACCTGGTTACACTTAAAAGCTTTTGCATAGCAAAGGAAACTATAAGCAAGGTGAAAAGACAACCCTCAGAATGGGAGAAAATAATAGCAAGTGAAACAACTGACAAAGGATTAATTTCCATATACAAGGAGCTCATATAACTCAATGCCAGAGAAACAAACAACTGAATCAAAAAGTGGAGAAAAGACTTAAACAGGCATTTCTCCAAAGACATACAGATGGCTAACAAACACATGAAAATATGCTCAACATCACTCATTATGAGAGAAATGCCAATCAAATATACAATGAGATATCATCTCAAACTGGTCAGAATGGCCATCATCAAAAAGTCTTCAAACAATAATTGCTGGAGAGGGTGTGGAGAAAAGGGTACCCTCTTGCACTGTTGGTGGGAATATTAATTGATACAGCCACTATGGAAGATGGTATGGATATTCATTTAAAAAATAGGAATAAAACCACCATATGACCCCACAATCCCACTCCTAGGCACATACCCTGAGGAAACCAAAATTGGAAAAGACACATGTGTCCTATTGTTCACTGCAGTACTATTTACAATAGCTACAACATGGAAGCAAGCTAGATATCCATCGACAGATGAATGGATAAAGAAGTTGTGGTACATATACACTATGGAATATTACTCAGCCATAGAAAGGAATGCATTTGAGTCAGTTGTGATGAGTTGGTGTGATGACACCACACATAATTGTGATGACATCACACTTATGGCAGAAAGTGAGAAAGAACTAAAGAGCCTCTTGATGAAAGTGAAAGAGGAGAGTGAAAAAGTTGGCTTAAAACTTAGCAATCAGAAAACTAAGATCATGGCATCTAGTCCCATCACTTCATGGCAAATAGATGGAGAAACAATGGAAACAATGACAGACTTTATTTTGGGCGGGGCTCCAAAATCACTGCAGATGTTGAATGCAACCATGAAGTAAAAGACTTTTGCTCCTTGGAAGGAAAGTTATGACCAACCTGGACAGCATATTAAAAAGCAGAGACGTTACTTTGCCAACAAAGGTCCATCTAGTTAAAGTTATGTTTTTTCCAAGTGGTCATGTATGGATGTGAGAGTTGGACTATAAAGAAAGCTGAGCACCGAAGAACTGATGTTTTTGAAGTGTGGTGTTGGAGAAGACACTTGAGAGTCCCTTGGACTGCAAAGAGATCCAGCCAGTCCATCCTAAAGGGAATCAGTCCTGAATATTCTTTGGAAGGACTGATGCTGAAGCTGAAATTCCAATATTGGCCACTGAAGCAAAGAACTGACTCGTTTGAAAAGACCCTGACGCTTGGAAAGATTGAAGGTGGGAGGAGAAGGGGACGACAGAGGATGAGATGGTTGGATGGCATCACTGACTGAATTGACATGAGTTTGAGTAAACTCCCGGAGTTGGTGATAGACAGGGAAGCCTGGTGTACTGCAGTCCATGGGGTCACATGACTGAGTGACTGAAATGGACTGAACTGAACTGATAAGGTGGATGCACCTAGAGCCTATTGTACAGAGTGAAGTGGGTCAGAAAAAGAACAATAAATATTGTATTCTAAAGCATATATATGGAATCTAGAAAAATGGTACTGAATAATTTATTTACAGTGCAACAATGGAGAAACAGACATAGAGAATAAACTTATGGACATGGGGAGAGGGGAGGAGAGGGTGAGATGTATGGAAAGAGTAACATGGAAACTTACATTACCATACGTAAAATAGATAGCCAATGGGAATTTTCTGTACAGCTCAGGAAACCCAAAGAGGGGCTCTGTATCAACCTGGAGGGGTAGGATGGGGAGAGAGATGGGAAGGAGTTTCAAGATGGAGGGGACATAAGTATACTTATGGTTGATTCATGTTGAGTTTTGACAAAGCAACAAAATTCTGCAAAGTAATTATCTTTTGATTAAAAACAAATTTAAAAAATAATTGATTTAAGAGTAAATAGATTAAATGTTCCAATCAAAAGTCCTAGAGTGGCTAAATGGATAAAAGACAAGACCTTTCTGTAAGTTTCCTACAAGAGACTTTAGATTTGTCTAAATCTAAAAACATTCTAAGATTGAAAGTGGAAAATGGAAAATAATATACCATGTAGATGGAAACAAAAAGAAAGCCTCTTAGCAATACTAATATCAGACAAAATAGAAGGAATTACATAATGGTAAAGGATTATTATTATCCAAGAAAAGGATATTACATTTGTTAACATTTCTGAAAAAAACAAAGAAGCATCTAATGTAGAAAAGTAAATATTAACAGAAATGCAGGGATAAATAGACAGCACACAATACAATAATAGTAAGAAAATTTTATACCCCACTTACATCAGTTGATAAAACATCCAGTAAATGATGAAAAACCAATAAGGAAGTACTGGTCTTAATTTACATTTTATATCATTAAGTTTATAGTATATACTGATCATTCAATCCAAAAGCAGCATCCAAAAGCACATGGAACATACTCCAGAATAGATTACATGTTATCCCACAAAACACGTCTTAGGAAACTTAAGAAGATTGAAATCATAACGAACATCATTGCCAACCAAAATGGTATGAAACTAGAAGTCAGTTCAAGAAGAAACTAGAAAAACTCAACTACACAGAGACTAAACAACATTCTACTAAACAATCAATGGATCAACAAAGAATAAAATATAAAAACTTTAAAAATATCTGAAAACAAATGAAAATAAAAACACAGCTTTCCAAAATCTATGGGATGTGGCAAAAGTAGTTCTAAGAGTGAAGTTCATAGTGATACAGGCTTATCTCAATAAAAATATATATAAAACAAACAATATAACTTTGCATTTAAAGGAATTGGTGGGTGGAAACAAAGTTAGTAGAAGAAAAGAAGTAATAAAGATTAGAGTGGAAAGAAGTGAAATAAAGACCACATCTCAATAGAAAGATCAATAAAACTAAGAGCTTGTTCTTTGAGAAAATAAACAAAATTGATAAATCTTTAGCTGATTCATTTAGGAAAAAAGAAAGAAGGCACAAACAAATAAAATCAGACATGAAAGAGAAGTTACAACTGATATTACAGAAATGCAAAAATCACAAGAGATTACTATGTAAAATTATGTGCAAAAAAATTGGACTTAAAAAACATTGATAAATTCCTAGAAATATACAATCTTCCAACTCTAAATCAGAAAGAAATAGAAAATATAAGTAGATCATTACCAGTAACGACATTGAATCAGGAATCTAAAACTCCTAACCAACAAAAGTCCAGGATCAGACAGGTGAATTATATCAAACATTTAAAGACTTAATACCTAACCTTTTCAAACAATCTAAATAATTGAAGAAGGAACACTTGCAAACTCATTCTTTGAGATCAGCATTACTCTGATACCAAAACCAGACAAAGATACTACAAAAAAAAGAAAATTATAGGCCCTTGTTTTTCATGAACTTGATGAAAGAATCCTCTACAAAATATCAGCAAAACAAATTTAATACATTAATTGGATTACACAGCACAATCCAGTAGGATCTATTTTAGGGACGCAGGAGTGTTTCAATATCCACAAATCAATCGATGTGATATACCACATTAAGGAAGCAATGGATAAAATCATATGATTATGTCAATAGATGCAGAAAAAAATTTTGACAAAATTCAATACCTTTTAAAAATAAAAACTCTCAACAATGTGGGTATAATAGAAACATATCTCAACATAATAAAAGGCATGCATGAGAAACCCACAGCTTACTTTATACTCAATGATGAGAAATTAAAAGCTATCTCTATAAGATCAGAAACAAGACAAGAATGCTCATTCTCATCACTTTTATTCTGCATAGTACTGGAAGTCTTAGAAACAGCAGTTAGACAAGAAAAAGAAATAAAAAGCATTCAAATTGGAAGGGAAGAAGTAAAATTGTCACTATTTTCAGATGACAAGATGTGTAAATAAAACTCCAATGATTCCACCAAAAGCTGTTAGAATATAAAATAGATTAGTCAATTTAGTAAAGTTGCACTATACAAAATTTATATACAAGAATCTGTTGCATTTTTTCAGAAAAAGAAATTAAACAAATCATTTCATTCACATTTGCATCAAAACTGTAAAGTACCAAGGAATAAATTTAACTAAGGAGGTGAAAGACTTGTTCACTGAAAACTATGAGGTATTGATAAAAGAAATTCAAGAGGACACAAATAAAACAATATACTATATGCAAGGATTAGAAGAATCAACATTGTTAAAATGTCCATAGTTCCCAACGAAATCTACAGATTCAGTGCAACCTCTATCATAATATAATCCTAAAATTTATATGGAACCCAAAAGAACCCAAACTTGCAAAGCAATCTTGTGAAGGAGCAAAACTGGAAGTTTGTTTCCTAGCTTCAAACTATATATATTATAAAGCTACAGTAGTCAAACAGTATGATACTAGTATACAGTCAGATAGATCAATGGAAAAGAATAGAGAGTCTACAAATAAACCCAAGCTTATATGGCCAATTAATCTACAATCAAGGAGGCAAAAACATACAATGGGGAAAAGACAGTCTCTTCAATAGATGGTACTTGGAGAACTGGACAGCTACATGCAAAGATAAATAAATAAACTGGACCACTCTCATATCCCATGTACAAAAATTATCTCAAAATGGATTAAAGACTTTAATGTATGACTTGAGATGATAAAACTTCTATAATAAAACACAGCAGTAAGCCCTTTAACATTGTTCTTAGCAATATATATATATATATATATATATATATATATATTCCCGCCCCCCCCCCCCCCGGAGTATATCTCTTCAGACAAGGGCAAAAAAGAAAAAATAAATAAAGATACATGAAATTAAAATGCTTTTGCAGAATGAAGGAAACCATGAATAAAACTAAAAGGCAACTTACTGAATAGAAGAATTTTGCAAACAGTATATCTGATAACAGTTTGATATCCAAAATATATAAAGAACACATAAAACCCAAAAGCAAAAATCAAACAATCCAATTAACAAATTGGAAGAGGACACGAATAAGCATTTTTACAAAAAAGATATACAAGTGGCCAAGAAGCACATGAAAAGATTCTCAAAATCACTAATCATTGAGGATTAGCAAATTTTGATTTGATTAGCAAATCAAAACCACAATGAGATATCACCTCACACATATCAGAATGGCTATCATCAGAAAAACAAGAAAGAACAAGTGCTGATGAGGATGTGGTGAAAAGGGAATCCTCATGTGACCACTATGAAAAACTGTGGTAGTTCCTCAAAAATCTAAAAATAGAACTAACCTAACATCCAGCAATCACTTCTGGGTATTGATGGGAAGAAAACAAAAACACTAATTTGAATATATATATATATATATATATATATATATATATATATATATGTATATATCTGTATGTTCATGGCAATGTCATTTACAATAGACAAGATATAGAAGCAATTTAAGAGTTCATCAATAGACTAATGAATGTAAAAGATATGGTGTGTGTGTGTATGCATGTGTGTGGGCTAAGTTGCGTCTGACTCTTTGTAACTTTATGGACTGTAGCCCACCAGGTTCCTTTGTCCATGAGGATTCTCCAAGCAAGAATACTGGAGTGGGTTGCCATGCAATCCTCCAGGGGATCTTTCTGACCCAGGGATTGAATCTGAGTCTCTTATGTCTCCTGCACTGGCAAATGGGTTCTCTACCACTAGCAGCAACTGGGAAGCATATGTGTGTGTGTATATATATATATATATATATATATATATATATATATACACACACACACATATACATATATACATACCACAAAAAAAGAATGGAATCTTGCCATTTGAGACAACATATATATACCTAGAAGGTATTATATTATGTGAAACAAGCCAGACAGAAAAGAATAATACCCTGTGGTTCCACTACATGGAATCTAAAAAAGTCAGAGCAAACAAATAAGTAAAACAAAACAGTAACAGTTCATAGATACAGAGAACAGACTACTGGTTACCAGAGGAGCAAAGAGTGGGGGAATAGATGAAATAAATAAGGGAGGTTAAAGGTGAAATAGTTTAAGAAATTTGGCTAAACTTCTAGCTAAATATAAATGAAGATACAATGTTCAGCACAGTGAATATTGTCATAATATTGCAATAATTCTGTATAGTAAAAGATGGTAACTAGACCTCTTGTGGGTTTCATCTTCTATGCATAAAAATATTGAATTACTATGTTGTACACCTGAAATTAATATATTAGAGCCAATTATAATTCAATAAATTATTTAAAAATATTAAGCTTTTTAAGAGAATAAAATAATAATAATAGTAATAATAAATATTATGCCAGCAAATTTGGAAAACTCAGTAGTGGCCACAGGACTGGAAAAGGTCAGTTTTCATTCCAATCCCAAAGAAAGGTAATGCCAAAGAAAGCTCAAACTACTGCACAATTGCACTCATCTCACACGCTAGTAAAGTAATGCTCAAAATTCTCCAAGCTAGGCTTCAGCAATATGTGAACCGTGAACTTCCTGATGCTCAAGCTGGTTTTAGAAAAGGCAGAGGAACCAGAGATCAAACTGCCAACATCTGCTGGATCATGGAAAAAGCAAGAGAGTTCCAGAAAAGCATGTATTTCTGCTTTATTGACTATGCCAAAGCCTTTGACTGTGTGGATCACAAGAAACTCTGGAAAATTCTGAAAGAGCTGGGAATACCAGACCACCTGATCTACCTCTTGAGAAATTTGTATGCAGGCCAGGAAGCAACAGTTAGAACTGGACATGGAACAACAGACTGGTTCCAAATAGGAAAAGGAGTTCGTCAAGGCTGTATATTGTCACCCTGTTTATTTAACTTTTATGCAGAGTACATCATGAGAAATGCTGGGCTTGAAGAAGCACAAGCTGGAATCAAGATTGCAGGGAGAAATATCAATAACCTCAGATATGCAGATGACACCACCCTTATGGCAGAAAATGAAGAGGAACTAAAAAGCCTCTTGATGAAGGTGAAAGTGGAGAGTGAAAAAGTTGGCTTAAAGCTCAACATTCAGAAAACAAAGATCATGGCATCCGGTCCCATCACTTCATGGGAAATAGATGGGGAAACAGTGGAAACAGTGTCAGACTTTATTTTTGGGGGCTCCAAAATCACTGCAGATGGTGACTGCAGCCTTGAAATTAAAAGACACTTACTCCTTGGAAGGAAAGTTATGACCAACCTAGATAGCATATTCAAAAGCAGAGACATTACTTTGCCAACAAAGGTCCATCTAGTCAAGGCTATGGTTTTTCCTGAGGTCATGTATGGATGTGAGAGTTGAACTGTGAAGAAGGCTGAGCGCCGAAGAATTGATGCTTTTGAACTGTGGTGTTGGAGAAGACTCTTGAGAGTGCCTTGGACTGCAAGGAGATCCAACCAGTCCATGCTAAAGGACATCAGTCCTGGGATTTCTTTGGAAGGAATGATGCTAAAGCTGAAACTCCAGTACTTTGGCCACCTCATGCGAAGAGTTGACTCATTGGAAAAGACTCTGATGCTGGGAGGGATTGGGGGCAGGAGGAGAAGGGGACGACAGAGGATGAGATGTTTGGATGACATCACTGACTCGATGGACATGAGTCTCAGTGAACTCCGGGAGTTGGTGATGGACAGGGAGGCCTGGCGTGCTGCGATTCATGGGGTCGCAAAGAGTCGGACACAACTGAGCAACTGATCTGATCTGAATAATAAATAGACTGGACTCTAAAAGATTTTAAACAATCTAGCACCAGTCAATAGTAAATCATTAGAAAGCTGAATGTCTATGATTTATTATTCATATGCCAAACACATATCCAGAGTCACTTTTCATTAGTCATGCTTGAACAATTTCCAATGATGACTAAATCATAATCAAAAAGTTTTAAACAAGACACATGCATTTATATATAATAGGGTTCCAAATAATTGAGAAGTCCTCTCAAGATGAACCATATTCTTTGAGCACTGTACTGAATAAAACAATATCCTATTATAAGAAAAGAAGCCATATTGTTTGATAACAGTTTTGAGTAAGGACATGAGATGTTGTACTTTATTGATATGATGTATCAATAATTCATGCAAATAATATTTATATTTATAAAGTACTTAATATTTTCCAAAGAATAATCATACTTTTTAATCTCATTTGATTCACATACAAACAATTGGAAAGGAGATAAAGCAAACAGTGCTTTTTATTGTTTTCATTATAAATAGTGCAACACAGTTCAAAGACTGAAACTGCCTTATCATGTGTGTATATGGCAGATCTAACACTAAATATTTGCCTGCATACTTTAAGTCTTCTTTCATTTAGTGCACAGGTTATTTACAGTATACTAACACATATATATGGAATTTAGAATGATGGTAATAATAACCCTGTATACGAGACAGCAAAAGAGATGCTGGTGTATAGAACAGTCTTTTGGACTCTGTGGGAGAGGGAGAGTGGGATGATTTGGGAGAATGGCATTGAAACATGTATAATATCATATATTAAACAAGTCACCAGTCCAGGTTCGATGCACGATAGTGGATGCTTGGGGCTGGTCCACTGGGACGACCCAGAGGGATGGTATGGGGACAGAGGAGGGAAGAGGGTTCAGGAGGGGGAACACGTGTATACCTGTGGCGGATTCATGTTGATATATGGCAAAACCAATACAATATTGTAAAGTTAAAATAAAATAAAATAAAAAAGTAACATTTACTGAAAGTACAGTTTGTGCTAGAAACTACATTTAGATCTTTATCTGTATTGTCTCATCCATAATTAACAGATGAGAAAATCAAGACTTAAGTGAAATTAAATCTCTTTAATCAAGGTCGCACAATTAATTGAGTTGCAGAACCAAAATTTGCACGATGGTACTCTGATACCAGAGTTTGCATTTTTAACTACTTATTATTCTATAAGTTCTTCCACCATCACAGGAAGGACTTTAATTAGACACAATCAAATCTATTTCCTCTTTTCATTACACTACCTTTGAGAAAGGATATGTATCTCTCTATTAAATATCATACAACAGCTATTGCAGTTATTTTTCAGTTTTCCATTCTAAATATCCTCCTCTAAATAGTCAAGTTACATTGTCTATCTTCTTAATCATTTTCAGTGCGTTCAGCTAAATTTTATGTTTTCCTTGTTTATGCTTGTTTTTAAAATAATAACTTCTTTTTGATGTCTTACCTAATCACATAATCATATATTCTCAATAAGAAAAACACAGAACAGAAAGGAAAAGAACAAAATTTAGCCCAAATGCCACCAATATAAGTTAAAAATGGCAATGGTTAAAAGTTTGATATGTGTAAGTAAAAATAAAGATTATGTTAAGTGCTTCAAGTATGTCATGACCACAACTTTTAGAGGTAGATATTATTTCGTTATTAACAGTCACTGTCATATCTGACTCTTTGCGACCCCATGGGCTGTTGCCCACAAGGCTACTCTGTCCATGGAATTTTCCAGGCAATAATACTGAAATAGGTTGCCACTTCCTCCTCTAGGGGATCTTCCTGACCCAGCAGTTGAACCCATGTCTCTTGTGTCTCCTGATTTGGCAGGTGGATTCCCTACCATTGATCCTCCTGGGAAACCTTTAATATCTTTATACCAGGTAAAAACAAGATGCAAAAATATATAAACTTAAACATAGCTCAATAAAGTATGTTTCAATAGTTTATATGGTAAAAGGCAAATCAAGGATACAAACCCAGGACTGTGTATCTGTCCAGGTGTTTCTGACTGGAATCATACTGTTGCATAACCTGTTTTTGGCTTTCAATTGTTTCACAAACATCTTCACTACTCGAGATCTTCAACATGATTTGCAATAATTGATGAGTATTCTGTCTTAAGAGTGCAATATAACTTATTTAAAAATCCCCATAATTTAGAAATATTGTGATTGTTTCCAATTATTTTTTTCTGCCTGAAATATTTGTGTGCTGTGTCACCAAAAGCCAATATTTCACATTTAGTTTTCTTTTAGGCATGCTGCCCATGTCAGGTCCAGATATGACTATGTTTGGTAATATTTTTACTCCTTTCCTGAGAGAACCTTGTATCTCTAGGCTTTATTTATGTAGTTATCCTTACCATTAGGATTCTTACAGAAGTTGATTTCAAGTGTTTACTTTCAATGACATTGATTCACAACAGAGTAGCACCCGATTTTTTCTGACCTTCATGTTTGCCTTGTCCTTCACTGCTAAAAATTTATTCATTGAAATAGGTTCTTAGTTTTACAAACAGGAATAAGGACTAGCTAACTTATGGATAAAAGATATGTGCTGAAAGGATAATAGGTAGCTTACAGAACTGATGGAAAGATGGGAGAAAGAAGCTCAAAAATAATCAGGAGTCAAGGGAAGTTAAGCAGTCAAATAATGCCAAGGAGTAACTTGGCTAGGTTACCACACCACCACCACCACCACCACCAAATGGTATTGCTTTTGCAAACACTTGGTGCCAGTACTTCTTCCTGGAATAATTTATAAACCACTTCTGCTTCTTTGTGATACTCTTAATCTTCAGTCTCAGGTGGGTACATCTAAAATGCATCTAGGTCATATTCCCAGATGCTATGTGGCTGCCAAAGACTAAGGGAAGGAAGGATCTCTCTGCTATAGTTTCTATAGCAGGTTAAAGTCATCTAATCAGCAGGATGTATAATGAATTTTCCCCAAATAGGTAGAGCATTTGAATGCTGGGACTGATCATTTGACTAGTATCCATTCCAGAGATATTTAAGGGATTTCACTATCTCAGGTGGAGCAGTTATGAAATGGTTGTCATAGGCATTGGAAAATGCTTTAAAATGTTTACATTAAACAAATTAATACATTTAAAACACAATGCATTCTATGCATAGCAATATTTGGAGACAATATGAGACAACTAAATTTGAGGAGGGCTTGTGTGAATATGAGGCCTTGACCAAAATTGCCCTTGGACATAAACCCTCTTCTTAACCCCCTCTTCCTCCATGCATTCCCACCAATGGGCTCTTTTCATTTGATAATTTAAGTCAGTGGTGTGGAGAAAGGATCAAAGAAAAAAGGACTGAAAGCCTCTACTTAAGCAACCATCTTTCACAGAATGCTCTGGACATGTATTAATTTATAGGATCCTGGTATATCTCTTAACATTGGGATAAAGTGAGGCTAATTTTGAGTTAAATGGTAAGCCAATGCATAGATTTCTATATAATATGTATTTTTCTATTTGCCCTTGTGTCACAGTAACCCTTTAAAAAATGTGTAGCACTTCACATTATTGAAACAAAATGCACTTTTAAGTGTATCAATTAAACTTTTTTTTTTTTGGTGGCTGTTAATGACTTGAAGAATTGGTATAGCTTTATTTTCTGAACCTTTACATTACTAAGTAAGATGGTTTCATTTTATATTACTAATAAGTTGGCAAAAATATTGGTTAATTAACACTGGCTAATTGAATCATTATAGAAACAAACACTTGCATGCACCTCAAGAAGAATTAATTGAGCAAACCAGACTGGCTATGCACTGTAAATTCTTCCTAATAACTAGTGATATGGGTGCAGTAATGCCCTCTCCGTGTCTCCCTGATTCATCTTGAATCTTTCAAACCAAGATTGATTTTTTTCTAACATTGTTTGTTATATTAATATTAAACTTTCCATTAACACAACACAATAATTGAAGGCAAGATTAAATACATTTTAACATTGCAAGTTCCTTTTCAAAACCGTCTTTCATTTTCATGAAAATGTAGACATTTGGCCCCTGGTGGTCATATGTTTTTATCAGTACATCACATCACTTGATCCACTCATAGAAATAAAATGTAACGAAATTCTAGTAATTTGATTATTATAATTCTTTGAGTATATTTTATGTGATATAGGTCATTGAAAAATGCAAAGCCAAGATAGCATATTTATTTGATGGAATTATTGGAGAACATCAGTTTCACTGCTAAATATACTTCCTTTTCATATCAACATAAAAACGTTATAGTGAGTATCCCAATGAGTTTTTTTTTTAATTTATGTTTTAATTAAAGGATAATTGCTTTACATAATTATGTTGGTTTCTGCCAAACATCAACATGAATCAGCCATAGGTATTTGACCATCACAGATTAGTAACTCTTGGCACCATATACATTCACTCCCTTCAACCAATGCTGCACTTCTCATTCACAACCAAACAAGTATCCTTAGTTTTCCACTTGGACTCCTTCTCAGTCACCATGATGTACCTAAGCCTGGTGAAAAGTGAAAGTGTTAGTTGCTCAGTCCTGTCAGACTCTTTGAGACCTCATGAACCCTCCAGGCTCCTCCGTCCATGGAATTTTCTAGGCAAGAATAATGGAGTGGGTAGCCATTCCATTCTCCAGGGGATGTTTCCAACCCAGGGATTGAACTTGGGTCTCCTGCATTGCAGACAAGTTTTTTACTATCTTAGCCACCAGGGAAACCAGGGAAACCCACTTAAGCCTGGTATTCATCTGATATTAGATCGAATTTTATCCTCTTTTGCCTTAGAAGAAAACATCTTGACCATGTACTCAATAAGATCTTCTTATCCATCTACCAAAGCATACACATTCACAATATTTTTACCTATTGCACATTTACTGGTGGATGTATTACTGGAAAGCAGAAGTCCAAAAAGGAAATAAATTACCTTTTGAAATTAGCAGAAAGTCCAAATCCCATGCAATTAATAGTTAAATCATGGGAAGTAGTGTACTTTTTGTAGATTAGGCAAACTGGTCTACCTGTGCCTAGTGCCTGAAAAATGAGAATATTTTAGATATAACTATGCAATGGCAACCCACTCCAGTACTCTTGCCTGGGAAATCCCATGGACGGAGGAGTCTGGTAGGCTACAGTCCATGGGGTCGCTAAGAGTCGGACACAACTGAGCGACTTCACTTTCACGCACTGGAGAAGGAAATGGCAACTCACTCCAGTATTCTTGCCTGGAGAATCCCAAGGACAGGAGCCTGTTGGGCTGCCATCTGTGGGGTCGCACAGAGTTGGACATGACTGACGTGACTTAGCAGCACAGGAAAGAAGATTCTCTGTTAATAAAGTGACTGATCAAGTTTAAGAGGGGAACACTGAAAGGAATAGAACAGATAATGTTTTGCTACATAAGTGGAATGAAGGAAGAAATGGGAATAGCATTTGGGGGTGAGGAGGCTTCCCTGATAACTTAGCTGGTAAAGAATCCACCTGCAATGTAGGACATCCCAGTTCAATTCTTGGGTTGGAAAGAACCCCTGGAGAAGGGCATGGCAACCCACTCCAGTATTCTTGCCTACAGAGTCCCCATGGACAGAGGAGCCTGGCAGGCTGCAGTCACAAAGAGTCAGACATGGATGAGTGACTAAGCAACATCCATGGCAAGAAAGAGTAATAATGAGGGCTCTGGAGCTATGTTTCTGGCATCATTGATGAGAGTGAATTTAGCACTGTGATACTGTAATTTGGAATTGGTGGGTAATAAGTAATTAAATGTGAGTGTCCCAGATGGCTCTAGTGGTAAAGAATCCACCTGCCAATGCAAGAGACATAAGAGACATGGATTCGATCCCTGGGTTGGAAAAATTCCTTGGAGAAGGGAATGGCTACCCACTTCAGTATTCTTGCCTGGAGAATTCCATGGACAAGGGAGCCTGGCTGACTACAGCCCATAGGGTCATAAAGAGTTGGACAAAACTTAAATGACTTAGCACACACACAAACAAATAAAAATATGAAGTGATCAGTTAGTTCATTTCAGCTCAGTCACTTTTCCTGATGATTGTGTTTTGCTCAGTTGTTCATTATGTCTTGATTCATTTTCTTCTGTTTCATTATTTCTAGTACCTCATGTATGTTGCTTTTCAATAGACACAGTTACTAGTTCTCACCTTAATATAACAACTGCCCTTGTGAGAAATCACAAGGAAAGTTGTGATTACCCTACCATTTGCATTGGTAGGATAAGATTTGCTATCCTAGTAGCATTTCTCCAACTCATATAATATACAATTTTCATTCACTGGGTATCCCAGATATTTTAAAAGTGGTAAATTCACTTTTAGAATTTTGGTAATCTTCCTTCATTATATTCTTTAGTCAAATATTTTATTTCTTTGGAAAATCTGTTTCTGACCTGGATACATAGTGGTATATTATGTCTACTGTGTTGGATACCAGCAATATTCTTTTCTGTCAACTTCAAAATTATGCAAAGCCAGATAATCTGTCTTGCCACAAAAGTACTTCTTGCAATTGCTTATAATCATATATGGTGATCATCCAGCTATGATCTACTATGTCTTTTGCTTTTACTCACACTTACATAAACATATCATAGTTTCAAGTTCTGCTGATTCTAGTGCAGATACCACATTTGCACATTTATCTCTTTCCATTTGCACTTGTTGAAGTTTTCATTTTATGTTCCTGCTTGCATTGTTCTCTGCTTCCAATCAGTTATTCACACAACTGTCAGAGAGACATTCCCAAACAGTGACCTGATCAAATAACTCCCTAAAAGCCTTCTAGATGCTAGTATTTTTTACAGCCTCCAAGCACCTTCATATCCTTGGCTCCTGCCTGTTGCCACCACACCAATGTGTAGAGTCCATTTTGCCAGGTTTAATTCCCTGTTGGCCACTTAACAACCTTCTAGACTCTAAACCAGACTCTATCATTGAGGTAATATCTGTATCATTATGCAAAACACAATCATATGTACCATTCTCTCTATTACTTGCCTCAGCCAAAAATTCAAGAAAGGACTAGCAGTTGTTCTCTTTATGGCTAGGCCAATGGTATGAATCACACTCTAATTATACCCTTATTGGGGCTTGAGTCTACCTTTTCATAGTTAAGAGTATAAACCCTACCAATACTCTACTGGAAGATTTCCAAAATATCTAAGGCCTTCTTTGAATTTCTCATGCCATTCCATTCCAAAAGGACATCATACCACTTCTCTCTGTGTCTTCTGTGTACATGGCAAAAGTAAGTGAAATTTGGAAAGCTTTAATTCATAACCAAACATAGAGATTTTCTTTATACTTTTAGAAATGATTATTCCTACCACAGTGCCTGTTTGAAAGGAAGCTATTCTACTTAACACAAAGCATCAGTGTTTTCAACAAAATATTATGAATAGCTATGTGGGAAGGAGAATTAAAAACAACAGAAAACAAATAAAAAGTGAGTAAAACAGAGAGGTCACTCAATGACAGCAAGGAAAGAAAAGTGAGGTAGGAGAAAGAACTAACCAAACATACAGAAAATGCTTAGCAAAATAGATTTGAAATTTTCCTAGGACTTTGCAGGAGTTTAGATAACTAAGCATTTTTTTCCAAAGGTCTTCTCAGAAGACAATTAGAATTATAGGTTTTTTTTTTCTTTTACATTAAGGTATTTTTATGGCTCTTCTGTTATAAAGTAACACATAGTCATACAAGGTAATTTTTTAAATAAAAAAAATTGAAGAAAGAAAAAAACACACACATAGTTGATCATCAAACATAATCACTATTAACATTTGAAGATATTTTTTCCAAGCTTATTTGTGTGCATCATTTTTATTTTAAAGACCATTTAGCTTTTAAAATTAAAATAATTTTTCATCTTAAAATCATACCCAAGGTGGAAAGTTGAAAACCTTTCCTCTAAGGTCAGAAACAAGAAAAAGATGCTCACTTTCACTACTTTTATTCAAAGTAGTATTGCAAGTTCTAGCCACATTAATTAGGCAAGAAAAAGAAAAAAAAAGCATCTAAATTGGAAGGGAGGGTAAAATTATCATTATTTGCAGATGACCTGATATTATATATAGAAAATGCTGAAAACTGTCAAAAATGTTAGAACTAATAAACAAAATCAGTACAGTTGCAGGATAAAAATTAAATACATAAAACCTTGTTGTGCTTCTATATACTAACAATAAACTAACAGAAAGGGAAAAAATGAAAACAATCCCAATTACAATTCTGTAAAAAAGAATAAAATACCTATGAACAAACTTAACAGAGGAGGTGAAAGATCTACACATGGAAAACTACATAAGACACTGAAAGGAATTGAAGAAGACCCAAATAAATGGAAAAATATCTCATGTCCATTGAATATAATTTGTATTGTTTAAAATGTCCACACTATCCAAAACGATCTACAGACTCAATAAAATCCCTATCAAAACTCCAATGTAATTTTTCACAAAATAGAATAATTCTAAAATTTGTATAGAACCACCCCAAATAGCCAAAGCAATCTTGAGAAGAAAGAACAAAGCTGGAGGGATCACATGCCCTGATTTCAATGTTTATTACAAAATTGTAGGAATCAAAACAGATTGTATTGGTATGAATAACAGACACACATATCAGTGGAAAAGAATAGAGAGCCAAAAGTAAATCTGCACATATATGATCGATTAAGTTATGATATGGGAATCAGGAATATATGGTGAAGAAACATTCTCTTCAATAAATGATGCTGGGAAAACTGAACAGCTACAAGCATAAGAATGAAACTGGACCACTGCTTTATACCATACACAAAAGTAAATTCAAAATGAATTAAATACTTGAACATAAGACCTAAAACCATAAACCTCCTTGAAGAAAACATAAATCCCTTAACATCGATCTTGGTGATGGTTTTTTGGATTTGACACCAAAATCAAAGACAACAAAAGCAAAAAAAAAAAAAAAAAAAATGAGACTACATCAAATGAAAGTGCCTCTGCACAGAAAATGAAGCCAGTAACAAATTAAAAGCTAACTTACTGAATGGAAGAAAATGTGTGCAAACCATAGGTCAGATAAGGTGTTAATATCATAAATAAGTGAAGATCTCATACAACTCAATAGCAAAAAACAAAAATATCTGATTAGAAAATGGTCAGAGAATCTAAACAGTTTTTTTTTTTCTTTCACAAAAATAGACATACAAATGGCCAACAGGCACATGAAAATATGTACAACATCATTAATTATCAAGGAACTGAAAATCAAAAACCCAGTGAGATATCACTTCACACCTGTTAGAATTATGATCATCAAAATGTCTATAAGTAATAAATGTTGGCAAAGATGCAGAGCAAAGGGAACCCTTGTACTCTGTTGATGAGGATGTAAATTGGTGTAGCCAGTATGGAAAATAGTATCTGTTCAGTTCAGTCACTCAGTCGTGTCTGACTCTTTGTAACCCCATGAATTGCAGCACACCAGGCCTCCCTGTCCATCACCAACTCCCAGAGTTCACCCAAACCCACGGCCATCGAGTCGGTGATGCGATCCAGCCATCTCATCCTCTGTCGTCCCTGTCTCCTCCTGCCCCCAATCCCTCCCAGCATCAGAGTCTTTTCCAATGAGTCAACTCTTCACATGAGATGGCCAAGGTACTGGAGTTTCAGCTTCAGCATCATTCCTTCCAAAGAAATCCCAGGGCTGATCTCCTTCAGAATGGACTGGTTGGATATCCTTGCAGTCCAAGGGACTCTCAAGAGTCTTCTCCAACACCACAGTTCAAAAGCATCAATTCTTCGGTGCTCAGCTTTCTTCAAAGTCCAACTCTCACATCCATACATGACCTCAGGAAAAACCATAGCCTTGACTAGATGGACTTTTGTTGGCAAAATAATATCTCTGCTTTTTAATATGCTATCTAGGTTGGTCATAACTTTCCTTCCAAGGAGTAAGCGTCTTTTAATTTCATGGCTGCAATCACCATCTGCAGTGATTTTGGAGCCCCAAAAAATAAAGTCTGACACTGTTTCCACTGTTTCCCCATCTATTTCCCATGAAGTGATGGGACCAGATGCCATGATCTTCGTTTTCTGAATGTTGAGCTTTAAGCCAACTTTTTCACCATGGAGATACCTTAAAAAATAAAAATAGTACTATAATATGTCCACCAATTCCATTTCTGGGTATTTATCCAAAGAAAGTTAAACAGTAACTTGAAAAGTTATGTGCACCCTTCCATGTTCAGGACAGAATTTTTCACAATAGCCAAGATACAGAAGCAATATAGGTGTACATCAATAGGTTAATGGATTTATGTGTGAAATCTAAAACAAACAAGCCATACTCACAGATACAGAGAACAGGTTTGTGATTGCAGAAATGGAGGATGAGGGGTGCAAGAAATGGGTGAAAGGAGTCAAAAATATAAACCTCCCACCATAGTATAAATAAATCATGAGGATTTAACGTACAACATGCTGACTGTTGAAGAAGGCAATGGCAACCAACTCCAGTACTCTTGTCTGGGAAATCCCATGAACGGAGGAGCCTGGTAGGCTACAGTCCATGGGGTCGTGAAGAGTCAGACACAACTGAGAAAAACTCACTTTCACTTTTCACTTTCATGCACTGGAGAAGGAAATGGCAACCCACTCCAGTATGCTCGCCTGGAGAATCCCAGGAAGGGGAGCCTGGTGGGCCGCTGTCTATGGGGTCACACAGAGTCGGACACGACTGACGTGGCTTACCAGCAGTAGCAGCAACATGCTGACTGTTACTAGTAAAACTGTATTGCATATTTGCCAAGAGTAAATCTTATAAGAAAAAAAAAGTCTGTAGCTATATAGTTAAGCATGTTAACTAGACTTCTAACGGTGATAATTTACAATATATATAAATATTGAATCATTATGTTGTACACCTGAAACTAATATAAAGTTGTATGTCAGTTATACATAAATAAAAGAAAATTTTAAAAATCATTTTTATATGTTGTTTGACAATGTAAATTAGAATTTGCTCATTTAGAATAAAATGAAATTATAGATAAGTAAAAAGATGAAACAAGTATGTGAGGGCACTTTTAAGAGATTGCTCCTGCTACCCCTTATTCAAGAAAATGGTAAGTCTGTGTTTTTTAAAAGAAGTCTATGAAGTTACAATTTAATACATTTAAGAAAATATTGGAAACATAAAAATCAGGGAGTGATCCTCTACAATTGACATATTGACCTCTTAATATTGCCTTATGAGAATTTTAAAAAGTTAGACAAGTTAAATTGTTTCACAAAGACCTTTATCCAGATTATTCTCTTATGAAAAATATGTCAGGTAAGCTGCCTATAATGCAACATTCAAACATTAAATTAAAGGTCAAGAATATGTTAATGAGAGGCATGTAAAGTTCAGATCCCTTCATCTCTGCTGACCAACTGTCTCTTCTAACTTTGCTTATTCTTCCTACCCTTGATTCTATAAATACCCTTTGCATCTCATTAATTCACATTCCTCTATTGCTTCCCAACCCTATTCAGCAGCTAAACAGTTCTGGAAATCATATCCAGCATAACTCTCAGGACGACTTATCAAATGATAACATAAAAGTATTATTTCCAAGTCTCATTCCCATTGTCCCTATAAACTCTAACTAGAAGATGCCACACACAAAATATATCTGCCACTGCTCCTCACTTCTACACCCAGGTATGGCTTCAGGATTATTCTTAACATTGAACTCAAGCAATCTCTACTACTCAGTGGATTTTGTAATATGAAATGAAACTTTCATATCATCCCTGTATACCAATTAATGAAAGTGCTGAGAAAGTGTCTGTTAAGAAAATAGATACATTTCTTGTTACTGGTTATACCGTGAGATCACATATGGCTCCAGGCAGACTTTGAGACAGAGGTTGCTCTTGTCTAGCTATAGCTTTCTGTCACTAGTGACTCCATTTTCCATTAGATCAGCTACCACTTCTATATCCCCCTCTTTCATTACTAATTTGCCTTTATATTATTCTACTAATTTACTCTTAATTCTGGGCTTCCCCAATGGTTCAACAGTAAAGAATCCATCTGCAATGCAGGAGACACAGAAGACACTAGTTGGATTCCTGGGTGGAAAGACTTCTAGGGAAGGAAATGGCAACCCACTCCAGTATTCTTGCATGGAAAAAAACCCCATGGATAGAGGAGCTTGGTGGGCTACAATCCATGGGGTCACAAAGAGTTGGACATAACTGAACAACTAAGCACAAAGCACTCTTCATTCCAATGTGAAATATACTCTTTTTTATTCCCTTGATCTTAGAAAAAGGTAAATTGCTTTCCCTTTGTGACTGAATTTCCCTTAATTTAAGCTCAAAATTTCTAAATTAAGATATAGATTTTTTTCCCATAATAAAACCAAAATAACAGTGGCTCAAAAATATAAGGCTTATTTCTCACACAATAAATCAGGGTGAGTAGTCCAGAGCTAGTCTTGACTACATGGTATTCAGAGACCAGGTTCCTTCTGTCTTCCGAATCTGTCATTGACATGATTGAAGTGGCAGCTCGTATCTTACATGGCTGCTCCAGTTACTGCTCTCTTTATCCACATATTA
This sequence comes from Bubalus kerabau, assembly GCF_029407905.1. Lineage (NCBI taxonomy): Eukaryota > Metazoa > Chordata > Mammalia > Artiodactyla > Bovidae > Bubalus > Bubalus kerabau. The sequence continues at coordinate 59,437,790 of NC_073647.1, read as the reverse complement.
GCTAGTTGGATGGGTAGAGGAGAGTGGAGGGCATGCTCTTTTCTTAATAGCATAACCTAGAAGTCTCAATTATCACTTTTGTTCAACTCTTCTCATCACAACTTAGATTATGATGTACCTTATTATGATAGATACTGAGAAATGTACTTTTCAGATGGTTTGCTTTATGCTCAGCTAAATATCAGACACTTTATTATTAAACAAACAAGGGGAGAATGTTTACTGGAAACAATCAGCCCATTCTCACAAACTACTCTTTCCTCGTCTAGTCATATCTCTGAACCCTGGTCACAGAATTTCCCTAAAAGGTTGTCTGCTCAGTTTGGGATATACAATACTGGCCCATGCATACAGTTTCCTCATTCCATAGCTCTGCTCTCTATTCAACTTGGCTCCATTCACTTTGAAGAATTAAACACAGAACTTTATGCTTATTCTTCAGAAGTGATGTGATAGTAGTGGAAAGGGCACGAAGTCAGAGATCCTGGATGTATAACCTTAAGAAAGTTATTATATCTGTCTAGCTTTTGTGTCAGTCTTGTCCCCAGTGGCTCAGATGGTAAGGAATTTGCCTGCAATTCAGAGGACCCAGATTTGATCCCTGCGTTGGGAAGATCCCCTGGAGGAGTCCATGGCAACCCACTCCAGTATTCTTGCCTGGAGAATCCCATGGACAGAGGAGCCTAGTGGGCTATAGTTCAAGGGGTTGCAAAAAGTCAAACATGACTGAGTGACTAACACACTGGTCTGTAGAATTCTAGGGAGCAGAAAATGAGATTATGTGAAAGGCTTTGTAGGAAGGCAAAACATTATTAAAATGCTTTTGACTATTCCATTTCCTACTGTTATTTTACAACTGTCTTTCCACTGTATTGCCACCCTAAAGCTTCCTAACTTGGGAGTCCCAGGACTTGATCTTCCCCTCAGTGATTTACTTCTATAGGGTCCCAACTCAGCTCTTATCTCTCCTTATCACTGGCACAGTCACAGATCAGTTATCTTTTGAGTTATTTGATCCTAAGAGATTAAGGAGACCTAACTATGTAAGATTTTATTGGGGTTGAGTTTTCGATTGCCCTCAGATTATATAATGGCCTGATATTATTCATTTAGAGTACTCTATATCCTATATGAAATCCAATATGGACCTACCTAATTTAAGTTCAGGTTTGTGGTGTTCTTTTCTTTTTTTTAATTTTTTAAAATTTAAATTTATTTATTTTAACTGGAGGCTAATTACTTTACAATATTGTATTGGTTTTGCCATACATCAACATAAATCCGGCATGGGTATAAACATGTTCCACATCATGAACTGTGCTCCCACCTCCTTTCCCGTACCATCCCTCTGGGTCATCCCAGTGCACCAGCCCCAAGCATCCTGTATCCTGCATCGAACCTGGACTGGTGATTCGTTTCTTATATGATATTATACATGTTTTAATGCCATTCTCCCAAATCATCCCACCCCCTCCCTGTCCCACAGAATTCAAAAGACTGTTCTATACATCTGTGTCTCTTTTGCTCTCTCGCATACAGGGTTATCATTACCATCTTTCTAAATTCCATATATATGCGTTAGTATACTATATTGGTGTTTTCCTTTCTGGCTTACTTCACTCTGTATAATAGGCTCCAATTTCATCCACCTCATTAGAACTCATTCAAATGTATTATCTTTAATGGCTGAGTAATACTCCATTGTGTATATGTACCACAGCTTTCTTATCCATTCATCTGCTGATGGACATCTAGGTTGCTTCCATGTCCTGGCTGTTATAAACAGTGCTGCGATGAACATTGGGGTACATGTGTCTCTTTCAATTCTAATTTCCTTGGTGTGTATGCCCAGCAGTGGGATTGCTGGGTCATATGGCAGTTCTATTTCCAGTTTTTAAAGGAATTTCCACACTGTTCTCCATAGTGGCTGTACGAGTTTGCATTTCGACCAACAATGTAAGAGGGTTCCCTTTTCTCCACACCCTCTCCAGCATTTATTGCTTGTAGACTTTTGGATTGCAGCCATTCTGACTGGCGTGAAATGGTACCTCATAGTGGTTTTGATTTGCATTTCTCTGATAATGAGTGATGTTGAGCATCTTTTCATGTGTTTGTTAGCCATCTGTATGTCTTCTTTGGAGAAATGTCTATTTAGTTCTTTGGCCCATGTTTTGATTGGGTCGTTTATTTTTCTGGAATTGAGCTGCAGGAGTTGCTTGTATATTTTTGAGATTAGTTGCTGGTCAGTTGCTTCATTTGCTATTATTTTCTCCCATTCTGAAGGCTGTCTTTTCATCATGCTTATAGTTTCCTTTGTTGTGCAGAAGCTTTTAATAATAATTAGGTCCAATTTATTTATTTTTTCTTTTATTTCCAATAATATGGGAGGTGGGTCATAGAGTATCCTGCTGTGATTTATGTTGAAGACTGTTTTGCCTATGTTCTCCTCTAGTTTTATAATTTCTGCTCTTACGTTTAGATCTTTAATCCATTTTGAGTTTATTTTTATGTATGGTGTTAGAAAGTGTTCTAGTTTCATTCTTTTACAAGTGGTTGACCAGTTTTCCCAGCACCACTTGTTAAAGAGGTTGTCTTTTCTCCATTGTATATTCTTGCCTCCTTTGTGAAAGATAAGTTGTCCATAGGTGCGTGGGTTTATCTCTGGGCTTTCTATTTTGTTCCATTGACCTACAATTCTGTCTTTGTGCCAGTACCATACTGTCTTGATGGCTGTGGCTTTGTAGTAGAGCCTGAAGTCAGGCAGGTTGATTCTTTCAGTTCCATTCTTCTTTCTCAAGATTGCTTTGGCTATTCGAGGTTTTTTGTATTTCCGTACAAATTGTGAAATTATTGTTCTAGCTCTGTGAAAAATACTGTTGGTGGCATGATAGGGATTGCATTGAATCTATATATTGCTTTGGGTAGTATGCTCATTTTCACTATATTGATTCTCCTGATACATGAACATGGTATTTTTCTCTATCTATTAGTGTCCTCTTTGATTTCTTTCTTCAGTGTTTTATAGTTTTCTATATATAGGTCTTTTGTTTCTTTAGGTAGATATATTCCTAAGTATTTTATTCTATTTGTTGCAATGGTGAATGGAATTGTTTCCTTAGTTTCTCTTTCTGTTTTCTCATTATTAGTGTATAGGAATGCAAGGGATTTCTGTGTATTGAGTTTATATTCTGCAAGTTTATTATATTCATTGATTAGCTCTAGTAATTTTCAATGGAGTCTTTAGGGTTTTCTATGTAGAGGATCATGTCATCTGCAAACAGTGAGAGCTTTACTTCTTCTTTTCCAATTTGGATTCCTTCTATTTCTTTTTCTGCTCTGATTGCTGTGGCCAAAACTTCCAAAACTGTGTTGAATAGTATTGTTGAAAGTGGGCACCCTTGTCTTGTTCCTGACTTTAGGGGAAATGCTTTCAATTTTTCACCATTGAGTTTAATGTTTGCTGGGGGTTTGTCATATATAGCTTTTATTATGTTGAGATATGTCCCTTCTATTCCTGCTTTCTGGAGAGTTTTTATCATAAATGGATGTTGAATTTTACCAAAGGCTTTCTCTGCATCTATTGAGATAATCATATGGCTTTTATTTTTCAATTTGTTAATGTGGTGTATTACACTGATTGATTTGCAGATATTAAAGAATCCTTGCATCCCTGGGATAAAGCCCACTTGGTCATGGTGTATGATCTTTTTAATGTGTTGTTGGATTCTGATTGTTAGAATTTTATTAAGGATTTTTGCATCTATGTTCATCAGTGATATTGGCCTGTAGTTTTCTTTTCTTGTGGCATCTTTGTCAGGTTTTGGTATTAGGGTGATGGTGGCCTCATAGAATGAGTTTGGAAGTTTACCTTCCTCTGCAATTTTCTGGAAGAGTTTGAGTAGGATACGTGTTAGCTCTTCTCTAAAGTTTTGGTAGAATTCAGCTGTGAAGCCGTTTGGACGTGGGCTTTTGCTTGCTGGAAGACTTCTGATTACAGTTTCAATTTCCATGCTTGTGATGGGTCTGTTGAGATTTTCTATTTCTTCCTGGTTCAGTTTTGGAAAGTTGTACTTTTCTAAGAATTTTGTCCATTTCTTCCACGTTGTCCATTTTATTGGCATATAATTGTTGATAGTAGTGTCTTATGATCCTTTGTATTTCTGTGTTGTCTGTTGTGATCTCTCCATTTTCATTTCTCATTTTATTGATTTGATTTTTCTCCCTTTGTTTCCTGATGAGTCTGGCTAATGGTTTGTCAATTTTATTTATCCTTTCAAAGAACCAGCTTTTGGCTTGTTGATTTTTGCTATGGTCTCCTTTGTTTCTTTTGCATTTATTTCTGCCTTAATTTTTAAGATTTCTTTCCTTCTACTAACCCTGGGGTTCTTCATTTCTTCCTTTTCTAGTTGCTTTAGGTGTAGAGTTAGGTTATTTATTTGACTTTTTTCTTGTTTCTTGAGGTATGCCTGTATTGCTATGAACATTCCCCTTAGCACTGATTTTACAGTGTCCAATAGATTTTGGGTTGTTGTCTTTTCATTTTCATTCATTTCTGTGCATATTTTGATTTCTTTTTTGATTTCTTCTGTGAATTGTTGGTCATTCAGCAGCATGTTGTTTAGCCTCCATATATGGGATTGTTTAATATTTTTTCTCCGTAATTGAGATCTAATCTTACTGCATTGTGGCCAGAAAAGATGCTTTGAATGATATCAATTCTTTTGAATTTACCAAGGCTAGATTTATGGTGCAGCATGTGATCTATCCAGGAGAAGGTTCCGTGTGTGCTTGAGAAAAAGGTGAAATACATTGTTTTGGGGTGAAATGTCCTATAGATATCAACTATGTCTAACTGGTCTATTGTAACATTTAAAATTTGTGTTTCCTTGTTAATTGTCTTTTTAGTTTATCTATCCATAGGTGTGAGTGGGATATTAAAGTCTTCCACTATTATTGTGTTATTGTTAATTTCCATTTCACACTTGTTAGCATTTGTCTTACATATTACGGTACTCCTATGTTGGGTGCATATATATTTATAAATGTTATATCTTCTTCTTGGATTGATCTTTTGATCATTTTGTAGTGTCGTTCTTTGTCTCTTTTCACAGTCTTTGTTTTAAAGTCTATTTTACCTGATACGAGTATTGCAACTCCTGCTTTCTTTTGGTCTCTATGTGCATGGAATATCTTTTTCCAGCCCTTCACTTTCAGTCTGTATGTGTCCCTTGTTTAGAGGTGAATCTCTTGTAGACAACATATATAGGGGTCTTGTTTTTGTACCCATTCAGCCAGTCTTTGTCTTTTGGTTGGGGCATTCAACGCATTTTCGTTTAAGGTAATTATTGATAAGTATGAGTTCCAAAGAATAGCAAGAAGAGATAAGAAAGCCTTCTTCAGTGATCAATGCAAAGAAGTAGAGGAAAACAACAGAATGGGACAGACTAGAGATCTCTTCAAGAAAATCAGAGATACCAAAGGAACATTTCATGCAATGATGGGCTCAATAAAGGACAGAAATGGTACGGACCTAACAGAAGCAGAAGATATGAAGAAGAGATGCAAGAATACACAGAAGAACTGTACAAAAAAAAGATGTTCACGACCCAGATAATCATGATGGTGTGATCACTAACCTAGAGCCAGACATCCTGGAATGTGAAGTCAAGTGGGCCTTAGAAAGCATCACCATGAACAAAGCTAGTGGAGGTGATGGAATTCCAGTTGAGCTCTTTCAAATCCTGAAAGATGATGCTGTGAAAGTGCTGCACTCAATATGCCAGCAAATTTGGAAAACTCAGCAGTGGCCACAGGACTGGAAAAGGTCAGTTTTCATTTCAATACCAAAGAAAGGCAATGCCAAAGAATGCTCAAACTACCACACAATTGCATTCATCTCACACACTAGTAAAGTAATGGTCAAAATTCTCCAAGCCAGGTTTCAGCAATATGTGAACCATGAACTTCCTGATGCTCAAGCTGGTTTTAGAAAAGGCAGAGGAACCAGAGATCAAATTGCCAACATCTGCTGGATCATGGAAAAAGCAAGAGAATTCCAGACAAAAACATCTATTTCTGCTCTATTGACTATGCCAAAGCCTTTGACTGCGTGGATCACAATAAACTGTGGAAAATTCTGAAAGAGATGGGAATACCTGATCTACCTCTTGAGAAATTTGTATGCAGGTCAGGAAGCAACAGTTAGAACTGGACATGGAACAACAGACTGGTTCCAAATAGGAAAAGGAGTACATCAAGGCTGTATATTGTTACCCTGCTTATTTAACTTATATGCAGAGTTCATCATGAGAAATGCTAGGATGGAAGAAGCACAAGCTGGAATCAAGATTGCTGGGAGAAATATCAATAACCTCAGATATGCAGATGACACCACGCTTATGGCAGAAATTGAAGAGGAACTAAAAACCCTCTTGATGAAGGTGAAAGTGGAGAGTGAAAAAGTTGGCTTAAAGCTCAACATTCAGAAAACGAAGATCATGGCATCCGATCCCATCATTTCATGGGAAATAGACGGGGAAACAGTGGAAACAGTGTCAGACTTTATTTTTCTGGGCTCCAAGATCACTGCAGATGGTGACTTCAGCCATGAAATTAAAAGAGGCTTACTCCTTGGAAGGAAAGTTATGACCAACCTAGATAGCATATTCCAAAGCAGAGACATTACTTTGCCAACAAAGGTTCATCTAGTCAAGGCTATGGTTTTTCCTGTGGTCATGTATGGATGTGAGAGTTGAACTGTGAAGAAGGCTGAGCACCGAAGAATTGATGCTTTTGAACTGTGGCGTTGGAGAAGACTCTTGAGAGTCCCTTGGACTGCAAGGATATCCAACCAGTCCATTCTGAAGGAGATCAGCCCTAGGATTTCTTTGGAAGGAATGATGCTGAAGCTGAAACTCCAGTACTTTGGCTACCTCATGTGAAGAGTTGACTCATTGGAAAATACTCTGATGCTGGGAGGGATTGGGGGCAAGAGGAGTAGGGGACGACAGAGGATGAGATGGCTGGATGGCATCACTGACTTGATGGATGTGAATCTGAGTGAACTCCGAGAGTTGGTGATGGACAGGGAGGCCTGGCGTGCTGCGATTCATGGGGTCGCAAAGAGTCGGACACGACTGAGCGACTGATCTGATCTGATGATCCCATTGCCATTTACTTTATTGTTTTGGGTTCGAATTTATACACCTCTTCTGTGTTTCCTGTCTAGAGAAGATCCTTTAGCATTTGTTGGAGAGCTGGTTTGGTGGTGCTGAATTCTCACAGCTTTTGTTTGTCTGTAAAGCTTTTGATTTCTCCTTCATATTTGAATGAGATCCTTGCTGGGTACAGTAATCTGGGCTGTAGGTTATTTTCTTTCATCACTTTAAGTATGTCTTGCCATTCCATCCTGAACTGAAGAATTTCTATTGAAAGATCACCTGTTATCCTTAAGGGAACACCCTTGTGGGTTATTTGTTATTTTTCCCTTGTTGCTTTTAATATTTGTTCTTTGTGTTTGATCTTTGTTAATTTGATTAATATGTGTCTTGGGGTGTTTTGCCTTGGGTTTGTCCTATTTGGGACTCTCTGGATTTCTTGGACTTGGGTGATTATTTCCTTCCCCATTTTAGGGAACTTTTCACCTATTATCTCCTCAAGTATTTTCTCATGGTCTTTCTTTTTGTCTTCTTCTTCTGGGACTCCTATCATTTGAATATTGGTGCATTTATTATTGTCCTGGCGGTCTCTGAGATTGTCCTCATTTCTTTTAATTCATTTTTATTTTTTCCACTCTGATTCATTGATTTCTACCATTCTATCTTCTACTTCAATAACCCTATCTTCTGCCTCCGTTATTCTATTTGTTGCCTCCAGAGTGTTTTTAATCTCATTTATTGCATTATTCATTATATATTGACTGTTTCTTATTTCTTCTAGGTCTTTGTTAAACCTTTCTTGCATGTTCTCAATCCTTGTCTCCAGGCTATTTATCTGTGATTCCATTTTGATTTCAAGATTTTGGATCATTTTCACTATCATTATTTGGAATTCTTTATCAGGTAGATTCGCTATCTCTTCCTCTTTTGTTTGGTTTGGTGGGCATTTTTCCTGTTCCTTTACCTGCTGGGTATTCCTCTGTCTCTTCATCTTGTTTATATTGCTTAGTTTGGGGTGGCCTTTCTGTATTCTGGCAGTTTGTGGAGTTCTCTTTATTGTGGAGTTTCCTGACTGTCAGTGGGGTTGTACAGGTGGCTTGTCAAGGTTTCTTGGTTAGGGAAGCTTGTGTCAGTGTTTTGGTGGTTGGAGCTGGATTTCTTCTCTCTGGAGTGCAATAAAGTGTCCAATAATGAGTTATTAGATGTCAGTGGTTTTGGAGTAACTTTGGGCAGCCTGTATATTGAAGCTCAGGGCTGTTTTCCTGTGTTGCTGGAGAATTAGCATGGTATGTCTTGCTTTGGAGCTTGTTGGCCCTTGGGTTGTACTTGGTTTCAGTGTAGATATGGAGGAGTTTGATGAGCTCCTATCGATTGATGTTCCCTGGAATCAGGAGTTCTCTGGTGTTCTCAAGATTTGGACTTAAGCCTCCTGCTTCTGGTTTTCAGTCTTATTTTTACAGTCATCTCCAGACTTCTCCTTCTATACAGCACCATTGATAAAACATCTAGGTTAAAGATGAAAAGTTTCTCCACAGTGAGGGACACTCAGAGAGGTTCACAGAGTTATATGGAGAAGAGAAGAGAGAGGAGGGAGTTAGAGGTGACCCGAATGAGATGAGGTGGAATCAAAAGAGGAGAGAGCAAGCTAGCCAGTAATCACTTCCTTATGTGTGCTCCACAGTCTGGGCCGCTCAGAGATGTTCACGGAGTTATACAGAGAAGAGAAGAGGGAGGAAGGAGACAGAGGTGGCCAGGAGGATAAAAGGGGGGAATAAAATGGAGAGAGACAGATCCAGCCAGTAATCAGTTCCCTAAGTCTTCTCCACAGTCTGGAACACACAGAGATTCACAGAGTTGGATAGAGAAGAGAAGGGGTTGTGAGGAGAGAGAGGCGACCTGGTGGAGAAGAAGGAGAGTCCAAAGGGGGAGAGAGCAGTCAAGCCAGTAATCTTACTCCCAAGTAAAAAATGGTATGGAAGACTGGGTTCTTAAAGGTACAAAATTGATTACAAATACCAAAGAGCAAGGATTAAAATTCTAGAGTTGAGGTTGAATTTTCAAAAATACAATATTAGAGAAAAGAAGAAGAAAAAAAAAGTCACAAAAATTATTTTAATATATATAATATATATGAAGTTTGCTTTAAAAAATAGGGTCTTTTTTTTAAGTAATAGTAGGTTATAAAAATGAAAATTAAAGGAGTAATAGAGGACTTAAAAATTTAAAAGAAAAGAATGATCATAAAAATAGTAAAAATGTATCTAGGACTTTCTCTGGTATTGTTGTGGGGAGTGTGGGGTCAGTTCATTTTCGCATAGTTCCTTGGTCTGGCTTATATTTCTCAAGATCTATAGGCCCCTTCCTATGTAGTCAATACTAACTACAGGGTTTTAATCTATTGCACCTGTCACTTCCAAGGCGGTTCCCTCTGTTTTAGCTTCTTCTGTTTGCTGGTCTCTTCAGTGTCTGATTTCCGCCCTAACACAAGGTGGGTGGTGGTGGACACTTTTGTTAGGCTCACTTGTTCAGTCACGCTGTGGGGAGGGAGGGACGCTGCAAGCAAATAACACTGGCATGTGCTTGCATTGTCTCAGCCACACTGGGCCTGCCCCCGCTCACAGCGCGTGTGCCCTCCCTGCCCACACAGCTCAGGCTCTAGGTTGTTCCGCTGGAAACAGTCCAAGGCCGGCCCTGGGCTGCATGCACCTCCCAGGTCTAAGCCGCTCAGATTCAGGCCTTTGGGTAGTCCTCAGAGGCACAGACTCTGTTGGGCCTGCGTTTTGTGCCCTTCCCCAGGTCCGAACAGCTCAGGTGATGCGGTGTTTGGCAAGCATGGTCGCTGTGACTTATCGCCTCCCCGATTCCTGCTGCTCAGTTTTCTGGGTGTACAAACGGATCACCTTCTCAGGCGGATGTTGACTGTCCAGAACCCCAAGAAGTCTTAATTAGCAAAGAAGCCTGCTTGCAGTTTGGTAGATAATGTCTCTCTGGGGCTGTGATTGCCTCCTTTCGGCTCTGGCTGCTTGTCACCGGAGGAGGATGGTCTGCAGCTGGCTAGTTCTGTTCAGTCCTTTGTTCTGTGTGTGGTCCTGGCGGTATCTTAGCTTAGGGCTTTTCACGTGGTAGCTATCCCACAATCTGGTTTGCTAGCCCAAGTTAGTTTGCTCTGATTGCCCTCAGGGTATTCAGGCTCGGTCCTTACTCTAAGCAATGCAGCCCTTGCCTCCCTGCCCAGGCCCCGCTTGCTAGTGGCGGATGCAGGCATCTGTGCTGCTTCTCCGCTGGGGCTGTTACCGTTGGGCTCCTAATCTGTGGGTTTTAATTATTTATTTATTTTTCCTCCCTGTTATGTTGCCCTCTGTGCTTCCAAGGCTTACCACAGACTCAGCAGTGAGAGTGTTTCCTTGTTTTTGGAAACTTCTCTCTTTTTAAGACTCCCTTCTGGGATGGAGCTCCATCCCTACCTTTTTTGTCTCTTTTTCTGCCTTTTATATTTTTTCCTACCTCCTTTCAAAGACAATGGGCTGCTTTTCTGGGTGCCTGATGTCCTCTGCCAGCATTCAGAAGTTGTTTTGTGGAATTTACTCAGTGTTCAAATGTTCTTTTGATGAATTTGTGGGGGAGAAAGTGGTCTCCCCATCCTATTCCTCTGCCATGTTAGGACCACCCCTGTGGTGTTCTTTTCTAATCCTTGACAGTATTTAATCTTCACATTCCTTTCCTGTGTCATTTTGTATTCTTTTAAGGTACTTAGCATAACTTATTTTGGACATATACAAATTCTGTCAAGTTATAGCAATTCTACTGGTAGCTATAGCAATACATGTTCCCTGTTCCCAACCAGAAAAGAGAAACTCTGGTTCAAATGAGTTTGCTTTGCTTACTAAGGAAAAGCAAATACTCTTATCCATGTTAGTGCCCATTACAAAATTGAGAACCTTATGTAGGAAGGGTCATAAGATAAAATGTGCTGAGTCTCATATTTTCAGGAAATTAAATGATGCCTGTCACTGATTTTGGAGAAGGCAATGGCACCCCACTCCAGCACTCTTGCCTGGAAAATCCCATGGACAGAGGAGCCTGGTGGGCCACAGTCCATGGGGTCGCTAAGAGTCAGACAAGACTCAGCGAATTCACTTTCACTTTTCACTTTCATGCATTGGAGAAGGAAATGGCAACCCACTCCAGTGTTCTTGCATGGAGAATCCCAAGGACGGGGAAGCCTCATAGGCTGCTGTCTATGGGGTCGCACAGAGTCTGACACGACTGAAGCGACTTAGCAGCAGCAGCAGCAGCCACTAATTTAACAGACAATTGCCCTTGAATTTAAAGTATGTTATTTTATAATTTTGCAGGCTTCGTTAGAAATATAGGTTAGAGCAATGGTTTCTGGTATGCTCTAAAAGCTTATTGGTATTATATACGTTAAAGTTGATGATTTAGAATACTCTTGGAATGTTTATAATTCCAATAAATTAAAAATATGAGAGATAGAAGGCTATTGAAAGCCTACTCTTTCCCATGTTCTATACTGCTTCCTTTACATAAATTTAATTAAAACTTAACACCAATACTGAGAAGCGGGCATTATTAAACCCTCATTTTCACAATAAGGAAAATGAGATTCAGAGATTTTAAGCATACCACTTAAGTCACAGAGCTAGTAGACTCAGGACAAACCCCAGTCCACCTGCTTCAAAATCATTGTTCATTCTTCTAAAACATGCTACTTTCTGGAAACATGTAAAGATAGATAGATTCTTTATTTCATAAAGATGAAATAAAGATTATTCTCTTAAGACTGATTAAGACATCAGTTTGCAACTCACAATTTCTAGTTTTTGTAGCAAAAGAATGAAGTTGGGATATTGTCAGTCTAGGTGATACCATCTATTCTCTTCACCATTTACTGGTGATTAAAATGGAGGTATAGAAGCTGTCAGGTGCAATTAAGGAGGAACAAATATTAAAATAAATGTTAGAAAAATGGTTTTTGTTAAGTATATCAATTAGACTCTAGGTTAATCTTCCAAAAAGCCATAGTTGATAACTGTGCAGCTGAATTACTTAAATCTAATACTGGCACTAGCTATAGAGTACATGAAATGTGATGTGTAGACTATAGAATCTATTTATTATGTTTCAGTAAGGAATGTAGTTGTAAAAGTTGTTCTTACTTTATTCCAACCCATTTCTGAAAGGTTATCTGGAAAATAAAGTATGTTGACTGATTCTATATTTTGATTGACACCATTAATATTCATATATATATTCACACAAGGAAAATATTTTGACCAATCATACAATAATACAAAATGCAGGTAATATGGTTTATGTCTATTTTGAGTTATGATTTCCAAATCTGACTGATCTAATATTTATTTTATAGATTAAAATAAAAACTAACCATTAAAAATTTCGAAAGAAGAAGTTTAGGTTTGGATGACTGTGTGAACTCAGAACAATCGGAGATCAATTCCAAGGCCAGAAGTTCCCTAGGGTCCCTTCTAACCTTCTCTTTTTAGTCCTAGGATAAATGCCAGTCTTCCTTATTCTGAGTATACACAGCATATAACCTTTACATGTTAATTTTACATATCCTATATTAAGAAGAAGGCAGCAGAGGATGAGATGGTTAGATAGCATCACTGACTCAATGGATGTGAATTTGAACAAACTCTGCTGCTGCTAAGTCACTTCAGTCGTGTCCGACTCTGTGTGACCCCATAGACGGCAGACCACCAGGCTCCCCCGTCCCTGGGATTCTCCAGGCAAGAACACTGGAGTGGGTTGCCATTTCCTTCTCCAAAGGAACAAACTCTGGGAGATAGTTAAATGACAGGAAGGCCTGGAGTGCTGCAGTCCATGGGGTCGCAAAGAGTCAGACATGACTTCGTGATTGAACAGCAACAATAACATCAAAACTCAAAGAAAATGAAAAACCACCCCTTTTCTAACTTGCAAAACCTGAATCAAGAACTCCATGGTGCACATGGTTTTGGTAATGTTCACTGCTTGCTAAATTGAGAGCTAACTTGGTCACTTCATCACTCTGGAGAAGCTGCAGCCTCCTTTCTTAGTGACCACTGATTCAATTAAAGGACTGACTGATCTCAGACAGAGCACCAAAATCAGTCCCAGTTTTTAGAATTCAAAACAGCAGTTTTCATACTCACCATGTTAATTTAGAGTAACTAGGACATTAGCAAACTTTAATGTGCCATTCAGTTCAAAAACAAACAAAAAAAATGGTGTATAATCTGGACAAGATATTGACCTGGAGTATGTGAAACAACCATGAATGGGATGTTTCTTCTCACTGATGCTATGAGAATAGGGTTAAAATTTTGCAAAAGCCATTTAATTTCATAGATAACTAGTTGTACCATGACACTAGCCCAAGGAAACAAAATGCAGAATATATAGTACAAAGCTCTTCTCCCATTATAGGATGGTCTACATTGGGATGGGAGATAATCTGAACTGAAAAGTCTTCAAGGCTGAATTCCAATAGGTAAAATGTACTTACAACATTATTACATTAGAAGCAATAGCATTAAATGGCCTTGTATATGCAAGAAATTCTTTCTCCAGTCTAGGGTTAAGACTCTTTCATATTAAATTGAAGTACTTCCTCTATGTTAATCCTAAGAAAAAGAAGCAGATTGATTTTTAGGGTTATAAAGCTTATGAGGGTAAACATCAAACACAAAATTTAACTTGCTGTAAATAAACAACAGATCCAATGTATGTGAAATCAGAGTCTAAGATGATGTTATACGTGGTATTACATTTATCTTTTCTACAATCTTAACCCCTTGAATGAATTCTTCACTTTTCCCTCAGGTCAGGAGTACAGAATGGCATACAGTGGAAACTCACATTAACTGTTTCTTTTTTTTGTTTGCTTGTGTCATTAGTCAGTCTATTTTTATTATGCATTCTATTTGAAGATAAATAAATTGGCACAGAACATTTACCTTCTGTTTCACCTAGGTAGTGATGAAGCCAGGCTTTCTTCTCAATAACACCAAAATATTTGGGCTCTGAAAATGACAGAGAATAGATGTATATTATGACATGAGACAAAGACATGTGATAATGTCACCTACAGAGAAGGGATGGAGTGAGCCAAAACAAGTGATCTTATTCTGAAACATTTAATGAAAAGCATTACTCACCTTCATTGTGAGTGGCAAACTGATTTGGCAAGCTTTGCTCTAGCATTGAGTGTAGTTTTTGACATTAAACCAGAAAGACACAATGCGATTTCTAAGTTCATCAACACTCAACTTCCACAGGTAAAGTATAAGAATTGCAAAGAAAGGAGGGTGTAAAATGAATAACTATGCACAGAGTTTATGATAAATGTCAGCCTACTATTCCTAGTTATATTCTAACCAAAGGGCCTTTAAATGTTGTGAGCAAAGAGTGGGGGAGTGTTTCAAAAAGTCTCATTGAGTTTTTAAGGCAATATCTTTCAACAAGAGTAATAAAACTATGTTATGAGAAGAAAGTTCAGTTCAGTCACTCGGTTGTGTCTGACTGTTTGCGACCCCATGAATCGAAGCACGCCAAGACTCCCTGTCCATCACCAACACCTGGAGTTCACTCAGACTCACGACCATCGAGTCAGTGATGCCATCCAGCCATCTCATCCTCGGTCGTCCCCTTCTCCTCTTGCCCCCAATCCCTCCCAGCATCAGAGTATTTTCCAATGAGTCAACTCTTCACATGAGGTGGCCAGAGTACTGGAATTTCATCTTTAGCATCATTCCTTCCAAAGAAATCCCAGGGCTGATCTCCTTCAGAATGGACAGGTTGGATCTCCTTGCAGTCCAAGGGACTCTCAAGAGTCTTCTCCAACACCACAGTTCAAAAGCATCAATTCTTCGGTGCTCAGCTTTCTTCACAGTCCAAGTCTCACATCCATTCATGACCACTGGAAAAACCATAGCCTTGACTAGATGGACCTTTGTTGGCAAAGTAATGTCTCTGCTTTTGAATATGCTATCTAGGTTGGTCATAACTTTTCTTCCAAGGAGTAAGCGTCATTTAATTTCATGGCTGCAGTCACCATCAGCAGTGATTTGGGAGCACAAAAAAAATAAAGTCTGACCCTGTTTCCACTGTTTCCCCATCTATTTCCCATGAAGTGATGGGACCAGATGCCATGATCTTCGTTTTCTGAATGTTGAGTTTTAAGCCAACTTTTTCACTCTCCTCTTTCACCTTCATCAAGAGGCTTCTCAGTTCCTCTTCACTTTCTGCCATAAGGGTGGTGCCATCTGCATATCCGAGGTTATTGATATTTCTCCCTGCAATCTTGATTCCAGCTTGTGCTTCTTCCAGCCCAGCATTTCTCATGATGTACTCTGCATATAAGTCAAATAAACAGGGTGACAATATATAGCCTTGACGAACTCCTTTTCCTATTTGGAACCAGTCTGTTGTTCCATGTCCAGTTCTAACTGTTACTTTCTGACCTGCATACAAATTTCTCAAGAGGCAGGTCAGGTGGTCTGGTATTCCTATCTCTTTCAGAGTTTTCCACAGTTTATTGTGATCCACACAGCCAAAGGCTTTGGCATAGTCAATAGAGCAGAAATAGATGTTTTTTTCTGGAACTCGCTTGCTTTTTCCATGATCCAGAGGATGTTGGAAATTTAATCTCTGGTTCCTCGGCCTTTTCTAGAGCCAGCTTGAGCATCAGGAAGTTCACGGTTCACATACTGCTGAAGCCTGCCTTGGAGAATTTTAAGCATTACTTTACTAGCGTGTGAGATGAGTGCAATTGTGCGGTAGTTTGAGCGTTCTTTGGCATTGCCTTTCTTTGGGATTGGGATGAAAACTGACCTTTTCCAGTCCTGTGGCTACTGCTGAGTTTTCTAAATTTGCTGGCATATTGCGTGCAGCACTTTCACAGCCTCATCTTTCAGGATTCGGAATAGCTCAACTGGAATTCCATCACCTCCACTAGCTTTGTTCGTAGTGATGCTTTCTAAGGCCCACTTGACTTCACATTCCAGGATGTCTGGCTCTAGGTCAGTGATCACACCATCGTGATTATCTGGGTCGTGAGGATCTTTTTGTACAGTTATTCTGTGTATTCTTGCCATCTCTTCTTCTTATCTTCTGCTTCTGTTAGATCCATACCATTTCTGTCCTTTATCGAGCCATCTTTGCATGAAATGTTCCCTTGGAATCTCTAATTTTCTTGAAGAGATCTCTAGTGTTTCCCATTCTGTTGTTTTCCTCTATCACTTTACATTGATCGCTGAAGAAGGCTTTCTTATCTCTTCTTGCTATTCTTTGGAACTCTGCATTCAGATGTTTATATCTTTCCTTTTCTCCTTTGCTTTTCACTTCTGTTCTTTTCACAGCTATTTGTAAGGCCTCCCCAGAGAACCATTTTGCTTTTTTGCATTTCTTTTCCATGGGGATGGTCTTGATTCCTGTCTCCTGTACAATGTCACGAACCTCCGTCCATAGTTCATCAGGCACCCTATCTATCAGATCTAGTCCCTTAAATCTATTTCTCACTTCCACTGTATAATCATAAGGGATTTGATTTAGGTCATACCTGAATGGTCTAGTGGTTTTCCCTACTTTCTTCCATTTCAGTCTGAATTTGGCAATAAGGAGTTCATGGTCTGAGCCACAGTCAGCTCCTGGTCTTGTTTTTGTTGACTGTATAGAGCTAGTCCATCTTTGGCTGCAAAGAATATAATCAATCTGATTTCAGTGTTGACCATCTGGAGATGTCCATGTGTAGAGTCTTCTCTTGTGTTGTTGGAAGAGGGTATTTGTTATGACCAGTGCATTTTCTTGGCAAAACTCTATTTGTCTTTGCCCTGCTTCATTCTGTATCCCAAGGCCAAATTTGCCTGTTACTCCAGGTGTTTCTTGACTTCCTACTTTTGCATTCCAGTCTCCTATAATGAAAAGGACATCTTTTTTGGGTTAGTTCTAAAAGGTCTTGTAGGTCTTCATAGAACCATTCAACGTCAGGTTCTTCAGCACTACCGGTTGGGGCATAGACTTGGATTACGGTGATATTGAATGGATTTTGCCTTGGAAACGAACAGAGATCATTCTGTCGTTTTTGAGAGCATCCAAGTACTGCATTTCGGACTCTTTTGTTGACCATAATGGCTACTCTATTTCTTCTGAGGGATTCGTGCCCGCAGTAGTAGATATAATGGTCATCTGAGTTAAATTCACCCATTCCAGTCCATTTCAGTTTGCTGATTCCTAGAATGTCGACATTCACTCTTGCCATCTCTTGTTTGACCACTTCCAATTTGCCTTGATTCATGGACCTGACATTCCAGGTTCCTATGCAATATTGCTCTTTACAGCACCGGACCTTGCTTCTATCACCAGTCACATCCACAACTGAGTATTGTTTTTGCTTTGGCTCCATCCCTTCCTTCTTTCTGGAGTTATTTCTCCACTGATCTCCAGTGAAGGAAATGGCAAACCACTTCAGTATTCTTGCCTTGAGAACCCCATGAACAGTATGAAAAGGCAAAATGATAGGATACTGAAAAAGGAACTCCCCAGGTCAGTAGGTGTCCAATATGCTACTGGAGATCAGTGGAGAAATGAGAAGAAAACCTTATTTCAAATGAAATATACTCAAAAATTATGATAAAAAGAACTCAAGGAAAATATCACTGATATGCCTGTCAGTATTATCTACATGAAGTTAGCAGATCTGTCAAGTTACACTTTCTTTTATCATTTTTTCTGTATTTATTTTTATCAGTTCTTCATTTTCAGAAGATAGGGTTATGAAGGTAATTGTAGACAGACATAGAAATGAACTCTGTAGATCCAATACTTGCATTTTATTGACTTAAGTTAGTTATTTACATTCTGGAAAAATGTTTAATAGCATTAACATTTCAATAGTTGGTCTCATATCTCATTAGAATGAACTTCACCTCACCCTTGTGCTTAGTCGTTCAGTCATGTCCGACTCTTTGCAGCCCCATGGACTGTAGTACACCAGGCTCCTCTGTCCATGAGGATTCTCCAGGCAAGAATACTGGAGTGGGTTGCCATTTCCTTCTCCATTACACGACTCTTAGCAATCACTTTTTTTGAAAGGGTAAAGTGTCCAATTCTTTTTTTTGCCTGGGAAAATACTACTAGCAATTGTATATTGCCGTATAGTTGGCTATGTGCTTCATCTTTATTTTTTAATTTTTTTCATGGAATATATGTGCATACTACATTTACTATAAAATTTTGCTCAAAGGATGTATAGCATACAGTTTACAAATAGGAAAATATACATACTCTTCATATTAATTATATAATTGATTTTCCTAAGGAGGTATATTTTGTTGTTGAAGTAACATTGGTTTGTAACATTATATAAGTTTAAGGTGTACAATATTACATTGCTACTTCTATATAAGCTTCAGGTGTACAATATTACATTGCTACTTCTATATACCTTTGGCATGCTCACCACTGAAAATTTAATTTCCATCAATCTAGGTGCCTCATCTTTAGCTGTAAGGGTAAAATGTTGCTGCTATTCTGTGTTGAATACTTGCTATGCTAGGAATTATTTTGACTGCCTCAAGTTTCACATCTTTTTCATGTACATTGTAAAGTAAATGGGACCTTTGCATTCACACGAGGAAGAGATAGGTTAAAATTCACAGCAATATGATATTTACAAACTAAAGAATATTGTTGTTGTGGTTCAGTCAGTCATGCCTGACTCATTGAAACCCCATGAACTGCAGCTTACCAGGCTTCCCTGTCCTTCGCTATATCCTGGGGTTTGCTCAAATTCATCTCCATCAATTCAGTGATGCCATCCAACCATCTTATCCTCTGTCATCCCCTTCTCTTCTTGCCTTCAATCTTCCCTAGCATCACGGTATTTTCCAATGAGTCAGCTTTTGCATCAGGTGACCAAAATACAGGAGCTTCAGCTTCAGCATCAGCCCTTCCAATGAATATTCAGGACTGATTTCCTTCAGTATTGACTAGTTTGATCTCTTTTCTGTCCAAGGGACTCTTGAGTCTTCTCCAGCACCACAGTTCGAAAGCACCAATTCTTCAGCACTCAGCCTTCTTTATGGTCCAACTCTCACATTCATACATGACTACTGGAAAAAACATAACTTTGACTGTATGGACTTTTGTTGACAAAGTGATCTCTCTATTGTTTAATATGCTATCTAGGTTGGTCATAGCTTTGCTTCCAAGGAGCAAACGTCTCTCACTGTTTCCACGTTTCCCCCATCTATTTGCCATGAAGCAATGGGACTTGATGCCATGATCTTTATTTTTTGAATGTTGAGTTTTAAGCCAGCTTTTTCATTCTCCTCTTTTACCCTGGTCAAGAGGTTCTTAGCTCCTCTTTGCTTTCCACCATTAAAGTGGTCATCTCAAAATATGAGGTTGTTGATATTTCTCCTGACAATCTTGATTCTGTCTTGTGATTCATCCAGCCTAGCACTTCACATGATGTACTCTCCATATAAGTTAAATAAGCAGGGTTCCAAAATATGGCCTTGATGTACTCCTTTCCCAATTTTGAACCAGTCCATTGTTTCATGTCCAGTTCTAACTGTTGCTTCTTGACTTTCATATAGGCTTCACAGGAAGAAGGTAAGGTGGTCTGATACTTCTATCTCTTTAAGAATTTTCCACAGTTTGTTGTGATCCACATAGTCAAAGGCTTTAGTGTAGTCAATGAAGCAGAAGTAGATGTTTTTTTCTGGAATTCTCCTGCTTTTTCTATGATCCAACAGATGTTGACAATTTGATCTCTGGCTCCTCTGACTTTTCTTAATCAAGCTGTTACATCTGGAAGTTTTTGGTTTATGTACTGCTGAAGTCTACCTAGCTTAAAGGACTTTGAGCATAGTCTTGCTAGCACGTGAAATGAGTGCAATTGTATAGTAGTTTGAACATTCTTTGGCATTGCCTTTCTTTGGGATTGGAAAGAAAACTGACCTTTTCTAGTCCGTAGCCACTGCTGGGTTTTCCAAATTTGATGGCAGATTGAGTGCAACACTTTAACAGCAAATCACCTTTAAACAAATCATCTTTTAAGATTTGAAATAGCTCAACTGGAATTCCATCACCTACACTTGCTTTGTTGGCAGTAATGCTTCTTAAGGCCCTCTACAGCATCCACAGCAACACTGTCAACTGACCTTTGA
Source organism: Bubalus kerabau (assembly GCF_029407905.1). NCBI lineage: Eukaryota > Metazoa > Chordata > Mammalia > Artiodactyla > Bovidae > Bubalus > Bubalus kerabau. The sequence goes on along the minus strand of NC_073647.1, from coordinate 59,417,437 downwards.
TAAAGGACAAAAGGTAACACAATGGAAAAATATAGTCTTCAGCAAATGGTTGCAAAACAATTGGACATCCAAGTGCAAAAAAAAAAAAAAAAAAAGAATCTAGGCACCAGTATTAAACCTCTCACAAAAATTAACTTAAAATGGATCACAGCCCTAAAGTTTAAAACTCAAAATAGTGAAACCCTTAGAAGATGCCACAGGTGAAAATCTAGGTGACCACAGGTATGGTTCTTGCTTTTTAGACATGATGCAAAGCACAATCTATGAAATAACTTATTTATAATTTGGATTTCATTAAAATTAGAAGATTCTACTCTGTGAAAGTCACTGTTAAGAGAATGAAAAGACAATCCATAGACTGGGAGAAAATCTTTGTAAAATACTTATCTGACAAGGGACAGGAATAGAAAAACACAAGAACATTTTAAACACAACAGTAAGAAAACAAATAGTACAACTAAAATATAGGCAAAAAATTGAAAAGACACCTCACCAAAGAAGATGTATGAATGTAGATTCACATGTGAAAAGATGCTCAATATCACCTGTCATCGGGAAATTGCAAATTCAAACGAGACCACTACACACCTTTAGAATATCTAAAGTCCAAAAGAGTGACAGCATTAAATGCTCTTGAGTGTGTGGAGCAACAGGAGCTCTCATTCTTTGCTGGTGATAATGTAAATGACACAGCCACTTTGGAAGACAATTTTACAGATTCTTTTAAAACTAAACATATTCTTACCACATAATTCTAACAATTGTGCTCTTTGGTATTTACCCAAATGAGTTGAAAACTTATGTTCACACAAAAACCTGCATGTAATATTGGTAGCAGCTTTATTCACAATAAGCAAAACTGGGAAGCAGCTACGATCTCTCTCAACAGCAGAATGAATAAATAAACTGTGGTACATCCATATGATAGAATATTTTTCTACAATTAAAAAAAAAAAAAAGAGCTAATGCCAGAGTCCAGCTCCAGCAGCCAGGGAATCAGCCTGAAGGGGTGAGGGGTGTAGGTGAACAATGTTGTAGCCTCTGACTCGAGGACGGTGCTACATGTTTATTTCAAGCTTCAGGTTTTCTTTCATACTTTGACAAAAGAATTAGGCCAGAGGTTTGACATTTTCAGTTTCCCCCATGCAGATTTACTGTCTCCAGAAATCATTGTTGCCCTACAAACAGAGTTCCTGCTTAAGCGATTCTGTCAGAATCGGCTTTACTACCTACTATCTACTTCCTCTTATGTGTCCTATACTTAACTTGTGATTATATTATAACTCATGCTACATTCCTCAGTTTATTTCTTATCCTTCAAAATCCTGTTTGCCCCTAGCATCTTAAGATCACTATCTCCTAAAAAGGCTTCTTCAGTTCAGTTCAGTCGCTCAGTCATGTCCGACTCTTTGGGACCCCATGAATTGCAGCACACCAGGCCTCCCTGTCCATCACCAACTCTCGGAGTTCACTCAGACTCACATCCATCGAGTCAGTGATGCCATCCAGCCATCTCATCCTCTGTCGTCCCCTTCTCCTCCTGCCCCCAATCCCTCCCAGCATCAGAGTCTTTTCCACTGAATCAACTCTTTGCATGAGTTGGCCAAAGTACTGGAGTTTCAGCTTTAGCATCATTCCTTCCAAAGAAATCCCAGGGCTGATCTCCTTCAGAATGGACTGGTTGGATCTCCTTGCAGTCCAAGGGACTCTCAAGAGTCTTCTCCAACACCACAGTTCAAAAGCATCAATTCTTTGGCGCTCAGCTTTCTTCACAGTCCAACTCTCACATCCATACATGACCACAGGAAAAACCATAGCCTTGACTAGATGGATATTTGTTGGCAAAGTAATATCTCTGCTCTTCAATATGCTATCTAGGTTGGTCATAACTTTTCTTCCAAGGCGTAAGTGTCATTTAATTTCATGGCTGAAGTCACTATCTGCAGTGATTTTGGAGCACAAAAAAAATAAAGTCTGACACTGTTTCCACTGTTTCCCCTCTATTTGCCATGAAGTGATGGGATCAGATGCCATGATCTTCGTTTTCTGAATGTTGAGCTTTAAGCCAACTTTTTCACTCTCCACTTTCACTTTCATCAAGAAGCTTCTTCTTTCCTCTTCACTTTCTGCCATAAGGTTGGTGTCACCTGCATATCTGAGGTTATTGATATTTCTCCCGTCTATCTTGATTCCAGCTTGTGCTTCTTCTGGCCCAGCATTTCTCATGATGTACTCTGCATATAAGTCAAATAAACAGGGTGACAATATATAGCCTTCATGTACTCCTTTTCCTATTTGGAACCAGTCTGTTGTTCCATGTCCAGTTCTAACTGTTACTTCCTGAACTGCAAACAAATTTCTCAAGAGGCAGGTCAGGTGGTCTGGTATTCCCATCTCTTTCAGAATTTTCCACAGTTTATTGTGATCCACACAGTCTAAGGCTTTGGCATAGTCAATAAAGGAGAAATAGATGCTTTTCTGGAACTCTCTTGCTTTTTCCATGATCCAGGGGATGTTTGCAATTTGATCTCTGGTTTCTCTGCCTTTTCTAAAACCAGCTTGAAAGTCTGGAAGTTTACGGTTCACATATTGCTGAAGCCTGCCTTGGAGAATTTTGAGCATTACTTTACTAGCGTGTGAGATGAGTGCAATTGTGCAGTAGTATGAGCATTCTTTGGCATGTCTTTCTTTGGGATTGGAATGAAAACTGACCTTTTCCAGTCCTGTGGCCACTGCTGAGTTTTCCAAATTTGCTGGCATATTGAGTGCAGCACTTTCACAGCATCATCTTTCAGGATTTGGAATAGCTCAACTGGAATTCCATCACCTCCACTAGCTTTGTTCGTAGTGATGCTTTCTAAGGCCCACTTGACTTCACATTCCAGGATGTCTGGCTCTAGGTGAATGATCACACCATCATGATTATCTGGGTCTTGGAGATCTTTTTTGTAGAGTTCTTCTGTGTATTCTTGCCACCTCTTCTTAATATCTTCTGCTTCTGTTAGGTCCATACCATTTCTGTCCTTTATCGAGCCCATCTTTCCATGAAATGTTCCCTTGGTATCTCTAATTTTCTTGAAGAGATCTCTAGTCTTTCCCATTGTGTTGTTTTCCTCTATCTCTTTGCATTGATCACTGAGGAAGGCTTTCTTATCTCTTCTTGCTTTTCTTTGGAACTCTGCATTCAGATGCTTATATCTTTTCTTTTTCCTTTGCTTTTCACTTCTCTTCTTTTCACAGCTATTTGTAAGGCCTCCACAGACAGCCATTTTGCTTTTTTGCATTTCTTTTCCATGGGGATGGTCTTGATCCCTGTCTCCTGTACAATGTCACGAACCTCCGTCCATACTTCATCAGGCACTCTATCGATCAGATCTAGGCCCTTAAATCTATTTCTCACTTCCACTGTATAATCATAAGGGGTTTGATTTAGGTCATACCTGAATGGTCTAGTGGTTTTCCCTACTTTCTTCAATTTAAGTCTAAATTTGGTAATAAGGAGTTCATGATCTGAGCCACAGTCAGCTCCTGGTCTTGTTTTGGTTGACTGTATAGAGTTTCTCCATCTTTGGCTGCAAAGAATATAATCAATCTGATTTTGGTGTTGACCATCTGGTGATGTCCATGTGTAGAATCTTCTCTTGTGTTGTTGGAAGAGGGTGTTTGTTATGACCAGTGCATTTTCTTGGCAAAACTCTATTAGTCTTTGCCCTGCTTCATTCCGTATTCCAAGGCCAAATTTGCCTGTTACTCCAGGTGTTTCTTGACTTCCTACTTTTGTGCATTCCAGTCACCTATATTGAAAAGGACATCTGTTTTGGGTGTTAGTTCTAAAAGGTCTTGTAGATCTTCATAGAATTTTAGTTATTCCTAAACCTTAAGCTCAGCAAATTTCTTTTGCCACAAACATTCACCTCACAAAGAGGTCTCAGATAACAGTCCTTCCCATGGCCTCAAGCTGCGGCCTACGTGCTCATCCTGGAACATTTTTTGTAAAGATCCTTGAGCAATTGTCAATGTTTACTTTATAGATTATTTTCTAGGCACAACTGCAGAAGGCTTTGTGCTTTCTCATGCATCTCTCAAGAACAATAAGCACCTTAACATTCTTTCCAGCCAACTCAATGGAAGAAAGGAGAGAACAAGTCAGAATCACAAAACCTAACTCCTTCATCCCAGGACTGTGCCTGTAGGGTGAGGAAAGGGAGTTGAGGCTGTGCCTCCATTTTGTCAGTAATGCCTAACACGGCTCCCAACAAGCTAAGATATCATGAAAAGTCATGAAACAATCTAAAGTATGTTGCTAAATGAAAAAAGTTCTGAAAAGGCGAAATTCTGTATGACTCCAACTATATGACATTCTGATGAGACTGGGCACATTCAGAGTGCTTTACACAACTATATTATGTTCTGGAAAAGACAAAACTGTGGAAACAATAAAAGATCAGTAATTGCCATGGGTTAGGGGGAAGGAAAAAATGATTTAGCAGAGTAGAGAAGATTTTAAATGGCAGTGAAACTACTCTGCATGATACGGTAATTATAGATATATGTCATTATACATCTATCAAAACCCAGAGAATGTACACCAAGAGCAAACTCTAGTGTGATCTAAAGACTTTAGCCAGTAAGAATAGTTTGTCAATATTGATTCATTGATTGTGACAAATGTACCTCACTAATATAAGTTGTTTATAATAGGGTGAGCTAGGAGGGATAGAGGTCATGGTGAAAGAATATATGGAATATATGGAAATTCACTGCATTTTTCACTCAGTTTTCTGTAAACCTAAACTATATTAATAAAAATAGTGTCTAGTGTTGTTTCTGAACTGAGAATTTCTTGTGTACAAAGTCTACTTTTGCAAAAGAGAGCATAAAAAGTAGACATATGCTGATCATGTCTGCAGAGTAACACATGTTTTAAGTAAGAAAATAGCACTGTAAAAATCAATTAAAAATAGAAAATCTGTTAAGAAGTCTATTTCCAATGAAAACATATCTCTAATATTCATACACAACTGTAAAAGCCTGCTCATCTGAAATTACATTTTTTTAAAGTTTTAAATGTGGTGCTGCTAGTTATCATTTTACCAATTACCTCATGCATTTGTTCTATGATAAATATCAGGGAGAAATGATATGAACTATTTTTCCGTGTCTAAATAATAAAATAAAAGTTTTCCTTTTCTAGAATCATTTTCACTTATTTACCCATCTATTCTATCTTCCCAAAGGTACTTGGCCAAAGCCTAAACAACAAACAACTATAGGTTCCCAGCACCCTCCTGAATGATTTGAACATATTAGTTTCCTTATTTGAATCAATCAAGGTCGAGTCATATATGTAATTAGTTAGATACCATTAAATGCCCACTATCTTTAATTTTCGGCACCATTAATCCCATCACTGGAGAAGGCAATGGCACCCCACTCCAGTACTCTTGCCTGGAAAATCCCATGGGCAGAGGAGCCTGGTAGGCTGCAGTCCATGGGGTCGTGAAGAGTTGGATACTACTGAGCGACTTCACTTTCACTTTTCACTTTCATGCATTGGAGAAGGAAATGGCAACCCACTCCAGTGTTCTTGCCTGGAGAATCCCAGGGACAGCGGGGCCTGCTGGGCTGCCGTCTATGGGGTCACACAGAGTCAGACACGACTGAAGTGACTTAGCAGTAGCAGCAGCAATCCCATCACAGACTCGATGGACATGAGTCTGAGTGAACTCCGGGAGCTGGTGATGGACAGGGAGGCATGCTGTGATTCATGGGGTCGCAAAGAGTAGGACATTACTGAGGGACTGAACTGAACTGAACTGAATCCCATATATTATTTTCTCAGGAATTTTGTCTCACAAAACTAAGTCATTTCTTATTTAAATTCTCAGCTTCTTCAAACTTTCTCTATCACTTTTAATAACTACAGATATTTTGATTTACTCAAATCTTCCAATTTATACATGAATGAGTTAACAAATGAAATTAAATGTCCAAACATTTGTCGACTTAAAAAAAAGCAAAATGTGTAGAATGGCTATTTGAAAACTAAATCTGATACAGTAAACAAGGATACACACTCATGTGTGTGTGTACATGTATGTGTTTATTTATAGGAACTATTTCTGAATTCTGAAATTCAGAAAATTCTGAGTTATTTTTAAAAAGGCAGTTTTCAGAAGTTTGTGAGGCCCAAGTTCAGAGTACAACTAAAAGCTACATGAAAGTGAAGTGAAGTCGCTCAGTCATGTCCAACTCCTAGCGAACCCATGGGCTGCAGCCTACCAGGCTCCTCTGTCCATGGGATTTTCCAGGCAAGAGTACTGGAGTGGGTTGCTATTTCCTTCTCCAGGGGATCTTCCCGACCCAGGGATCGAACCTGGGTCTCCTGCATTGCAGGCAGATGCTTTACCCTCTCAGCCAACATTTGTCTAAATATTTTAAAGGTATTTATCATCCATCTATTAAATAAGTATATTCTGTACTCCTACCTTGATGTTCATAACAAAATTGATGCTCATAATATTGATGTTCATGACAACAAAATTGGAAAAAAATATATAAAATCTATGTTTTTTATATAACTGAAAGGTGGCAAGCTATCAAAATCAATGAATGCTATTATTGAGCATATCTATGTGCTCTGATCATGAAACAGCAATATTCAAGGGAGTAATAAAGACATAATTAAAATTTACCACATATTTATTCTATGAATATAAGCTTAAATTGCCTTTATCTTGACAAATAAGCTGTTATGTTATTATAATGAATGCTTTCACATCATATATGTTCTAGTGATAGTAATGATCTAAAGTAAGAGTCAAGCAAACTTTTAATGTAAATTACCAAATAGTACATATTTACAGCTCTGTCAATCATCCAGTCTCTGTAGCAATGACTCAACTCTGCTATTATACCATGAAAGCATCCATAGAAGATATGTAAGTGAATGATCATGACTGAAATTTGAGTCTCACATAACTCAGATGTCACTAATACTATTTTCCTTTTGATTTTTTTTCAAAACCCAAAAATGTAGAGCCATGCTTAGCTTTTAGTCACTCAAAAACAAGCTGAATTTGGCCTTCAGTCTATCTAGTTCTTTATCTAAAGAATTTTTTTAAATTAAAAGTATTTTTATTCAGTGAATAGAATTTAAAATTTATTAGGATATGCAAATTATAGTAAATGAAAAATTTTGAAAAATTAGTGATCTAAAAATATAAAAATAATGAATTTAAAAGGCAAAGTACAAACTATGATTTGTGAAAACTAAGAATTTAAGTCAAATTTTAAATTTAAGGTGAAGTTTGTATATCTTTCTAAAAATGTATTTAAATATTAATTAAAGCTTAGATTTTAAAATTATTTGCAATCTGAGTAATCAATTTCATATGGTTGCCTACATAACATGTCATGTACAGAATTGCTTACATACAAATTTAAAAATAAAATGAATATTACAATATAATAGTCAGCTATTATGTGCAACTTTTGTGAATATCATATTAATTTGTGAGTGTCCCTAAAGCTATGATTAAAATAACACTAGAAGTAAAAATTGGGTATTTGATACTCCTGGGAAATAATGCTTCATTAAGCAATATCTATTTCATTTATGCTATCTAAGAATAAGGATTGAACTACTTAATTATTTTGTTCAAATCCTCCTCATATTCTGCAGTAGTGCTCTTCTCTGATTTTGGTTCAATTCAAAAAAATCTCTACAGCATCCTGAAGCAATTGCCTTTTATTTGGAGTACATAAAACAGAGTTGTGGAATGATTCTCTAGAGTCTGAACAATAAGTCACATGAGCTGAAGTTAAGATTTACTGGTCTTATTATGCCAAAACAGAGCACCAGAATCTGAGTGCCAGCATGCATATGTTCTTCCATATATTATTCAAATATATGTGTTTATATATGTCTTTGTGTGAAGGGCCAAGGGAATGAATCTCTATTAATTAGTTATTGCTGCATAACACTATTGCTATAAATTTAGCAGCTTAAAACAACACATATGTGTTACCTCACTATTCCTATGAGCCTTGAGTCCAAATACAGTTTAGCAGTGTCCGCTGCCTTGAAATCTCACAAAGCGTCATTTAATGTGTCAGGTGGAGTTGTAGGCTCACAGGATTGACCAAGATAAGATCCACTTCTAAGTTCAGTAGTTTGGTAGGATTCAGTTTTTCTTGGTTGTGGACTGAAGGCTTCATTTTCTTGCTGATTGTTGCCTGCATGCCCTTACAGGCTATCAGCTGCAAATCTTTAGCTTCTGGAAGTCACCCATGGCACTTTGCATGTCTTTGTTCTCAACATTCTCATTTGCTTCTTCAAAGACAGTGAAGAATAAACTCCAGGAAGACTGGTGTTGCAATCTTATATAATCACATAATCATATGCATTGAATAATATATAACCCATTATCTTTGCCATATTCTATTCATTACAAGCAAGTCACAAGTCTTTCCCACACTCAAAGGGAAGGTTTAGATAAGTGTGGATTCTAGAAGGTAGGTGTCATGGAGCTCATTTTAAGTTTGTCTACCATAGGATTCCTCTTGCTTGGATCTAAGATGGTACTGAAAAAAGAGAATAGATCATTTCTCACTGTACTGGATTTTTCTGTTAGAGCTTCTTTATATGACTTTTTTCCTTTTTTTTTTTTTTTTTCACTTGCTAAATACTTGTTCTACTTAGTTTTTCAAAACAGCTTAGAGTCCACATATTTCATCATAAGGGGCTCTGGGAATTAAAAGAAGAAAATGCAGAGAAAAAAAAAAAGAGGAGGAGGTGCAGGAGTAGATGAAGAAAAAATAGAAGAGAAAAAAGAGGAGACGGAGGAAGAGAAGGGAGGAGGGGAGGAAGAAGGAGGAAAGAGTGAGAAAATATGGAAGAAAGAATGGAAGGAAAGGAAAGAAGGTAGGAGAGAAGGAGGGAAGGAGGGAGGAAGAAGGGAAAGAAGGGAGGAGTTGAGCTATAATTGCTCAAAATTATATTGGAACACTTGGAAACAGAATGTCAGTTCTAGAATGCAAATACTATCTACTACAACAAGTCAATACAGTCTTGGGCTTGGACAGGTGCTGATTTGGGGTTTCTGGATATATAACTCATAAGAAAAGATTCTAGAGGTTAATACTTAAATTTTCCTTCTACTTCATGGGATATGCCAACAAAGTCAGGTTACCCTGCTGTGTCATCACCCACTTCAGCTGTCTGACGCTGTCCTGCATTCCAGAAATCTTTCCTCAATGAAGACAGACAGGATTATTATTTTCTCTCTCAGCTGTCATGGTCTTGCCATAGAGATCCACTCACACATACATCCTTTTGGATAGAAATAGAGGAAATAATTGTGAACAATCTGTCATATAAATCATGTAATGGTCATTCTACATTAATTGTCAATTCAAAATGGACTTTACTTGTTTCTATTAGCAATTTTGAAATGTCAAATAATGAAGCTGCCATAAAACTCAGTATCAGATTAAATTGATACATTCAGGCTGTGTATTTCTATATTCATTCCATTGCTCAGAAACTGTGACATACCAAATATTTATCTCTGTACTTAACATGTTAAATTATCTATCATACTTGCACAAAGAATCTTAATGTACTGGAAACAGATTAATGCACTGAAAATAAATGGTGAACCAAAAAGAGCATTTTATATATATATATATACATATATATATATACACACACACACACACACACACACACATATATATATGAGATTGCACATGACTAGTTTTATTTTAAGGAGGTCTAAATCATATATATATATATATATATATATATATATATATATAAGATTTCACATGACTAGTTTTATTTTAAGGAGGTCTAAATGACAAGCCCTCCCCTATAATCCCTCCTCAAATATGAAAAATCCAGTGCTTATGCTGTGCGTAGATTTGATTTGTCCCCATTTTTAACCTTATGGTCTCTAAATCCAGTAGCTCTGAACAGCAAATCAACCATGAAGTGCAATGAGAGGTCAACTTGATGGTTAGAGGACTTCAGTTTTGTGATTGTATAAAAAAAATATTATTTCTCTCAAGAGCAACCCACAATAAATAGCAATATTCATGCATCTTACAAACTGTAGGAATAGGATTGGATGAAATATTAAGTCCTGTGCAAAGTATAGTAGAACTGTTCTACAATTTACAAAGGTAAAAAAATGTTGATAAACTATAAATATATAACTGAAACTATAAAGCTTCCATTTTAGAATGCTTTTCAAAGATGGTCCATGAAAGAGTAATAACACTTATGTGAAAATCCCGATATTTTTCGAATATTATTATAAGATCCTGTGACATTTGCAGAAAGGTTTTTTGAGTATGATTCAAAGCAAATTTAGTGAAAATGGCCTGGGGATTAATTTATTTCATTTACAAAGGTAAGTAAATGCAATAGAAGGGAGTAAGTCCTCATGAATCATTCCCCCAGAAGCTTTCATCAAGTGTCTCTTAAATACGACTGCTATTGGGCATATACACCAATATTGTATTTCCTCAACAATCACTGGAGTATCATTCATAGACTGAAAAATGCAGAATAAAAACATTTATCAAGCAGAATAGAATTCCTATTTTTAATCATCATTTATGTAAATTTTATCTTGCTGCTTATTCAAGCAAGGGTAACCAAATATATATATTAGTGTGCTGTACTTAGTCACTCAGTCATGTCCGACTCTTTGCAACCTCATAGACTATGTAGGCTGCCAGGCTCCTCTGTCCATGGGGTTCTGTCCATAGGGCTCAGAACAGTGGAGTGGGTTGCCATGCCCTCCTCCAAAGGGATTTTCCCAACTTAGGGATCAAATCCAGGTCTTCCACATTGCAGGCAGATTATCATATGTCATTAATAAATATTATTTAATATATATTCATCACATGGAATATAGCTAATATTTTTATATTAAGCTAAAATGGAATATAATCTTTAAAAACATTGAATCACTATTTGTATACCTGAAACTAACAAAATATTGTAAATCAACTACACTTCAGTCAAAAAATGTTTAATTGATTATGGAAAGTATGGCAGCAAAGTTAGGCATTTAAAGATGTGTGGAACCATGACCAAGTGGGCTTTATCTCAGGGATGCAAGGATACTTCAATATTTGTAAATCAATTGATGTGATACACCACATTAAAAAAACTGAAAGATAAAAACAATGTGATTATCTCAATAGATTCAGAGAAAGACTTTGACAAAATTCAACATACATTTATGATAGAAGCCCTCCAGAAAGTAGGCATAGAAGGAACATTCTTAAACAAAATAAAGGGCATATATGATAAACACACAGCAAACATTTTCCTCAATGGTGAAAAACTGAAGGCATTTCCCCTAAAGACAAGGATGCCCCTTTCACTACTACTATTCAACATAGTTTTTGACGTTTTAGCCACTGCAATAATAGCAGAAAAAGAAATAAAATGAATCCAGATTGGAAAAGAAGAAGTAAAACTCTCACTGTTTGCAGACGACATGATCCTCGACATAGAAAACCATAAAGATTCCACCCGAAAATTACTAGAGCTAATCAACGAATATAGTAAAGTTGCTGGATATAAAATTAACACACAGAAATCCCTTGCATTCCTATACACTAACAATGAGAAAACAAAGAGATAAATTAAGAAAACAGTTCCATTCACCATTGCAACGAACAGAATAAAATACTTAGGAATAAATCTACCTAAAGAAACAAAAGACCTATATATAGAAAACTATAAAACACTGATGAAAGAAGTCAAAGATGACACAAATAGATGGAGAAGTGTACCATGTTCATGGATCAGAAGAATCAATATACTGAAAATGAGCATACTACCCAAAGCAATCTATAGATTCAATGCAATCCCTATCAAGCTACCAACGGTATTTTTCAGAGAAATAGAATTAATAAGTTCACAATTTGTATGGAAATACAAAAAAACCTCGAATAGCCAAAGCAGTCCTGAGAAAGAAGAATGGAACTGGAGGAATCAACCTGCCTGACTTCAGGCTATACTACAAAGCAACAGTCATCAAGACAATATGGTACTGGCACAAAGACAGAAACATAGATAAATGGAACAAAATAGAAAGCCGAGAGATAAATCCACGCACCTATGGACACCTTATCTTTAACAAAGGAGGCAAGAATATACAATGGAGAAAAGACAATCTATTTAACAATTGGTGCTGGGAAAACTGGTTGGTTCCAAATAGGAAAAGGAGTACTTCGAGGCTGTCTATTGTAACCCTGCTCATTTAACTTATATGCAGAGTGCATCATAAGAAACGCTGGGCTGGAAGAAGCACAAGCTGAAATCAAGATTGCCAGGAGAAATAACAATAACCTCAGATATGCAGATGACACCACCCTTATGGCAGAAAGTGAAGAGGAACTAAAAAGCCTCTTGATGAAAGTGAAAGAGGAGAATGAAAAAGTTGGCTTAAAGCTCAAAATTCAGAAAATAAAGATCAAGGCATCTGGTCCCATCACTTCATGTGAAATAGATGGGGAAACAGTGGAAACAGTGTCAGACTATTTTGGGGGGGCTCCAAAATCACTGCAGATGGTGACTGCAGCCATGAAATTAAAAGACACTTACTCCTTGGAAGGAAAGTTATGACCAACCTAGATAGTGTATTAAAAAGCAGAGACATTACTTTGCCAACAAAGGTTCGTCTAGTCAAGGCTATGGTTTTTCCTGTGGTCATGTATGGATGTGAGAGTTGGACTGTGAAGAAGGCTGAGCACCGAAGAATTGATGCTTTTGAACTGTGGTGTTGGAGAAGACTCTTGAGAGTCCCTTGGACTGCAGGGAGATCCAACCAGTCCATTCTGAAAGAGATCAGCCCTGGGATTTCTTTGGAAGGAATGATCCAAAGCTGAAACTCCAGTACTTTGGCCACCTCATGTGAAGAGTTGACTCATTGGAAAAGACTCTGATGCTGGGAGAGATTGGGGGCAGGAGAAGAAGGGGACGACAGAGGATGAGATGGCTGGATGGCCTCACTGACTCAATGGACGTGAGTCTTAGTGAACTCCGGGAGTTGGTGATGGACAGGGAGGCCTGGCGTGCTGCGATTTATGCAGTCGCAAAGAGTTGGACACGACTGAGTGACTGATCTGATCTGATGTATGCATTCAGATGCATACATATGGCATTTAGAAAGGTGGTAACCATGATCCTATATGCAAGACAGCAAAAGAGACACAGATATAAAGAACAGACTTTGGGGCTCTGTGGGAGAAGGCGAGGATAGGATGATTTGAGAGAATAGCATTGAAACAGGTATATTATCATATGTGAAATAGATCGCCAGTCCAGGTTTGATGCATGTGACAGGATGCTCAGGGCTGGTGCACTGGGATGACCCTGAGGGATGGGAAAGCGAGAGAGGTGGGAGGGAGTGTCAGGATGGGGAACACATGTACACCCATGGCTGATTCATGTGAATGTATGGAAAAACCACAGCAATATTGTAAATTAATCAGCCTCCAATTAAAATATTTTTTTAGAAAAGAAAAATAAATAAAGGTGTGTGTAAGATAGAATATATTCCTTTAAAGAGCCTAACAAAAGCATACTGCTGTTGAATTTGTAATCCATTTATTTCTAAATTAATTATTGAATTGGTTTGGAGATGAAGATAATTGATCTCATAAAATGTATTTTTCAGTGTTTTTTTGAGGGTCTCATCTGCTACTGTAGTATAAAAAGTGACACAGTAGGTAAAATTAAAAAGGTTAAGATGCATTTAAACAAGTTTTGCCCAATAAATCCCATGTTCTATTTCTTTCTAGTTATTCATTTCATTATAAACTTAATTAGAAACCTTTTCTTTTTAATGCTGAGAAAAAGCATTTTAATATTACTAACTCTATATGTAGGATCTTCAAATCTTATTAAATGGCTGATTTGCAGTTATACTAAATTGACTTTTTATTTTTAATACACCTAGTAGGATGATGCTATAAAAGCTTTTAAGGAAGGCAATGAATCTTTTGGAGTGGACTCCATGATGCTTCAATCAGTCTATATTAAGACATGATTGTCTGAATTAATAGAATAAGATATCAGGTGCTACATTAAATGAAATAATATTTGACAAGTACATATTTATGATTAATCTACATAGAGAAATATTCATTTTATTTTTTACTGAAAACGATAGAAATTTTATTGTGCAAACTATGATTCTATTGCATTTCAGTAATGATTTATAGTTGCTGCAAGTTGTTAGCCATTCTAAAAACCAAAGTATGAATGGGATTACAATCTTCCTAAAATTTACTGCATTCAGTAAAGGGCTAAAGCACTCAAGCTTTGAAATCATCTACCTCAAAACTGTTTATTCTCTGTGTAAAATCTTACTGTATATTGTATCCTCAAAGATATAAGGGCTGCAACGGAATAGACTGCAAAACATCTCAACTATTAATTTATTGACTTCCAAAGCTGTGCTTGCAGAGCATATAGAGTAGCAGATTAGAGGTTGGTAAGAAAGAATAAGTGAGATTTGACAATTCTATTTGACTGTTCTGTGGTTTGAAATTGGAATATTTTAAGGTTACATGAGCTGAAAAAGATATTTTGAACAAATAGCTTCATAAAGTTAGTTTGGTTTTAAAAGCTGGAGGAATTTCAAAAATTCATTTTATTCTTCAGAAATAATTAGAAGTGGGAAGCAGTTTATTGTAAATATCAGAAAACACAAATAGTGCAAACTCTCCACTGGCAAGTATCTTGCTATTGTCTCACCCAGTGTGAATCATAGCCTATCTGGTTCAGGTGTCTTTGCCTTCAAAAGGCCTAGTGTTGGCCTTTAATTATTTATTTCTAATAATCTGGGTGGCAACAAAATCAGGTTTTATGCATTTTACAATCACTTCTCAAAATGAGTAATGAGTCGTGCTTTGGAACAATTTACATTTGGGGAAAATATATGTTTCATAGTTAATTGACATCTAAGATTTTCTAGCACGGGGTTAAATGAGGGAAATGATCCAAAGAAGAGAGGGATAAGCTGGGATTAGGTCTCTCACAGTCTTGGTAATAGAAAGAGCCTATCAGAGTAATATAAGGCAACTAGTCTATTTTCAAATATTACAGTAATTTCAAAAGAAAGGAAAGAAAATGATTGGCTGGTTTAATGGTTCATCTCAATCCCTGGGGTGAAGAGATTAGCAAAACAAGTGATCAGACAACAAAGGATATCCTCAAAGTCTGAGATTTGTTACTTTACATTCACAAATGTCTGCTTTTATCTTGCTTTTGGATTTTTAGTATAGTCATCTCACTTTCTTTAGTTTACTGTACAACATCTCTTCCACTATGTAATATATTTTAAAGTAATTTAATTTTTTTCCTATTGTGGATTCCTCAGAAATCTTAAATAACACCTTTCTCAATAGAGATCCCCCAGCCTATCACCACTTGAAAAACACATTGCTCTAGAGTCCCAGAGAGGGCACATCCTCCAAGACACAGCCACTTTTTTACAAACACAAAAGAAGCCAAGATGAGAGTTAAGCAAAGATATTTCATCTCTGTCAACATGTAATTGCCACATAAGAACTCAGTTCCTCCCTCTTCTGTTGATGAAGAATATTTTGTTAGGCTGTTTGCAGGTTTGCTTTTGCCGCTGGTATTTTCTCAGAAGATTTTTTCCAGCTAGAAAGGCAATGCCAAAGAATGCTCAAACTACCACACAATTGCACTCATCTCACATGCTAGTAAAGTAATGCTCAAAATTGTCAAAGCCAGGCTTCAGTAATACATGAACCATGAACTTCCTGATGTTCAAGCTGGTTTTAGAAAAGGCAGAGGAACCAGAGATCAAATTGCCAACATCCGCTGGATCATGGAAAAAGCAAGAGAGTTCCAGAAAAGCATCTATTTCTGCTTTATTGACTATGCCAAAGCCTTTGACTGTGTGGAACACAATAAACTGTGGAAAATTCTGAAAGAGAGGGGACTACCAGACCACCTCATCTGCCTCTTCAGAAACCTATATACAGATCAGGAAGCAACAGTTAGAACTGGACATGGAACAACAGACTGGTTCCAAATAGGAAAAGGAGTATGTCAAGGCTGTATATTGTCACCCTGCTTATTTAACTTATATGCAGAGTACATCATGAGAAACACCAGACTGGAAGAAGCACAAGCTGGAATCAAGATTGCCAGGAGAAATATCAATAAACTCAGATATGCAGATGACACTTATGGCAGAAAGGGAAGAGGAACTAAAAAGTGAAAGTGAAAGTGGAGAGTGGAAAAGTTGGCTTAAAGCTCAACATTCATAAAACTAAGATCATGGCATCTGGTCCCATCACTTCATGGGAAATAGATGGGGAAACAGTGGAAACAGTGTCAGACTTTATTTTGGGGGGGGGGGCTCCAAAATCACTGCAGATGATGACTGCAGCCATGAAATTAAAAGACACTTACTCCTTGGAAGGAAAGGTATGACCAACCTAGACAGTGTATTAAAAAGCAGAGACATTACTTTGCCAACAAAGGTTCGTCTAGTCAAGGCTATGGTTTTTCCTGTGGTCATGTATGGATGTGAGAGTTGGACTGTGAAGAAAGCTGAGTGCCGAAGAATTGATGCTTTTGAACTGTGGTGTTGGAGAAGACTCTTGAGAGTCCCTTGGACTGCAAGGAGATCCAACCAGTCCATTCTGAAGGGGATCAGCCCTGGGATTTCTTTGGAAGGAGTGATGCTAAGGCTGAAACTCCAGTACTTTGGCCACCTCATGCGAAGAGTTGACTCATTGGAAAAGACTCTGATGCTGGGAGGGATTGGGGGCAGGAGGAGAAGGGGACGACAGAGGATGAGATGGCTGGATGGCATCACTGACTTGATGGACGTGAGTCTGAGTGAATTCCGGGAGTTGCTTATGGACAGGGAGACCTGGCGTGCTGCAATTCATGGGGTCGCAAAGAGTCAAACACGACTGAGTGACTGAACTGAACTGATCCTTAATCACTATGATCTTTGTGTTGGTGAAGTTTGGATTTGATTTTCCAACTAGCTCAGTTACCTCATGACCAGTCCCCAGAGCCACACAGTCCTTTCACTTTTTTGCTTTGTAGTGCCAAAACTTTCATGCCTCGCTGAAAACTGCATAACGTTAAACACATACTGCAGATATGCATTCAAATTACAGATGTAACAAACTATCCGCTGAGAATCCACTAAATCACTGAAGCAACAAACCTGCAGATCCAGAGTTAGCTTCAGTAAATTGCAATCTACAATATACTTCTCCATCTAATGATAAAAGTAAAGCATATTTTATTTTAAAATGCTGACAATAACTCCTAGGAAATCAATACCTTTCCCGGAGAAAGGAAATTGCACAGCGCCAACTGTTGCTGCACATACATTGAAAAAGACAGACAAACTATAGATGTGAGCCCTTTGGCAAAGCCCAGGCATGAAAAGGTTTTGGCACTTAGATCAGATGCAGTAATCAGCCCTTGAACTCTTTGGGTTACATGTGCTGAGCTTCTCATGTTTGCAGTATGTTGTCTTGCAAGCTTCAGGAATGTCTAAAATCAAATGCCAAGACTCTACTGACAAATGTGTGGCTTTTCCCCACCTGTCCTTTGTTGGATGTGGCCTCAGTTTATGTAATAAAAACTGAGCAAAAGCAAAGCAATATTAAATGGGATACTATATGGAAAATACTATATTCCTGAAGTGGTAAATCCCTTACTGAGGGACAGATGTTAATTCTACCATGAAAAATAAATTAAAAAAAAAATCAGAAACAGGAAGAAGGGAATCTCTCTTCAGTGGAATCTGATTCTGGAAAACCATACCTGAGTCCTATGCATTTATTATGCACTTCAGGGTTGAGTCTTAGAAGATGGCATAAATATAGAAAGTAAAGCCTATCAGCGGGTGGGGAGGGATTCACAGGAAAATAACTGGGCAATAAGCATATAAAAGTGTTCCTTATTTATAGAATGCACAAATTCAAAATGTCAGAGTTTGTGATCACTCCCTAGTTACATTCCGATAAGGAAGAGTTATTAGCAATTTCTCTGGAGGAAACTTCAGCACCATTACTCTAAGTATCAAATGGCTTTTTTTTTTTTTTTTTGCAAATCTCAGCTTATTTTTGTAGTTGTGCTGTCACTATATCTGTGAATGTTTGCAAATGCTTTCAGGTTTGAGAAATTTTCTTTCCAATTCAAAGTGCTGTCTGTGATTCAGAACTAGATACTTCCATTTATAACATTTGATGAATCGCTTTCCATATGTATGTCCTTCGAGGAAGTTTGGCAACTTTTAGTTTTATGGTTGATGGCAATCTGTGTTAGGGGCATAGAAAATGACGCAAATCTGTATGGTGCTTCAAATCAGGGAATCCACCCAAGCAACCACCAGAAATAGCTTTAGAATTTTTCAGTGTGAAAAAGAAATGTTAGGAACCTGGAAACTTCAAAAAAGAAAAGTTGTGTCTTCAAATGACTGCTATGAACTAGCCCAAACTCATTCAAATTCTTTTATTGCTTCCATGCATGGTAAGGATATACCTTATACTAAGCATTTAACTAGCAATACATTTTATTTTTCAGAATTAGTAGGACATTATCTTTGATCTCTTTATGGTTTTGTTACCTGTGAAATTATCAAAAAATACTTTATGGAAGAGATTCATATTTTCAGCCTACATGGCCCCAGTTAGCTTGTTTGTTTAATCATTCATTCAAAGTTTATGGAGTTACTCTTTTTATCTCATTATAACTATGTAAGGAAAGATGTTCTCAAGGTGCTCATGAGCTTAAGAGGAGACAACCATACTAAGAGATAGAATGCTGTTGGGCTTCCCTGGTCGCTCAGATGATAAAGAATCCACCTGCAGTGGGAAAGACCTGGGTTCGGCCCCTGGGTTGGGAAGATACCCTGGAGGAAGGCATGGCAACTCACTCCAGTATTCTTGCCTGGAGAATCCCATGGACAGAGGAGTTTGGTGGGATACAGTCCATAGGGTCACAAAGAGTCGGACACGACTGAGCAACTAAGCACAGCACAGAATGCTGTTATTGAAGTTTGAACATAAGAGTTGATGAAGTATGTCAGAAATTACAGATACTCCACTGTGCCTGGAGCTTAGGGAGTCTAGAGTGGAAAGCAATGGTTAGACATGAGATAAAGTGGTTAGGAACAGACTCTATTGAGGCTTAAATTGCAAAGTAGAGTTTGGAAGTTATCACTTGTGTAGTGGGAGGCCTTTGAAAACTACTATGGAGAATCACGTGACCAAACATGAATTTTAAAAGTAAGTCTTAAAATTGGGTGTGAGGTCACCTGGAAAAAGTAAGAGATTAAAAGTAGAAATAGTTTAGTACAGTTGAGGAAGTTCTTCACATATTCCAGTATTAAGTCCAGATTAAGTCCAGTTAATCATGTACTGTGATAAAGGCTGAACCAAGGTCAGCAGTAAGAAGTGAGAAGTAGGTCCAGATTTGGGGCATTTTTCAGATATTAAACTGGCAGGATTTGAAAACAGAGAGCTGTTTGGGAGAGGAAGGCACTGAGAAGGATCATAGGATGCTATTCAGTGAGAAGGGCACAAAAGAGGAGAAAAGCACATTTAGGGGACAAAATATAAAAGATTTTGTTTCACAGATGTTGGCTTTAGTGGGTCTGTGCAAGATTGTAGTAGAGGAGTCAAGAAAGCAGTTAGAAATAAAAGTCTATTTTATTTATCACTTAATAAAGAGGTGAAGTAAAACAAAAAAACAAACAAACAAACAAAAAAAAAAACCTCTAGTAATAAGAGTTTCCATACATCTGTTCTTCTTTGTAGGGTGTAGGTCTTCAGTGTATCTTTTTTTTTTTTTTTTTTTTTTGCTAACCTTTTCTCAAATTTCCCTATTTCATTCTAGTATTCTGAAATTCAGTAATTCAGAAATTCAGTACATTATTTTTTATAAGTAAATTACCTCCTCACCCATCAGTCCTCATGTTTTGAAATAATCTGCCCTATCCCTTGATCTGCTTCTTTTATTCCTTTGCTTCCTGAATTTATTAATATTTCACTAATTAGAATTGTCTGACACTGTAATAATAATTTGCAATCATCATGAGAATGCTTGCTGTTTCCATCTTATTCCTCTCCTAAAAAAGTACATCAATTATTTATTTTTCTTTTCCTTTTTATTTGTCTTATTTTTTAAACCTCAGCAACACATTAGTCAGATAATTTGGGGAAAGAGTTTCTGTTGACTCTCAGGTCGTTTCTTGTGTTTCCTTTGGTTACAACTGAGATAATATTTACCTGAAGACATGCCCTTGCCTTGTCACTTTACTACTTTGTGGGGTCATAATGCCTTACTGGTCTTATTATATCCCTTGATAATTTAACTGCATGAAAGTGCTTGAGGACTTATGCCAGCTTAAAAAGTGTCCTGTGCCCTTATCAGGATAATTAATAAAATATTAACTATCCATATACCCAGGGAATGCTAGTGTTTGTAATTTTCTCTTTTAGAAATGCCTATTTGTTTCCTAGTGGAGATGATGGAATTACAGCTGAGTTATTTTAAATCCTAAAAGGTGGAGGGCGGTCCTAAGATGGTGGAGGAATATGACGGAGAGACCACTGTCTCCCCAAAAAATCCATCAAAAGAACATTTAAACGCTGAGTAAAATCCACAAAACAACTTCTGAATGCCAGCAGAGGACATCAAGCACCCAGAAAAGCAGCCCATTGTCTTTGAAAGGAGGTAAGAAAAATATAAAAGACAAAAAAAGAGACAAAAGAGGTAGGGACAGAGCTCTGTCCTGGGAAGGGAGTCTTAAAAAGAGAGAAGTTTCCAAACACCAGGAAACACCCTCATTGCCAAGTCTGTGCCGAGCCTTGGAAGCACAGAGGGCAACGTAATAGGGAGGAAAAATAAGTAAATAATTAAAACCCACAGATTACGAGCCCAATGGTAACTCCCCCAGTGGAGAAGCAGTGCAGATGCCTGCGCCCACCACTAGCAAGCAGGGACTGGGCAGGGAGGCGTGGGCTGCACTGCTTAGAATAAGGATTGGGCCTGAATGCCCCCGAGGCTAATCAGAGCCAACTAATTTGGGCTAGCAAACCATACTGTGGGATAGCTACCACGCGAAAAGCCCTAAGACACCGTTAGGCCTGTGCACAGAACAAAGGGCGGAACAGAACTAGCTGGCTGCAGACCATCCCCCTCTGGTGACAGGCAGCCAGAGCTGGAAGGGGGCAATTGCAGCCCCAGAGAGACATTATCTACCAAACTGCAAGCAGGCTTCTTTGCTTACTAAGACTTCTTGGGGTTCCAGACAGCCATCCGCCTGAGAAGGTGCACCAGTTGTAGACCGAGAAAACCGAGCCGCAGGGACAGAGAGGCGATAAGTAGCAGTGACCACGCTCGCCAAACACCTCATCACCCGAGCTGCTCGGAGCTGGGAAGGGCGCAAAAAGCAGGCCCAACGGAGTCTGTGCCTCTGAGGACTACCAGAGTGCCTGAACCTTAGCAGCTAAGACCTGGGAGGTGCATACAGCCCAGGGCCAGGATCATAGGATGCTATTCAGTGAGAAGGGCACAAAAGAGGAGAAAAGCACATTTAGGGGACAAAAGATAAAAGATTTTGTTTCACAGATGGATGGTTCCTGGAGGAGCAACCTAGAGCCTAAGCTGTATGGGCAGGGAGG
The DNA here is from genome assembly GCF_029407905.1 of Bubalus kerabau. Lineage (NCBI taxonomy): Eukaryota > Metazoa > Chordata > Mammalia > Artiodactyla > Bovidae > Bubalus > Bubalus kerabau. The sequence goes on along the minus strand of NC_073647.1, from coordinate 59,395,711 downwards.
GTGCATGTGCTGTGAGCAGGGGCAGGCCCAGTGTGGCTGAGACACTGCGAGCACACGCCAGTGTTATTTGTTTGCAGCGTCCCTCCCTCCCCACAGTGTGACTGAACAAGTGAGCCTAAAAAAGTGTCCACCACTGCCCCCTTGTGTCAGGGCGGAAATCAAACACTGAAGAGACCAGCAAAAAGAAGATAAAACCGAGGGAACCACCTTGGAAGTGACAGGTGCAATAGATTAAAACCCTGTAGTTAGTATCGACTACATAGGAAGGGGTCTATAGATCTTGAGAAATATAAGCCAGACCAAGAAACTATCCAAAAATGAAGTGACCCCACACTGCCCACAACACCAACCAGAGAAAGTCCTAGATATATTTTTACTATTTTTATGATCATTCTTTTCTTTTTTTTCTCTTCTTCTTCTTTTCTTTTCTTTTTTCTTTTTTTAACTTTCTTTTAATTTTTAAATCCTCTATTACTCCTTTAATTTTCATTTTTATAACCTACTATTAATTTTCAAAAAAAGACTATTTTTAAAGCAAACTTCATATATATATATATATTTAATAACTTTTGTGACTTTGTTTTCTTTTTATTTTTTTTTTTCTTTTCTTTAATATTGTATTTTTGAAAATCCAACCTCTACTCTAGAATTTTAATCTTTGCTTTTTGGTATTTCTTATCAATTTTGTACCTTTAAGAACCCAATCTTCAGTACCTATTTTTACTTGGGAGTGAGATTACTGGCTTGACTGCTCTCTCCCCCTTTGGACTCTCCTTTCTCTCCACTAGGTGACCTCTGTCTCCTCCCTCCCCCTTCTCTTCTTTACCCAACTCTCTGAATCTCTGTGTTCCAGATGGTGGAGGACACTTAGGGAACTGATTGCTGGCTGGATCTGTCTTTCTTCTTTTCATTCCCCCCCTTTTATCCTCCTGGCCACCTCTGTCTCCTTCCTCCCTCTTCTCTTCTCTTCTCTTCTCTATATAACTCCATGAACATCTCTGAGTGGTCCAGACTGGAGCGCACATAAGGAAGTGATTACTGGCTAGCTTGCTCTCTCCTCTTTTGATTCCACCTCATCTCATTCGGGTCACCTCTAACTCCCTCCTCTCTCTTCTCTTCTCCATGTAACTCTGTGAACCTCTCTGGATGTCCCTCACTGTGGAGAAACCTTTCATCTTTAACCTAGATGTTTTATCAATGGTGCTGTATAGATGGAGAAGTCTTGAGACTACTGTAAAATTAAGACTGAAAACCAGAAGCAGGAGACTTAAGTCCAAATCCTGAGAACATCAAAGAACACCTGACTCCAGGGAACATTAAGCGATAGGAACTCATCAAACGCCTCCATACCTACACTGAAACCAGGCACCACCCAAGGGCCAACAAGTTCCAGAGCAAGACATACCACGCAAATTCTCCAGCAACACAGGAACACAGCCCTGAGCTTCAATATACAGGCTGCTCAAAGTTACTCCAAATCCATTAACATCTCAGAACTCGTTACTAGACACTTCATTGCACTCCAGAGAGAAGAAATTCAGCTCCACCCACCAGAACACCGACACGAGCTTCCCTAAACAAGAAACTTTGACAAGCCACAGATACAACCCCACCCACAGCAAGGATACTCCATAATGAAGAGAACTCTACAAACTACAAACTCTACAAACTCTACAAAACTACAAATCTACAAAATACAGAAAGGCCACCCCAAACTCAGCAATATAAATAAGAAGAAGAGACAGAGGAATACCCAGCAGGTAAAAGAACAGGATAAATGCCCACCAAACCAAACAAAAGAGGAAGAGATAGGGAATCTACCTGATAAAGAATTCCGAATAATGATAGTGAAAATGATCCAAAATCTTGAAATCAAAATGGAATCACAGATAAATAGCCTGGAGGCAAGGATTGAGAAAATGCAAGGAAGGTTTAACAAGGACCTAGAAGAAATAAAAAAGAGTCAATATATAATGAATAATGCAATAAATGAGATTAAAAACACTCAGGAGGCAACAAATAGTAGAATAATGGAGGCAGAAGATAGGATTAGTGAAATAGAAGATGGAATGGTAGAAATAAATGAGTCAGAGAGGAAAAAAGAAAAACAAATTAAAAGAAAAGAGGAAAATCTCAGAGACCGCCAGGACAACATTAAACGCCCCAAAATTCTAATCATAGGAGTCCAGAAGAAGAAGACAAAAAGAAAGACCATGAGAAAATACTTGAGGAGATAATAGGTGAAAAGTTCCCTAAAATGGGGAAGGAAATAATCACCCAAGTCCAAGAAATCCAGAGAGTCTCAAACAGGAAAAACCCAAGACAAAACACCCCAAGACACATATTAATCAAATTAAAAAAGATCAAACACAAACAACAAATATTAAAAGCAGCAAGGGAAAAAAAAAAAAAACAGATAAGAAAGCTTTCTCAGCTTTCTTATCTCAGCAATGAAAAGAAATAGAGGAAAACAACAGGATGGGAAAGACTAGAGATATCTTCAAGAAAATCAGAGATACCAAGGGAACATTTCATGCAGGAATGGGCTCGATAAAGGACAGAAATGGTATGGATCTAACAGAAGGAGAAGATATTAAGAAGAGGTGGCAAGAATACACAGAAGAACCGTAAAAAAAAGATCTTCATGACCCAGATAATCATGATGATGTGATCACTGACCTAGAGCCAGACATCCTGGAATGTGAAGTCAAGTGGGCCTTAGAAAACATCACTATGAACAAAGCTAGTGGAGGTGATGGAGTTCTGGTTGAGCTATTTCAAATCCTGAAAGATGATGCTGTGAAAGTGCTGTACTCAATATAAAACCAAATATGGAAAACTCAACAGTGGCCACAGGACTGGAAAAGGTCAGTTTTCATTCCAATCCCAAAGAAAGGCAAGGCCAAAGAATGCTCAAACTACTGCACAATTGCAGTCATCTCACATGCTAGTAAAGTAATGCTCAAAATTCTTCAAACCAGGCTTCAGCAATGCATGAACCATGAACTTCCTGATGTTCAAGCTGGTTTTAGAAAAGGCAGAGGAACCAGAGATCCAATTTCCAACATCCACTGGATCATGGAAAAAGCAAGAGAGTTCCAGAAAAGCATCTATTTCTGCTTTATTGACTATGCCAAAGCCTTTGACTGTGTAGATCACAATAAACTGTTGAAAATTCTGAAAGAGATGGGAATACCAGACCACCTGACCTGCCTCTTGAGAAATCTGTATGCAGGTCAGGAAGCAACAGTTAGAACTGGACATGGAACAACAGACTGGTTCAAATAGGAAAAGGATTATGTCAAGGCTATATATTGTCACCCTGCTTATTTAACTTATATGCAGAGTACATCATGAGAAACGCTGGACTGGAAGAAACACAAGCTGGAATCAAGATTTCTAGGAGAAATATCAATAACCTCAGATATGCAGATGACATCACTCTTACAGCAGAAACTGAAGAGGAACTAAAAAGCCTCTTGATGAAAGTGAAAGTGGAGAGTGAAAAAAGTTGGCTTAAAGCTCAACATTCAGAAAACGAAGATCATGGCATCTGGTCTCAACACTTCATGGGAAATAAATGGGGAAACAGTGGAAACAGTGTCAGACTTTATTTTTGGGGGCTCCAAAATCACTGCAGATGGTGACTGCAGCCATGAAATTAAAAGACACTTACTCCTTGGAAGGAAAGTTATGACCAACCTAGACAGCATATTCAAAAGCAGAGACATTACTTTGCCAACAAAGGTCCATCTAGTCAAGGCTATGGTTTTTCCTGAGGTCATGTATGGATGTGAGAGTTGGACTGTGAAGAAGGCTGAGCACTGAAGAATTGATGCTTTTGAACTGTGGTGTTGGAGAAGACTCTTGAGAGTCCCTTGGACTGCAAGGAGATCCAACCAGTCCATTCTGAAGGAGATCAGCCCTGGGATTTCTTTGGAAGGAATGATGCTAAAGCTGAAGCTCCAGTACTTTGGCCACCTCATGCAAAGAGTTGACTCATTGGAAAAGACTCTGATGCTGGGAGGATTGGGGGCAGGAGGAGAAGGGGACGACAGAGGATGAGATGTCTGGATGGCATCACTGACTCGATGGACATGAGTCTAAGTGAACTCTGGGAGTTGGTGATGGACAGGGAGGCCTGGCGTGCTGCGATTCATGGGGTCGCAAAGAGTCAGACACGACTGAGTGACTGAACTGAACTGACCACACAAGCGGATTCCCATAAGGATAAAAGCTGATCTTTCAATAGAAACTCTTCAAGCCAGGAGGGAATGGCAAGACATACTTAAGGTGATGAAAGAAAATAACCTACAGCCCAAATTACTGTATGCAGCAAGGATCTCAATGAAATATGAAGGAGAAATCAAAAACTTTAGAGACAAGCAAAAGCTGAGAGAATTCAACACCACCAAACCAGCTCTCCAACAAATGCTAAAGGATCTTCGCTAGACAGGAGACACAAAAAGGGTGTATGAACTCGAACCCCAAACAAAGTAAATGGCAATGGGATCATACTTATCAGTAATTACCTTAAACGTAAATGGGTTGAATTCCCCAACCAAAAGACAAAGACTGACTGAACGGATAAAAAAAAGACCCCCATATATGTTGTCTACAAGGGACCCACTCAAAACAGGGGACACATACAGACTGAAAGTGAAAGGCTGGAAAAAGATATTCCATGCAAATAGAGATCAAAAGAAAGCAGGAGTAGCAATACTCATATCAGATAAAATAGACTTTAAAACAAAGGCTGTAAAAAGAGACAAAGAAGGACACTACATAATGATCAAAGGATCAATCCAAGAAGAAGACAGAACAATTATAAATATATATGCACCCAACATAGGAGTACCACAATATGTAAGACAAATGCTAACAAGTATGAAAGGGAAAATTAACCATAACACAATAATAGTGGGACAGTTTAATACCCCACTCACACCTATGGCCAGATCAACTAAACAGAAAATTAACAAAGAAACACAAACTTTAAATGATACAATAGACCAGTTAGAGCTAATTGATATCTATAGGACTTTTCACTCCAAAACAATGAATTTCACCTTTTTCTCAAGTGCACATGGAACCTTCTCCAGGATAGATCACATCCTGGGCCATTAATCTAGCCTTGGTAAATTAAAAAAAAAAATGAAATCATTCCAAGTATTCTTTCTGACCACAATGCAGTAAGATTAGATCTCAATTACAGGAGAAAAACTATTAAAAATTCCAACATATATAGGCTGAACAACACGCTGCTGAATAACCAACAAATCACAGAAGAAATCAAAAAAGAAATCAAAATATGTATAGAAACGAATGAAAATGAAAAGACGACAACCCAAAACCTATGGGACACTGTAAAGGCAGTGCTAAGGGGAAAGTTCATAGCAGTACAGGCATACCTCAAGAAACAAGAAAAAAGTCAAATAAATAACCTAATTCTACACCTAAAGCAACTAGAAAAGGAAGAAATGAAGAACCCCAGGGTTAGTAGAAGGAAAGAAATCTTAAAAATTAGGGCAGAAATAAATGCAAAAGAAACAAAGGAGACCATAGAAAAATCAACAAAGCCAAAAGCAGGTTCTTTGAAAGGATAAATAAAATTGACAAACCATTAGCCTGATTTATCAAGAAACAAAGGGAGAAAAATCAAATCAATAGAATTGGAAATGAAAATGGAGAGATCACAATAGACAACAAAGAAATATAAAGGATCATAAGAGACTACTATCAGCAATTATATGCCAAAAAAATGGACAAGGTTGAAGAAATGCATAAATTCTTAGAAAAGTACAACTTCCCAAAACTGAACCAGGAAAAAATAGAAAATCTTAACAGACCCATCACAAGCATGGAAATTGAAACTGTAATCAGAAACCTTCCAGCAAACAAAAGCCCAGGTCCAGATGGCTTCACAGCTGAATTCTACCAAAAATTTAGAGAAGGGTTGACACCTATCCTACTCAAACTCTTCCAGAAAATTGCAGAGGAAGGTAAACTTCCAAACTCATTCTATGAGGCCCACCATCACCCTAATACTGAAACCTGACAAAGATGACACAAACAAAGAGAAAACTGCAGGCCAATATCACTGATGAACATAGATGCAAAAATCCTTAATAAAATTCTAGCAATCAGAATACAACAACACATTAAAAAGATCATACACCATGACCAAGTGGGCTTTATCCCAGGGATGCAAGGATTCTTCAATATCTGCAAATCAAATATGTAATACACCAGATGAACAAATTGAAAAATAAAAGCCATATGATTATCTCAATAGATGCAGAGAAAGCCTTTGGTAAAATCCAACATCCATTTATGATTAAAACTCTCCAGAAAGCAGGAATAGAAGGGACATACCTCAACATAATAAAAGCTATATAAGACAAACCCACAGCAAACATTATCCTCAATGGTGAAAAATTGAAAGCATTTCCCATAAAGTCAGAAAACAAGACAAGAATGCCCACTCTTACCACTATTATTCAACATAGTTTTGGAAGTTTTGGCCACAACAATCAGAGCAGAAAAAGAAATAAAAAGAATTCAAATTGGAAAAGAAGAAATAAAACTCTCACTGTTTGCAGATGACATGATCCTCTACATAGAAAACCCTAAAGACGCCACTAGGAAATTTCTAGAGCTAATCAATGAATATAGTAAAGTTGCAGGATATAAAATCAACACACAGAAATCCCTTGCATTCCTATACACTAATAATGAGAAAATAGAAAGATAAATTAAGGAAACATTTCCATTCACAATTGCAAAGAAAATAATAAAATACTTAGGAATATATCTACCTAAAGAAACTAAAAACCTATATATAGAAAACTATAAAACACTGGTGAAGGAAATCTAAGAGGACACTAATAGATGGAGAAATATACCATGTTCATGGATCAGAAGAATCAATATAGTGAAAATGAGTATACTACCCAAAGCAATCTATAGATTCAATGCAATCCCTATCAAGCTACCAACGGTATTTTTCACAGAGCTAGAACAAATAATTTCAAAATTTGTATGGAAATACAAAAAACCTCGAATAGCCAAAGCAATCTTGAGAAAGAAGAATGGAACTGAAAGAATCAACCTGCCTGACTTCAGGCTGTACTATAAAGCTATAGTCATCAAGACAGTATGGTACTGGCACAAAGACAGAAATGTAGGTCAATGGAACAAAATAGAAAGGCCAGAGATAAACCCATGCACCTATGGACACTTTATCCTTTACAGAGGAGGCAAGAATATACAATGGAGAAAAGACAACCTCTTTAACAAGTGGTGCTGGGAAAACTGGTCAACCACTTGTAAAAGAATGAAACTACAACACTTTCTAACACCATACACAAAAATAAACTCAAAATGGATTAAATATATAAACCTAAAACCAGAAACTATAAAACTCTTAGAGGAGAACATAGGCAAATCACTCTCCAACATACACCACAGCAGGATCCTCTATGACCCACCTCCCAGAATATTGGAAATAAAAGCAAAAATAAACAAATGGGATCTAATTAAAATTAAAAGCTTCTGCACAACAAAAGAAACTATAAGCAAGGTGAAAAGACAGCCTTCAGAATGGGAGAAAATAATAGCAAATGAAGCAACTGACAAACAACTAATCTCAAGAATATACAAGCAACACCTGAAGCCTAATTCCAGAAAAATAAACAACCCAATCAAAAAATGGGCCAAGGAACTAAATAGACATTTCTCCAAAGAAGACATACAGATGGCTAACAAACACATGAAAAGATGCTCAACATCACTCATTATCAGAGAAATGCAAATCAAAACCACAGTGATGTATGATTTCACACCAGTCAGAATAGCTGCAATCCAAAAGTCTACAAACAATAAATGCTGGAGAGGGTGTGGAGAAAAGGGAACCCTCTTACACTGTTGGTGGGAATGCAAACTAGTACAGCCACTATGGAGAACAGTGTGGAGATTCCTTAAAAAACTGGAAATAGAATTGCCATACGACCCAGAAATCCCACTGCTGGGCATACACACCAAGGAAACCAGAATTGAAAGAGACACATGTACCCCAATGTTCATCGCAGCACTGTTTATAACAGCCAGGACATGGAAGCAACCTAGATATCCATCAGCAGATGAATGGATAAGAAAGCTGTGGTACATATACACAATGGAGTATTACTCAGCCATTAAAAATAATACATTTGAATCAGTTCTACTGAGGTGGATGAAACTGGAGCCTATTATACAGAGTGAAGTAAGCCAGAAAGAAAAACACCAATACAGTATACTAATGCATATATATGGAATTTAGAAAGATGGTAAGGACAACCCTGTATGCGAGACAGCAAAAGAGACACAGATGTATAGAACAGTCTTTTGGACTCTGTGGGAGAGGGAGGGGAGATGATTTGGGAGAATGGCATTAAAACATGTATAATATCATATAAGAAACAAATCGCTAGTCCAGGTTCGATGCAGGATATGGGAAGCTTGGGGCTGCTGCACTGGGATGACCTAGAGGGATGGTATGAGGAGGGAGGTGGGAAGGGGGTTCAGGATGGGGAACACGTGTACACCCGTGGTGGATGCATGTTGACATATGGTAAAACCAATACAATATTGTAAAGTTAAAAATAATAATAATAATAAAATTTTTAAAAAGCTGATGCTGTTAAAGTGCTGCACTCAATATGCCAGCAAATTTGGAAAACTCAGCAGTGGCCACAGGACTGGAAAAGGTCAGTTTTTGTTCCAAAACCAAAGAAGGGCAATGCCAAAAAATGTTCAAAATACTGCACAATTGTACCCCTCTCACACACTAGCAAAGTAATGCTCAAAATTCTCCAAGCGAGGCTTCAACAGTAGTGAACCAAGAACTTCCAATGTTCAAGCTGGATTTAGAAAAGTCAGAGGAACCAGTCAAATTGTCAATATCCATTGGCAAGAGAAAAAGCAAGAGAGTTCCAGAAAAACATCTACTTCTGCTTTAATGACTACACCAAAGCCTTTGACTGTGTAGATCACAACAAACTGTGGAAAATTCTTCAAGAGATGGGAATACCAGTCCACCTTACCTGCCTCCTGAGAAATCTGTATGTAGGTCAAGAAGCAACAGTTAGAACTGTACATGGAACAAGGAACTGGTTCCAAATTAAGAAAGGAGTACGTCAATGCTGTATATTGTCATCCTGTTTATTTAACTCATATGCACAGTACATCATGCAAAATGCCAGACTGGATGAAGAACAAGCTGGAATCAAGATTTCCAGAGGAATATCAATAACCTCAGATATGGTGATAACACCACCCTTATTGCAGAAAGTGAAGAGGAACTAAAGACCCTCTCAATGAAAGTGAAAAAAGAGAGTGAAAAAGCTGGCTTATTGCAGAAAGTGAAGAGGAACTAAAGACCCTCTCGATGAAAGTGAAAAAAGAGAGTGAAAAAGCTGTCTTAAAACTCAGCATTCAGAAAATGAATATCATGGCATCCAGTCCGTTCAGTTCATGGCAAAAAGATGGGGAAACAATTGAAACAATGACAGGCTTTATTTTTCTGGGCTCCAAAATCACTGCAGGTGGTGACCACAGTCATGAAATTAAAAGATGCTTGCTCCTTGGAAGAAAAGCTATGACCAGCCTAGATAGCATATTAATAAGCAGAGACATTACTTTGCCAACAAAGGTCTGTCTAATCAAAGTTATGGTTTTTCTAGTAGTCATGTATGGATGTGAGAGTTGAACCATAAAGAAAGCTGAGTACTGAAGAATTGATACTTTTGAACTGCAGTGTTGGAGAAGACTCTTGAGAGTCCTTTGGACTGCAAGGAGACCAAACCAGTCAATCCTAAAGGAAATCAATCCTGAATACTCATTGGAAGGACTGATGCTGAAGCTGAAACTCCAATACTTTGGCCACCTGATGCAAAGAACTGACTCATTTGAAAAGACCCTAATTCTGGGAAACACTGAAAGTAGGAACAGAAGGGTACAATAGAAGGTGAGATGGTTGGATTGCATCACCAACTCAATGGACGAGTTTGAGCAAGTTCTTGGAGATGGTGAAGGACAGAGAAACCTGGAGTGCTGCAATCCATGGGGTCACAAAGAGTCAGACATGACTGAGTGATTGAACAAGAACAAGAAATGTTGATGAATGTGGTGTTTGCTCCAATGTGAGGGATGAGATAAGGGAATAACGCTGGAGCCATCGAGAGCATTAAAAAAATATCCATAAAGCAATTCCTGAAAAATAAATAAATGGATTAATTTAAAAGTTGAAGCTTTCAGATTTGACATTTTTGGGGAAATGACTTTTGATAAGATGAAGTGAGATACCAGATTTTAAAAATGCCAGGTTGTTCTTTCTAAAAAGATTTTTAAGTAAGCTTTTTTCTCTCTCACTTAGAAGAAGGAAAAATTTCAGCCTTTCTGAGCATAGTACATATGGTTGTCTAGGCAACAAGCACAATAATAACATCTACAGCATCCATGTGAACCTTAATTATAGCATTTTATTAAACTAGCACATGTTAATTCTTTAGCAAAGCACATATATTCTTTACTATCTGGAAATATCAGCTATTTATACATCGCCTTTCAAATTAAAGTGCCTGCTTCTTTACCAAGTTTCGTGACAAATGGCTAAGAATTCTAGCAATTTCTTTCATGATATTTCAAGAATGAAAGCCAAGGTTGATGAGATGACATTTTGTTTATGTTATGTTCATTTTACCAATTATTTATGGAGTGTCACTGATGTGCCTAGTGCACTGGGAAAGGTTTTAATTTTTATTCTTGTTTTCAGTATAAAACACAGTCTCTGCTATAAAAGATGTTTAAAGCATATTAAGGATATAAGGCTGTCATGTAAAAAAGGTCCAAGAATATCAATATTTAAATATCTCCATATACATTATCTGAATAAGTAATCCAATCAAGTGTTCATTTGAATCAAGCACCAGACTTTGATACTGCTGCATAACAAAATAGCACAAATCTAGTGCATGGAAAGCATACAAATTTATGAGCTTACAGTGTTGTAAGTCAGAAGTCCAGGTGAGCTCAGCTGGTATCTCTGATCCTGGTTTCACAAGGCCAAAATCAATTATCAGTGGGCCGGGGCTCTTAGCTAGAGACTGCGTGAAGGTCTTTGCTTCCAATCCCATTTATTCTGTCTGAATTCAGCTCCTTGTGGTTATAAGACAAAGTCCCTGTTTTCTTGCTGGCTGTCAGTTGGAAACTGCTCTCAGCTCCTAAAGGTTGTCAACATGGTCTATTTTCAGTTGCATGCATCTGCAAGCCAACAAAGGGGCACCAAATCCACCCCTGCCCCCAGCAATGCTGCCGTGTTTTGAGTCTGATTCCTCCTTCTTTGACAAGCTGGAGAAAATTCTCTGCTTTTTAAGGGGTCAGCTGATTTGATCAGACCCACAGAAGCAATCTAGTATAGCTAAAGATAAATTGACTTAGAATTTGAATTATATCTGCAAAATTTCTTTAGAATTTTATCTAGATTAATGTTTGACTGAATAACCAGAGGAAAAAACTCTTGGCTATCCATATTAAGAATACTGCCTACCATCCTATAGGACATCAGAAAAGGATGGGAATTACTGAAAAATATCCAGAGTTGAAATGGGTTTGGACTCATCTTTGAAAAACAGGTAAAATTTGGGCATATGGATGCTATTCCAGGTGGGAGAAACAAAGTGAACCAAAGCAGAGAGATTCAGGTAAGGAGTAGGTTTTGTATAGAACAGTAGGTAGACTTGTGGACTTTATGATCAGAGGCTTTATGATCTAGTGAAAAGTGAACTTTATAGCTATGTGACTTGAGCAAGTTACTTTAACCTGGTGACTCTTAATTTGATTATCAATAAAATGAGGGTAATAGTGGAATATGGCTCAAGATTATTGAAAGTGCTTGGAAGTTTAATAGAGATAGAAAGATAAATATATACAGATAGAGAGATATAAATATAGAAAGAAAACTGCTGCTGCTAAGTCACTTCAGTCATGTCTGACTCTGTGAGACCCCATAGACAGCAGCCCACCAGGCTCCCCTGTCCCTGGGATTCTCCAGGCAAGAATACTGGAGCGGGTTGCCATTTCCTTCTCCAATGCATGAAAGTGAAAAGTGAAAGTGAAGTCGCTCAGTCGTGTCTGACTCCTAGAGACCGCATAGACTGCAGCCTACCAGGCTCCTCCATCCATGGGATTTTCCAGACAAGAGTACTGGAGTGGGGTGCCATTGCCTTCTCCAAAGAAAACTTCTAGCTTCTGTGAATGCATACCAGGATTATCATATCTTTTATCACATGGAGTTACATTTTTAATTCACATTGTTTTGGGGATTATGGGATACCTGTTGGTGTTTGTTGCTTCTTAGATGTATATTTCACTTTGTATTTTGAGTTTTTAAAGTATTATGAAGCCCACATTATTCTGTATGTCTAGATAATTGGTGGGAGAAGGCAATGGCACCCTGCTTCAGTACTCTTGCCTGGAAAATCCCATGGACAGAGGAGCCTGGTAGGCTGCAGTCCATGGGGTCTCTAAGAGTCGGACACGACTGAATGACTTCACTTTTACTTTTCACTTTCCTGCATTGGAGAAGGAAATGGCAACCCACTCCAGTGTTCTTGCCTGGAGAATCCCAGGGACGGGGGAGCCTGGTGGGCTGCCGTCTATGGGGTCGCACAGAGTCGGACACGACTGAAGTGACTTAGCAGCAGCAGCAGCAGATAATTGGTGAGAACATTAAACTGAATGAAATAAAAATTTGGGGGAGGTAGATATCACCTCTGTCCCTATTCCTTATACTTGCCACTCATGGTTGACACAGCACTACTGATTATTATCATTTGAATATAAAATTTCAAATTAGTTAACAGTCCCTAATAGTAGTATCATGCTTTCCAAGGTTACTGAGAAAAATATCATTTGGAATGGGATAAGAAATCTTCATGAACTAAACATAGGTGAATTATACTTTTTTACTGATCTATCTGATCCACCAATTATCCATTGAAGACAAATGAATACCTACTAGGTGCCAGACATAGTATTTGTGGATTACAAAGACGGATAAGACATGCTCTCTGCTCTGACAAATCTTTTTCACCAGTGACGAAGTGTCTAGGAAAAGCTGTTTTCCTTTATTCTCACAACTGCTACCACACTCAATATTTCTGACACCAAGTGTCTGGGTTTATCCCTACACCAACCAATTCTTCAACACCAGCTGGGTGTCCTATAATTCAATTCAGTTCTCACACTATCTATATAGAATTGTGGCTTGGTCTTTCTGATGAGCAGCTGCCATCCAGGAGCCCACCAAGGGACAAAGGATACTGCTATCACCCAGGAAATTCCTAGGGTTTTAGCTCTGTGTCAGGAACCAGAGTCAAAGGTCAAATAGTGGGACAAAAGATGCTCTTAGCACTCTTGTCACTTAGAAAATTCCAATGATTTTAGGAGCACTGTTCCAGGAATCAGAGGCAGATAGCAATATACATGTATTTCCTATATTTTATACGGAGATACACACTTATGCAAGCATGTTGTTGTTGTTTAGTCATTAAGTTGTGCCTGACTCTTTTGTGACCCCATGGCCTATAGCCTGCCAGCCTCCTCTGTTCATGGTATTTCCTAGGCAAGAATACTGGAATGAGTTTCCATTCCCTTCTCCAGGGGATCTTCTCCACCCAGGGATCAAAGTCATGTCTCCTGTGTCTCTTGCATTGGCAGTGGATTCTTTTACCACTGAGCCACCTGTGAAGCCCATATGCAAGCATACACATGCACACATAATTAATTATAACAGTCTTGTTAGTTAATAAACAGTATTATTATATGTTAGGCATTTTTAGTATATACATTCTGTTAAACCATATTGTGTGAGATCATGTTGAGTAGCTATATGGTACAATGACAAGTTTCTGCTTGTTTATGGATTTATTCATTCCACAATCATTTATTGAGTATTACTTATTTGCCAGGCTATATCACACACTACTAATGCCAAGATGAATACGGCAACTCCCAAGGAGCTCACTGTCTAGTGAATGTAAAAGATATTCCAAAGAATGTCATGCAGGGGTTATGGTTATAAATTAGTGATCTGCAACCTTCATGTAAGTATGAGACTCACAGTGTGTTTCCTTGAGAAATGCAGTGAAACCAAAATTATAATCCCTATACTTTAAAAGCACCAAATAGAAAGTTACAGTAAATCTTTCATTGACAAGAATATATATTAAACTTGAGCATATTTGCCAGCCCTCCTTCGGATTAAGTAGAGCCCTTTCTATGGTGGCCTTTTAAAATGCAAATGTCCCTGGAGAGTTAATCCATTAAATCAATATCACATTAGTGGCTTTTTTTCCCCCTTTGATAGAAGGAGCCCAATGAAGAATGAAGATACAGAGGGTTAATTATAAGAAGGGATGGTACATGGAGAAATTTCAGAAAGTCCATCTACTTTACCCTTTTGCTGAGGTCCTGATGCTACATTTCTATCTTAACTGAATACTTATTTTAAATGGAAGCATGTTACTAAGCAGCACTCAATTTCCTTTGCATATCTTCACTGTACTTCTCAACCCACTTTTATTAAAGACTTAATTTTGCGTTATAGTGGCAAAGTGGGCTACAGGAATGTATGTAATACTTTAGCTATAATGCTTTTTTTTTGCAATTTGGAAGGAATAAATACATGAACGCATGTTACTAACCTTTTGAAAAATATCTTAAACCAAAAGATTCACTCCCATCTTAAGTCAGGGTACGTATGTTCTCAGTAGTTGATGCCATTTATGAGCAAATCTTCACAATGATTTCCAATAAAGGATTGCAGAGGCAAAAATCTTTTCATTGGCCTTAAATATACCATGTGCTTTCCTGCTATGTTTTGTTTGGGGACTCAGCTAATCTTCCATTATGTACACAAATTTGACCTTTAGCTAATTTTTCTAGTTATTATAAAGCCCAAATAAAATATACAACATATCCAGCAAATTTCCCTAACAATTCAAAGCATAACTTCATAATGAAACTATCATTTGTATTCTTCTACAATTGATTTTCATTAAGATTGGAAACAATTGGGTAGCCTTTCCCTTTTCCAGGGGATCTTCCCAACTCAGGGACTGAACACAGGTCTCCTGCATTGCAGGTGGATTCTTTACCAACTGAGCTATCAGGGAAGCCCAATTTTTCTAAACTACTTATTTTAAAGCTTAAATAAAATATAGAACATATCCAGTAAAGTTCCTTAACAGTTTAAAACATAACTGCATAATGAAACTATTGTTTGTCTTCTTCTATAATTGATTTCCATTAAGATTGTTTTCTTTACAACTTTGTCTTATGTTTTCTCCTTTATTTAATGAAATATTGCTAAAATATCATTCCCACACTATATATAGAGAGAGTAAATAATAACAATCCTGTTTTTGGAATAGCAAAACCAAAACTCACCAGGCACATTTCCTGATAATGGTAATGAATGACAAAAGAGGTATAACAGTAGTTTGACTACAGCATTTGAGTTTGAAAGATTTTATTTTGTTTTAAAGATGTGGCAGTAAAGACGCTATGTATGGCCACTCACTCTCTGGCTCTGGATTGAGTAAATTTATGTCTTTCTTCCTTTTGAGGGCAGGGGGAGCAGACTAAATGTGCAACGGTGCAGCATTCAGGATCTTATTTCACCCTGACTAGGTATGTAACTAACTCCCCTGCAATGGAGCATGAAGTCTTAACCACTGGACCATTTGGGAAGTCCACTGTAAGTTGTTTAAAATCAATTACATTTCTGTTTCCAATTATGACCATGGACTTGAGTAAGCTTAATATACTTGCCTTTATTAGACCTGAAAACAAAATGATCAAGGATGGAGATATTGCATATATCCTGTGTGTATATTTGTACACGTATTTCTATATCTCAATTTTATTCTATTGTAATAATTCTATATTAAAGTTTATAATTTAATGTAGCACTGCTGCTGCTGCTGATGCTAAGTCGCTTCAGTCGTGTCCGACTCTGTGCGACCCCATGGACTGCAGCCTACCAGTCTCCTCCGTCCATGGGATTTTCCAGCAAGAGTACTGGAGTGGGGTGCCATTGCAATACAACCTCCTTAATATTCATCTAAGGTATAAGTGCATGTAATTTGTTACATTATGCATTTTCTTTTAATTTTACATAATCTTATTTAGGAAATATAATTTTAAAGTAGTTGAACATGCTTTTTATTATTTATATTTTTAATGATTTCAAGGTAAAGGGGAATGGAGTGAGTCGAAGTATAGATGAGCCAAGAGAGCTATTGAAGTTCTAGGGGGCTGGGTGATTGGAGCACTATTCCCTCTACTTTTGCATATGTTTGATATTTTCTAAGAAAAGGTTCATGTAACTTTAAAAATATTACTTTCAGTAACATAACCTAATTTTTTAAATGTTTAAAGTTTGAATATACTCATGAAGCTAACTGTATTTAGCTTCTTAGCAATTATTACATCCCATGGGGAAATCACAAGTTTTAATAAAGACTAGAGAGAGAATCCGGAGAAGGCAATGGCACCCCACTCCAGTACTCTTGCCTGGAAAATCCCATGGACGGAGGAGCCTGGTGGGCTGCAGTCCATGGGGTCGCTAAGAGTTGGACACGACTGAGCGACTTCACTTTCAATTTTCACTTTCCTGAATTGGAGAAGGAAATGGCAACCCACTCCAGTGTTCTTGCCTGGAGAATCTCAGGGACGGTGGAGTCTGATGGGCTGCCATCTATGAGGTCACACAGAGTTGGACACGACTAAAGCGACTTAGCAGCAGCAGCAGAGAGAGAATCGGAGAAGGCGATGGCACCCCACTCCAGTACTCTTGCCTGGAAAATCCTAAAGATGGAGGAGCCTGGTAGGCTGTAGTCCATGGGGTAGCTAGGAGTTGGACACGACTGAGCGACTTCACTTTCACTTTTCACTTTCATGCATCGAAGAAGAAAATGGCAACCTACTCCAGTGTTCTTGCCTGGAGAATCCCAGGGACGGGGGAGCCTGGTGGGCTGCTGTCTATGCGGTCGCACAGAGTTGGACATGACTGAGGAGACTTAGCAGCAGCAGCAGCAGCAGAGAGAATCTGATTTAAAGAGTTAGCAAAATGTTAAAGCTTGGTATGATAATTTCACATAAGTTATATGAAATGGCTTCTGTAAATGAGCACATTTTAATTTCAATATTACAGAAGGAAGAAAAATAATCAGTTTTAGTGTCTTTCAGCTTAGCTCCATAGAAAGCAAATCAATATCTCACCTAGATGGAAGAGATGGGAAAACCAACATCTCTTGACTTCTTAATTTTGCTGGATGTTGATATAATTTCACAACACTAGCTACTTATTTCAAAGTTTGGTTTTGACCTCATATTTTGTATACATAAATAGGTTCTCAGTTTCAAAGTAGAAGTTGTGAAAGTGTCTGATAGATGAGAACAACCTCACCAATAGAAGTTTAAATAGCAACAAAGAAAAGTAGACAAATACGTGTTTTATATTAGGTCTCAGGGATTCTGAAGCACATGAAGGAGAAAAAGTGAAAGGTCCTAAATAGTTGCCCCCTCGTCACTGGCAGACAGAAGAGCAGAATTTGTTTCATATTTCTGAATGCTAAGCCTATTTTTGAATATAGAATGGAATGTCTATAGATTCTTGGTGGCATATTCTTATAAGGTATTAAATTATTATTGTGGGGAAAGACTTGAAATTTAAAGTTTCTACAGGGAAAATTAGTTTAATAAATAATGCTCACTATGAATCTGTAAATATTTGGGAACATTTTGTAGGATTTTTTTTTCAAATACATATTTTTACTCTTTATTAATAAACATCTAGAAAAATGCACATAGCATAATATTTTAATGTTTTTTGCTTTACATTTCAATCAAGAATAATAAAAATTTAAACGAATACATTGTATAAATGCAATTAAGTGTAACAAAATAATTCTCTGGTAAATTAATTTCTTTTTGACTGTCTCTCACCCCCTTCTCCTGCCCACTTCCATTCCTCTCTCTTGTCTCTCTTCCTTTTTTCCTCCCTTCTTTCCAATAACAGGCATGCTTGAAACCTTACTGTATGCCTGCAACTATACAAGGCATTAGGAATAAAGCAGAGAACAATGTAGACATGTTTCATACCCTCACAGATTTTCCAGTCTGTTGGGAACAGCGGACAAATAAGCAGGAGAAAGAATGAAGAGGTAATATGAGAAATCCATTATGCTATGAGAGCACATAAGATGTGAACTTTCCCTTTTCCTGGTTATTAATCCTTTTTAGTGAGCCCAAGGAGAAGGAAACGGCAACCCACTCCAGTATTCTTGCCTAGAGAATCCTGTGGACAGAGGAGCCCAATGGGCTGCCGTCTATGGGGTTGCACAGAGTTGGACACGACTGAAGTGACTTAACATGCATGCATGCATGCATTGGAGAAGGAAATGGCAACCCACTTCAGTATTCTTGCCTGGAGAATCCCAGGGATGGAAGAGCCTGGTGGGCTGCCTTCTATGGGGTCGCACAGAGTCGGACACGATTGAAGTGACAGCAGCAGTGAGCCCAAAGTGAACCTCCTTCTCTTTAAATCTATATCATATTTATATATGTCTTTCTAACAATACCAGGTCAAAATATGCTTCTCACTTCCATCTTCACACTAGACACCTACCCCCCACAATTCCTTGGTACCCAGCACAGAAATTCTTTATGTTTACTGGTTCCTCTAAATCTCAAGAGTAACACCTATTATTTTTAACCAACTAAAGTAGCAGATATACAAGTAGCAGAATCTCTAGATAACTTTTGCTGAATCTCAAGTGGGTATTCTCAAAGTTGAGTAGAGGGTCTGTGGGCTTGTGTACTTATAATTTCGACATGCTTTCTTCTGTTTGGTATTCCTGGATAGAATTGGTAAGTCATTTCTGACAATTTCTGCTATGTCATAGGTTATTAAAACTATCCTTTCTCCTTTCATTTTAAACATCACCTTCACTCTAGTGATCCAAACCGCTGCATATGTTGGATCTTACATGGAGAGACTTACAGCATTCATTCAAGACCATTCTCCATTGTGAGTCCCATAAAAAGATATGCACATATAATAGCTCTCCAATAACACATTGTGACTTCTACTTAATAGGGCTCCTACAGGCAACATTTTGAATTGTAATTTTATGTGCTATTCCTGTTAATGTGATTTCTATAGAAATGTTATGTAGTTGCAGAAATAAACATTGATAATGGATATTGTTTAATTAAGATATATAAATAATATAAGAAGTCTAATGAATCATTAGATGGAGAGCTTGGATTCTAGTCCTATTGAAGCCATTTACTTCCAAATTGCTGTAGTGTTCCCCAGGCTTTCATTACACTATCTGTAAAAAGATATACTTGCATTGCCCACAAGGAATGTAGCTCTGCTGCTTATCTCACATGGTTGTTATGAGGCTCCAAATATCTGATGAAGACTTTTGGAATTGCTTTTAAAAACTGTAAAGCACAATGCAAGATGAAAATTTTATTCTACTATTAAACTTAGGCAGTTAACTTTTACTTTCATTACTGTTTTTGTAACACATTTTTGCTTTAAAATCTGATAAATCAAATACTCATAAAATAGAGCTCATAGTCAATTCGGGGTTCCAAGTAAAACATTTCATTTTGTTAACTAAAGTACTATTTTTATTCAAGTCAGGATAGCTACTTTTACTCCTTGTGTGAACTGAAAAAAATTCAATGCCTACACCTTTAGTGTGTTGTAGCCCCATCCTGTGATCTTGCACATTTCTCTTTGAATTTAACACTTACTTTTTGAATGAAATGAACTTGAAATAGTATTTTTGTGCCAGAGTTTTTAAAAATAATGGTAGGATGGTTCATTTAAATACTCAGTTTTGTACTCTGTACTGTGTAACAAAAACTTAGTGAACCTGGCTTGCCAGTACCTCTAGTTTTCAATCCAATCAAAGATCATGAGGAAGCCATCCTCTAGGTAAACAAAAGAATATGATAGTAGAGAGTGGAAGCACTAGCATATAGTAGAAAGAAAGAGCCTGGCCTGATAGGCCTTGATACTTTCATATGTTCTGCTCTTCCTTGAGCTATAAGACTCCCAGGTCCCTATTTCATAATCTGTCAATTTAAGTGTGTGGAAGCAATGGCCGTACAAGTCTGCAATACTGATATCTATCCTTCTGAAAAGTAGTTAGCTAAAAGTCAACAGACCCAGGCAAATGTTAGCCTTAGAAAGTTCAATTCCAGTTAAGAAGAAATCTTAATTTGTTACCAACAAGATAATTTATGTGGCCATTTCCTTAGAGACATTTGTTTATGCAACAAGATTTGCAACTTAAACTCCATTATCATAAATTTATCTCTGCAAAATGATTTCACTTAATATCACAGGAATATCTGCTATGTTATTTCCACTAGGGTCACCACTTGGAGCTACCATAATAATAAAATTTGGACTTTGAGAGCAACTAGCACCAGTTTGTCTCAACAAATATAATTATCACTGTATCACTAACCAATGATAACATTGTTATAGACAAGAGAAAGGAAGGAGAGGGATAGAAGGAGAGAAAGAGGGTGAGAGGGAAAAAGAGAAAGGGAGAAAGAATTCTAGAGATTAAAAGAAAGCAAGAAAATCTTGTTGTTCAGTCACTCAGTCATGTCCAGGTCTTTGTCATCCCATGAACTGCAGCATAGCAGTCTTCCTTGTCCTTCACTATCTCCTGCAGTTTTACTCAAACTTATGTCCACTGAGTTGATGATACCATCTAACCATTTGATCCTCTGTGCCCGCTTATCCTCCTGCCCTCAATCTTTTCCAGGAACTAAGTCTTTTCCGATGAGTCAGCCCTTTCCCTTAGGTGGCCAAAGTATTGGAGCTTCAGCTTCAGCATCAGTCCTTCCAATGAATATTCAGGGTTGATTTCCTTTAGGATTGACTGGTATTATTTCCTTGCTGTCCAAGAGACTCTCAAAAGTCTTCTCCAGCACCACAATTTGAAAGCATCAATTCCTTGGCACTCAGCCTTCTTTATGGTCCAACTCTCATATCTGTACATGACTACTGGAAAAAAAAAACATATCTTTGACTATATGGACCTTTGTTGGCAAAGCAATGTCTCATTTTTAATATGCTATCTAGGCTTGCCAGAGCTTTTCTTCCAAGGAGCTAGCATCTTTTAATTTCATGGCTGCAGTCACCGTCTTCAGCGATTTTGGAACCCAAGAAAATAAAGTCTGTCACTGTTTCCATTTTGTTCCCAATCTATTTGTCATGAAGTGATGGAACCAGATGCCGTGATCTTTGTTTTTGAATATTGAGCTTTAAGTGAGCTTTTTCGCTCTCCTCTTTCACCTTCATCAAGAGACTCTTTAGTTCCTCTTGGCTTTCTGCTATTAGGGTGGTGTCATCTGTCTATCTGAGGTTATTGATATATTCCCCTGCATTCTTGATTCCAGCTTGTGATTCATCCAGCCCACATTTTGCATAACGTACTCTGCATATAAGTTAAGAAGCAAATCTTGGACATCAGGTTTTTCTAAATATCTTGACATTAAACAGGTCTCAATATCTGGTTTGAGATGTGACCAATTTAGAGCTGATTAGCATTTCAGTGAGAAGCAGGATGGTAGACATAAACTCACTGGTCTGAGATCTTGAAGACCAGAGCTCTAATTCACCTATCTCTGCCATGTATAAAAGCTTTATATATATCATCTCCTTCCATGGGGTCCCCATTTCCTTTCCTATGAGATGCAGAAGGCGAACTAAATGATCTCTAAAAGCCCTTCCATTTTGAACATTCTACAAATGATTTAAGAAAGAAGATCTTGTAAAGAAAAGGCTTGTGGATCTTTATGGATGACTCACTCCTCTAAATTAATACTAAAACAGTGCTTCAAATTGGTACTTTGTTAATGCTGACCCTTTCAGTTGTATAATTAAATGTGTCACACAGTGAAGTGAGGATGAACTATAAGAACTGGAATCTGAAATTGCTCTTTCTACTACCGACTCGTCATAGACAGATGGACAGATACCTTGATTCACCCCCATATTTAAACTTTTCTGAGGTTTTTAATTTAAGGAATCCTGTATACCTCAAAGTAGTGTCTCACAGGATTGCCAAGTAAATATAGATTCTCCTTGGATACTTTCCTGTCTGTTTCTGCATCATTTCTCATTCTATATAAGGTTTTAATGGCAGATGTTTCATACAGTTTTAGCCGATATACTTTGATATATATATATATATATATATATGTATATATATATATATTGATATTCTTCATCCTGAAAGAGTATACCCTCCACCCCATATCACAGCACTATAGCCTATCCTGGGCTGCCCAACACCTACTGACCTCTACCTCCTAAGCATCTCTGCTTGATAGCAATGATAATTATTAAAGAGTCACTAACTCACAAACTCATCTCAGACAAGTCACTTCAGATTTCTGAGCCTCTGTTTCCTCTTATGCTAGTTGAATTAGGTAATTCTTTCTGACTTAAAAATACTTTATTTTACACTTGATTTCAGCATGTTTTGTCACTGTAAAGTCATATGACAGCAGGAGCTGTATTATAAACACTTAAGTAATGTTTGTGCACAGGATCCGTAAATGGATACACCTATGAAAATCCTAAAGGCACCATTTCTAACATGTTGTAAGCTAGTTTGGCATCAGAAGCCTGTGGATACTGCTTATCTCCCATTTACTGCACAGGGAGAGAAAGCAATCCACTAATCCTTCTCATTGCTTCTCAGTTCAGTTGAACCCTCCAAAGTGCAAGTTATGGGGGCAGATTTATAATCTGAAAGTGAGACACTCCATACTGAAAGTCTTGGTGGAGAAGCCCCCAAAGACCTGTAATTATTTTTCTAAGAACACTTTCATAAAGTTATTAGATATACTTTTTGGAAAAGAATGTCTGACGAGGGACACAGCACACAGTTCAGCTCCAGCCATGAATATGATACAAGGTTTTCAGGAAACCATAGCAAAGGGCAATAGGAGTCTACGTATCAGCTCTTTCATTTTCTTTTTCCCACTCTGTGCATCTGGCTGATCCCTTGTTTTACATGCAATTGCTTAACAGAATTACAGATGCCTTCTAAGAGAAATCTTGCTGTTATAGATAGGCTTTGGGCATTCCATTTGTTTGGAGATAATGCCTTAAAAATAACACCACAGTAAAGTGTATGCATAAAGATTGAAGTAATTTACAGATAAGAATCCATGTTAGGTGAAATAACGGCTCTTCTGTGCCACCTACCTATGACTAATAGTTGAAAAGTGATTAGAGAATATATAATGAAGGAATTAAAATACATAAAAACAATAATTAGGTGTGACAGAATTCACAAAACTGAAAAACATATGACAAACAGGAAAAAGTACATATAGAATATAAACCAGACTGAGTTTATTCAGTGTAAAAAGAGCAGTTAGACATCAATAAAGATAAACAGGCATATGAAAATAAGCAAATATAGGATAGGACAATACAACAAAACAGAAAATTTAATGGCTTATAAATATAAGGGAAAAAATGTCAGGGACTGCCCTAAATAAATTATATTTAAAAACTAAAAATATGTTTTAACCATGAATTAACAAAGCATTTTAAAAAATAATAATAGTCTTTCTTCATAAAAGTGCAGGAAAATTGGCATTGTCATCCATAATTTGTGGGAAATAAGTTAGTAGACTCTTGTTTGAAGAAACTGTGACAATATTCATCAAAAGCTATGGAATTTTGCGTGCTTTTTCTTAAATTAAGGATTTATACTAAGGCGATAATGTATGTGTACCAAGATGTTATTATAAGACTACTTTGAAGTATTGTTTATAGCATTAAAAAAAGTAAGAAATATCAAATAATAGAGTACTCATTAAATAAATGCTACCTAGTCAAAAAAAGAAACACTAATAATCAAATAGCGTGCTAAAAATGAACATTTAATGATGTTTAAAATGTTGCAAACAAGTGAAAATATCATATTATTGTGAAATGTGATCTTGTTTTCTTAAAATAAAGAAAATATGAGCATTGCACACAAATGTGTATGCATATGTCCAAAGACATGTACCAAAACAAACAAAAAAAAATTATAATTAAAATGGTATAATGAGATTCCTGACTTTCCATTCTTTACATTTTGCTATTCTCTCAATGTTTTCTAAAATGGATAGTATTTTTGCAAAAAGAAAAATATTTTAAAGTCTCAAATATACTTGAAGGTGGTATCATTACATTTGAATGTGTATATTTTTATACTATCATGTTAAAACCACTATATAATAGATGGAATAAATTAAAACAAAATCTCTAAAATCTCTTTTAAATTTGTTTTAACTTGCAGCTTTAATTATAGAAAAGTATAAAGAAATGAATATAATCTATCCTGGCACTCAAATATAACCACTGTGAATCTTTTGGCATATATACTTTTCTATATAGATAGATAAATTTATAGATATATGGTCTTTTTTATAATTTTTTTCAGTACATGTGTATTTATAAATTGCTTTCCACTTAACAGTATATCACAAATGTTTCCCTTAAATGTAATTCAAAATTTATTTTTACTGGATTCATTATTCTATAACATAAATACATTATCATTTATTTAATCAGTCCCACCTTGTTGATCCTCCATGTTGTTGCCTTTTTTTTACACTATTAAGGCAAACACTTGAGAAGACCATCAATATGGATTAATTTTGAACTGCCTTTCTGATTTTTCTAAGGATGAATTCTTAGATCTGAAATTATTGCCTTAAAGTAGCTAGCAAACTTTGCCAAATTGCCTTTGAGAAAAGTTGTCCTAATTAACACTTCTACTTTAAGTTTATGGGAATTGCTGTATCTCTACACCCTTGAAAACATTAAAGATTACCATACTTTCCTTCATTTGCCAGGTTAAATAGTGAGATTCCACCATTTTTTATTCATATTTTCCTTTTGTAGTATGCACATTCATGTAATTTATCCTTTGATTTGTTGTTACTAACATTATTTTCATTGACTAATAAAAATATATTTTATATTGGCAATATATATTGGATACTGCTAACCTAACATTAGGAACATTTAGTAGAAAATCTGGTGAGATGTGTTAGATACCAAGCAAATGATACCAAGATCTCAGTCTCTCTATACACATGTGCTGAATCAAATCTCAGAGACAGAGTTTTGGGTGAAGTGGCAAAGAATCTACCTGCCAATGCAGAAGTTGCAGGTTTGATTCCTGGGTCCAGAAGATCGCCTGGAGAAGGAAATGATAATCCACTTCAGTCTTCTTTCTTGGGAAATCCCATGGACAGAGGAACCTGGTGGGCTACATTCCACAGGTTCACAAAGAGTCGGACACAACTTAGTGACTAAACAGCAATAGAAGAGAATGGCTTTTTTTTCTAGGCAAAGGGGGACAAATTCCTGCCCTCGTAAACTATGTGTCCAAACCCAGGAGGATTTGTTGAGTAGTTTTATAGCAACGGATCAAGGATGAGGTTGTTGATAAAATTAGGATGTGTGCAGGACTTGCACTCCTTTAATCTTGTTTTAGGTAATTTTTCTGAACTTCTCTGGTTACTTTAGTTTGGCCTCAAGTGGTCTTCTTTGGAAGGAAGAATGCTGATATCTTCCACTAGTCAGAATGAAGAATGCTGACCGAAATCTTTCCATGGGGGTTTTAGTTCTATAAAAGAGGTTTAAAGATTTTGTTATGTGTATCCTTTGAGGCAGAACAAGGACCCTGCCCCAAGGCTACGTTATTGTTTTTTGGCTGTTCCTCCCTTGACTCTGCATCTCCTTCCTTCTGGAATAGCATCTAATTGAATCTGCAATTTGGAACTCAGGGAAGGTCACCGATGGTGAACAGAAACACTCCTCATGCCTAGGATCCCCTATGGGGTCCTGCTCTGTTTCACAAAGGGGTAAATCAATGGAGTCTATGTGCATGCATGCATGGTAAGTTGCTTCAGTCATGCCCAACTCTTTGTGACACTATGGACTGTAGCCTACCAGGCTCCTCTGTCCATGGGATTTCCCAGACAAGAATACTGGAGTGGGTTGCCATGCCGTCCTCCAGGGGAATCTTCCTGACCCAGGGATTGAACCCATGTCTCTTATGTCTCTTGCATTGGAAGGTGGATTCTTTGCCACTAATGCCACCTGGGAAGCTCAAAGGAGTATTCTGTGTTGTACTTAGTTGCTCAGTAGTGTCTGACTCTTTGCAACCCCATGGACTGTAGCCCGCCAGGTTCCTCTCTCCATGGGGATTCTCCAGGCAAGAATATGCGAGTGGGTTGCCATTCCCAGCTCCAGGGGAATCTTCCCAACCTGGGATCAAATCCAGGTCTCCCGCCTTGCAGGCGGATTCTTTACCATCTGAGCCACCAGGTAAGCCAAAAAGAGTATATATCTAATAGTAAATATCCATCACAACATTTGGAATTTCTGTAGTGTGTGTGTGTGTGTGTGTGTGTGTGTAGTACCTTCATTTCAACTAAGATTAAAGTATTGCATAGCGACTCTCTGCATTCTCCTTTACAACATAATGTTTTATAGTCTACTTTCTGGTTAGGATATTTGTACTGTATCTATATTAGCTTTACCAAATATTTTTGTAGTCTGGCTTCTTATCTAATCAACTAATGCTAGAGGTAGAAAAGGACACGCAGAGTTCTGCTAAGTACTCTCACCAACAGAAGCTAGAGGGAACAGGTTGATCCACATGGGAAAATTGAAATGTTCATTGAGTGTAATGCTTATTATAGAACATCAATGATCCAAAAAAGGAAGATAGATTTATCAGATGGGAATTTTGAGAATCAATTGCTCCAAATCACTGGTTAAGTTTACCATGTAAAGCCATTTCTATTATTTCATGATAACAACCTTTCATACTCGCAAAAGAATGGTGATGGATGAGAATTGAACCAAGAGAGCCATACGTAATGAAATGTTCATATAAAATTTGTGAAAGCTTGGAACTTTGATCTGAACTGGGACATTGTATTTGCTACATCCATGCTGTTGGTTTAGATTAACATAATGAAAGCTCCTAAGATTTTACATGCTGGAAAATTGAGTCTTCATGAAGTAACATCAGCATTCTCAAGAAGGTTATTGCTCTGCAGAAGGTTAGGTACTGGGTTGGTTCTCGTATGTTTACAAGCTTCCACCAGCTACCGCTAGAGGCCAGGACAAAAATCTGGCTATTTCCTTAGGAAAGGATCAGAAAGGATACTTTCTACCAGAAAGAATCACTTGAGAATGCATTTATAGCTAAAGGTCAGATAGGGTAAGTGATCTGATTTGTAATCTAAATGAGTGTTTCTTTGTTGCTTATCATTTTATAAATAGCAAGGCGACTCTATTTACTTTCTGATGTTAAAGACCAAATGGCTAATAAGAAAAAGGTGCTAAAAGAAACCTCTTACCTAATATAAACCTTTATTTCGGGTAGAATTAACTAGTACAGAACCTTTGTAGACTACCATTGTTAGCAACATCATAGAGGATAGTAGCTATGCAAAGCAGACAACTATAAAACTTTATCAAAAGCAAGTGTGAAAACATTTGGTAAATGAATGCTTTGGGAAAGGATAATCTGTAGCTGGAATAATTGCACTATTTTGCAAGCACTCAGTCTGAAAAGCAGCCACACTCTATGCTGAAACTGAAAGAAAAATATATCATTGTGACAGGAAAATGATGCACGTTGAAATTCTAAATAAAATACAGTCAGATCCTTTAGAGTCCATTTTGGCTTTTATGTAAAAACTCACAGATTCCATGGTTCTTCAATTTGCTGACCAGCCATAAACGTACAGCTTGTTCATGTTCCAAAACTGAGGTGACTTCCCACAGGCACAGGGAATGATCAGGATAAGGTAAAAGAGGCAGGATGGGGAACACATGTACACCTGTGGCGGATTCATTTTAATATTTGGAAAAACTAATACAATTATGTAAAGGTTAAAAATAAAATAAAATTAAAAAAAAGAAAAAGAAGAAAAGGAAAGGAATACATACTTAAGAGCTATTTCAATCCTAACCATTTCTCACTTTAAAAATATTATGATAGTGAAAGTCTCTCAGTTGTGTCTGACTCTGTGTGACCCCATGGACTTACAGTCTATGGAATTCTCCAGGCCAGAATACTGGAGTGGGTAGTCTTTCCCTTTTCCAGCAGATCTTCCCAAGCCAGGGATGGAAGCCAGGTCTCCTGTATTTCAGGCACATTCTTTACCAGCTGAGCCACAAGGGAAGCCCAGTATTTTAGTCAACAAATAAAAAGCCAATTTTTTTTTAAAGAATATGGACCTTTTGTTTCAAATGTCTGCCAAAGCAAATACACAGTTTCCTTTCAGGGACAGCCCAACAGATAAGCAGAATCTGCAACTATCTAGAGAAGTGTGTTAATCTCTCAGTCATGTCTGACACTGTGTGACCCTATGGACTGTAGCCTTTTAGGCTCCTCTGTCCATGGGATTCTCCAGGCAAGAATACAGGAGTGAGTTGCTATGCTCTCCTCCAAGGGATCTTCCCAACCCAGGGATGGAACCTGAACCTCTTGCATTGCAGGTGGATTCTTTATGTTCTGAGCCAACAGGGAAGCCCCAACTATCTAGTGAGGATGATATCAAAAGTAGACAAGATCCTCTTCCCCTGGGGGCTTTTCATCCTATTTTCCTGTCTCATTTGAAATAGATATTTTTAGGATATTTTTTAATAATTGTATAAGAGAAATATCTTTAAACTCAACTTTTTAAAAGGAAGATTTATAAACTGTAGAAATATTGGACTAATATTTCGTCAATTTTCTCATTTCACAGACGAAGGAACTTAAGCCTAGAAAGTAGAGTCAATTGCTCCAAGTTTATCCAAATGGACACATAACATAAGCTAGAGAAAGTTTTAGCCACTCTCAAGAACACAAAAAAAATTTAATAGAACACTATCTCCCATAAATTTATCTGATTAGCTAGTTTTTACCTTAAAAGAGAAAAACATTTTTAAAGCAGAGATGACAAGACAAATAAGAGAAAAGAGAAAAGAAAACATCCAAGTTCTCAGGAGATTGGTTAGAAAGTAAACTCAGAGATTAAAAAAAAAGAAGAAGAAGAAATAGAAAAAAGAAAAAAAAATGCAGTAACAGAAGGTTACGGTGACAGGGGAATAAGATAGAAGGCTCCAATCAGGGAAAGAAAGATAATGGAAGCGATCATTGTCAGCTTGACAATATAGTCTAGACTCCTGATTTACAAATAGAGGAGCAGGGACTAACTGTATAATTATTTTCCTCAAATAAGATAATAATCTTGATAGTAACTTAAAGATGCAAAGAAAAGTCAATAATTTCCTACTTTTGATTTTGATTTGTAGTTCATTCATTCTCTTCCATTAGTCCTTTATTTTGGCCACCTTCATTAGATATCCAAGTTCACATTTTGATTTCTCACATTTGCATTTTATCTGAAAATATGAAAATGACACAAAATGACAAAAAAAAACTTTTCAAAGGTTTTGAGGAGGTAAGTTAAAGTCAATGTGTTCAGCTTTAATTCTGAATGTCCTTGCTTTTACAAACTGAAGTCAGATCCTTAATATACAATTTAAATGCAGCTTTGACTGACTAGAAAATGCTATTTTAAACCCCAGAAGACACAGATCAAAGGACAGTAAAAATGTATCTATATTTGATTTAATGATGCTTTGAATTAAAATAAAAGGAGCATATGTCAAAACCTTGATCCATTGATTATTCAAGTTCAGTTTAAGGCCAACCTGCTGTAGCTTTAAAGTAATATATAGCCTAATATATTAAATGTAACAGAAACTACCTGTTTCTAATAAAAATATCTATATGCCTTCAAAGATGCCTTAGGTTGCTAAGCCCAATTTTGTGTGTTGTGTTTATAGCTTTAACAGTGTCGTTTTCCTGTCTTGAAGAGATCTTCACTTTCCTCTATTGACCTCCAGGAGCACTTTAACAGGAGTTTACACCATTGTTTCTCTGTCTAGTAACAGCTGACACTTCTCTTTTCAGTTTCTTTCTTTTTTTTTTTCCCAAAGTATTATTCATTGAGCTACCACAGTTCATCTTTCCCATTCTCACCTCCATTTACACAAAAATCTTGAAGATTGCTCTAATTGTATATAACACATTGCCATTTTATTTAATCAATCTAGGGAATTCTGCTGTCACTTCTTTCCAGTGAACTCTTAAGTAATAACCCTCAAATATTGCCTAAACTTCAGATCCATGTGGCCAAATGCAGATTTACATTTCCAACTTGTCATTTCCATATCAGTTCAGTTCAGTCTCTCAGTCATGTCCAACTCTTTGCGACCCCATGGACTGCAGCACGCCAGGCTTCCTTGTCCATCACCAATTTCCAGAGCTTACTCAAACTCGTGTCCATTGAGTTGATGATGTCATCCAACCATCTCATCCTCTGTTGTCCCCTTCTCCTCCTGCCTTCAATCTTTCCCAGCATTAGGGTCTTTTCAAATGAGTCAGCTCTTCGCATCAGGTGGCCAAAGTATCAGAATTTCAACTTCAAAATCAATCCTTCCAATGAACATTCAGGACTGATATCCCTTAGGATGGATTGGTTGGATCTCCTTGAAGTCCAAAGGACTCTCAATAGTATTCTCCAACATCACAGTTCAAAAGCATCAATTCTTCAGCACTCAGCTTTCTTTATAGTCTAACTCTCACATCATTACGTGACTTCTGGAAAAACCATGGCCTTGACTAGAGGGACTTTTGTTGGCAAAGTAATGTCTCTGCTTTATCATATGCTGTCTAGATTGATCATAACTTTCCTTGTAAGGAGTGAGTGTCTTTTAATTTCATGGCTGCAATCACAATCTGCACTGCTCTTGGAGCCCCCAAAAATAAAGCCTGCAACTGTTTCCACTGTTTCCCCTTCTATTTGCCATGAAGTGATGGGACTGGATGCCATGATCTCAGTTTTCTGAATGTTGAGCTTTAAGCCAACTTTTTCACTCTCCTCTTTCACTTTCATCAAGAGGCTCTTTAGTTCTTCTTCACCTTCTTCCATAAGGGTGGTGTCATCTGCATATCTGAGGTTATTGATATTTCTCCTGGCAATCTTGATTCCAGCTTGTGCTTCTTCCAGCCCAGCATTTCTCATGATGTACTCTGCATATAAGTTAAATAAGCAGGGTGACAATATACAGCCTTGATGTACTCCTTTTCCTATTTGGAAACTGTCTGTTGTTCCATGTCCATTTCTGATTGTTGCTTCCTGGTCTGCATACATGTGTCTCAAGAGTCAGGTCAGGTGGTCTGGTATTCCCATCTCTTTCAGAATTTTCCAGTTTATTGTGATCCACATAGTCAAACGTTTTGGCATAGTCAATAAAGCAGAAATAGATGTTTTTCTGGAATTCTCTTGCTTTTCTGATGATCCAGTGGATGTTGGCAATTTGATCTCTGGTTCCTCTGCCTTTTCCAAAACCAACTTGCACATCTGGAAGTTCACGGTTCACATACTGTTGAAGCCTGGTTTGGAGAATTTTGAGCATTGTTTTAACTAGCATGTGAGATGAGTGCAATTGTGTGGTAGTCTGAGCATTCTTTGGCATTGCCTTTCTTTGGAATTGGAATGAAAACTGATGTTTTCCAGTCCTGTGGCCACTGCTGAGTTTTCTAAATTTTTTGGCATATTGAGTGCAGCACTTTCACAGCATCATCTTTTAGGATTTGAAATAGCTCAACTGGAATTTCATCATCTCCATTAGCTTTGTTTGTTTTGATGCTTCCTAAGGCCCACTTGACTTCACATTCTACGATGTCTGGCTCTAGGTGAGTGATCACACCATCGTGATTACCTGAATCATGAATATATTTTTTGCATGGTTCTTCTGTGTATTCTTGCCACCTCTTCTTAATATCTTCTGCTTCTGTTAAGTCCGTACCATTTCTGTCCTTTATTGAGCCCATCTTTGCATGAAATGTTCCTTTGTTACCTCTAATTTTCTTGAAGAGATCTCTAGTCTTTCCCATTCTATTGTTTTCCTTTATTGTCTTTCCCTTTCCATTTCTTTCCTTTCCATATACATCCTTCTTAAACTGCTCTTCTTGACTTTGCTTTTTCTAAGAATACTTCAGCCTCTTTCCCAGTCACTCAGGGCTTGAGCACTTGTCACCCTAGACTACTTTCTCTCCCTGACCTTTTACATGTAGTCTGTTTCCAAGTGCTCTTGGTTCTACTGCCTCAATATCTCTTGCATTTGTCTCCTCCTAGCTATTGTCACTGCCAACATTCTGGTTAATGCTCTCATTGTTTTTCATTTGTGGCTACTTTAAAAATTTTCTAATTGATCTCTCACCACTTATTTCCTCTTCATGCCATTGAATGCTACATATACTATTAGAAGGATCTTCTTTAAGACAACTCTGATGAATCACCACCACGCTCAAAGAATTTCAGAACCTTTCTATTGCCAGCCAACAAGGTATTAATCACTGACTCTGGCAGTTAATGTTGTCTATGATATGGCACCAAACTCCATATGCTGTGCTTCCTCTATATTCAACTTATGCCCAATGAAACCAGAATTCTGACTTTTTGAAAATGACTTATGCTCTCCTTTCATTTGCCTTTGATCATACTGATTTTTCTCTCCCTCTCTTCATGAGAAATACTAGTCAATGCTGAGCTTTCTCTCCTTTGCTCCACAGAGAAATACTATTCATCCACCAAGGTCCATCTCAAATTGACTTCTTCCCTACTGTTGTTTGTACCTGCCTTTTAAAGCCATTTCAATGGCCTAAATTGGTAAATCTAAAGGGCTACTTTTAGAGGCAACCTGAAGAAAACCTTGATCAAAACTACAAAGGTGATGCAGACCATACTAAAGTTCAGGAGAAGTAATCTTTGGGTGCCATGCAGAAAAATACTCTGCATGAATAATCCTTCAATGTCAAAGGATAACTCAACCAGGTTGAGCTATGTCAGGTATGGTCAATACCTGGGCAGGCATTCTACCTGTCCCTTTTTTAATGTCCGTGACAGATACAAAGCAATCTTTTGCTCTTGTGACTCTAGTCTGGGGGATAATCAATCCTGGAAACATTAAACCAAGAGAAACATTACCAGAGAAATATTGTCAAGAGAAACATTAAACCAAGTAGCTATTTCTGGGCTGGGTATTTCCTAATCCTTGCTTATCCATTTACCTGTGAACTCCAATTGCATTCAGGCCTTACTATGTTACAGAACACTTTTCTCTACTTTGCACTATGCATCATTTGTGTATTTCTCTTATTTTCCCCCACTGGGCTATAAGACTTTTGAAAGAAAACACTATGTCTCAGTCTTTGAAACCCTAAAATTTCTATATGAGAGGGAGTTAAGGTGGCAAACTCCTCATAAGAATCAGAAGGGTGAAGGGCTGAGGCTAGGAAGCTGTATCTGCATATCATACATACTATTTTACTCAGACTATGTATATTTCTGGTGGCTTGGTGGGTGGGCTCTAGTGGAAGTCATGGAAGAGCACCAAAGCTCTCTCAGGGCTCCCTGTGTCAACTGAACTTTGTCTTATTTCCTATTAGTTCTACCTACACTCTAGCAGATATATCTGTAATTATCAATAATCAGTAACTATCAATACAACTCTGTACATAGACCTGCTTAAATATGATTATCTCTACTACATTCCCAAATGGGAACCAGTTGCTTTCCTCTGCTCCCCTCTCTCTTTTTTCCTTTCATCCTCTTTGTTTCATTTCTTCTTTCTTTTCTTTTGTTTCTTCCTTCTTTAGTATCTTATCAGAAAAGAAAATGGATTCTTTGGAGTTTGGATAGCAACTGTGGTGCAGTAGTTTGGGAGTCAGACAAACTTGACTCAGTACTCCAGCTGTGGCATTAGCTGTGTGCCTTTACACAAATGTCTCTGTTCATCAGTGTTTTTAACTAAAACTTAAATAATAACATTTCTGCTTTAACATGGAGAATAGAGAAGAAATGATAGTATGCTAAAAGAATTAAGGCACCAAAGTACAAAGTGCACTTATATTTCTATTTGGGGTAAAGTGGATCCCTTCAACAATTCTTTGAATTTATACTTTTGAATGAGATTGATTAACCAGGAATATATTCAGAATTGTAATAATCTCTATATTTTTGTTGTAGTTTATGTACTTGTACAATTTCAAAAATATGATTGGAAATTACTCTTTGTTCTTGAACAAATTAAGAACGCTTGTGCAATGAGATAGCACAAATGCTCATTTCACTTATGTTAATATTTCCAGAAAGCCTGAGCACTATCTGTTTATGATTCTGGTAATGTAGATGGATATTGTTTTGCTATCATTGCATCAGCTGTGAAACTACAGAATTTTACCATCCTAATGGAGCTTATTTCAATAAGATTTAAGAAAATAATTTTGCTGTTATTTGGATATCCTATTATCATCTACTCAAAATTTGGCACTAAAAAAAATGTTTTCTTTTTATTCATTTGCTTTTGGAAGAAATAGGAAATTTAGAACAGGTTTTCTAGTAAAATGGTGATTGGCTAATTTTTTTTTTTTTAATCAGATTATGTTTTACCTGCTGCCTGGAGCTCATTTAAGTTACTAGCTGCTGCTGCTGCTAAGTCGCTCAGTCGTGTTGGACTCTCAGCAACCTCATGGACTGCAGCCTACCAGGCTCCTCCACCCATGGGATTTCCCAGGCAAGAGTACTGGACTGGGGTGCCATTGCCTTCTCCGAAGTTACTAACTACTATCTATAAAATGCTACATGATGAAAATACTTTCCTCAGTAAGTATAGATTTATTTTTTTTTAATAGGTGTACTTTCCCTAAATAATACAGGGAATAAATTGGTTCAAATAACTAGAAGTTCAGAGACAGAGCAGTCTTTAGGAGAAGTTGTGATCAGAAGCTCCAACTCCACATTTTCTGAATTCTTTTATCTCTACTCTCTTCTGGGTGGTGCTGGCTACATTCTCAGGCTGATATTGAAATGCTTACAGCAGTTCTGGACCTTATATCCAGTCAACTTAATGTTCAGAAGGAAAGTGGTACATCTAGTTTTTTGCTTTTTTGTTTGTTTGTTTGTTTGTTTGCTTTTGAGGAGATCTAAGGTGTTAGTTAAAAGGCTTCTCATGACTGAATCAAAGATAGCAAGCAGGTGTTGATAAAGCTTTTTATATGTGGAGTCTTCTGCTATTTACTATTGCCTCCACATAAAGGAACTAGATGACCCACTTTCGTATCCTGCTTAATATATATTTCATATAAGTAATTTCTTCTTTATATATAAACACTGTCTCAATGCCTTTGAAGAATATGTTTTCCTCATCTACTTTTTCATCATAGTGTTGATATCTCTGTTAGTAAATTATAACATTCTCAAAGAAAACATGATTGTGCATATGTGATGCTGAGCACTTGATTAAGAATGGAAGAAAACAATAGAAATTACATGTCTGATGCCATTTAAGCAGATGATTTTCAAAATTTACATATTTATTTTCTTAGTGAAAGACTACATTTCCTTTGTAGTTCTTCATAGCTTCCCTCCATGTATCCAAGCACCACACTTTTGTGTGGGTCAAAGACTCAGATATATGCATTAGAATCTTTATGTTGCCACTTAGTGTTACTTTGAATGAATTACTTAAACTTCCTGAGCTTCAGTTTCCTTACCTGTAAGATGAACATACAATTTTTTAGCTCATAAATTTTTCTGTCATTCATTAAATACTAATTTCCTTCTCTTAATATTTTTCTTTACCCTTACCTGTATTTTTCTAACAAAAAGCCTTAAACATAATACCAGTTAACTGAAGTAATATCTGCAACAACCTAAGTACTTAAGACTGGTGTCACCAGTCTTTGAAAGGTATCCTAAACCTTTCCCTTTTCTATTTCTGTTTAACTTAATCTCTCATTAGAAATCTATCTGCCAACCAGGTCCTTTAAATAAGAAATTGGAGGTTTTCTAGGAGTTGTCTTTTCATTTGCTTTATATATTTGAAAAATATACTGTTCTTATTGCTTGCTGCTTGATAAAAGCACATCTCCCTATCAATTTAGATTCTGAGGCTCATCTCAAAACAATTTGATTTTTTTTAAAAAACTACTTCACAATAACTCGGAAAATTTTTACTTTGTCACTCTCATTTACTTTCTAGGCTTTGAGGAAACAATATGCCAGCATAACATTTTGGGTTTTTTATGGTGGAGATAAAAGTTCCTGCCAATAGGTGAAAAAGAGTGAAATATTGCTATTACCATAAACATGGATGGACCTAGAGAAGATTATACTAAATGAAGTAAGTCAAGACAAATATCATATTATATCACTTATATGTAGAATCTTAAAAATGATAGAAATGAACCTATAAAAAAACAGAAACAGACTCATAGACATAGAAAGCAAACTTATTGTTACCAACAGGGAAAGGGAGGAAGGGTAGGGATAAATTAGAAGTATGGGATTAACAGATACAACCTACTATACACAAAATAAATAAGCAACAAAGATTTACTGTATAAGATAGGGAAATATATTTAATATCTTGTAATAACCTATAATGGAAAATAATCTGAAATATATATATTATTAATGCATTATTAATATATATTAACACACACATATATAATTGAATCACTTTGCTATATGCCTGAAACTAACACAATATTGTAAATTGACTATATTTCCATTTTAAAATATCCTGCTGATGCATCATAGTAATTACTCTAATCCAAGTCTCAAGCTAGAATTAGCCAGACAGACAGCCAATAGATTGGATTGCTGTGTTGTAGAACATGTCCCTTCATTTTGAACTGATTCAACAGAAAAATATTTGAAATTAATTTTCATCAGATAAAGAAGTTGCAACATGGCAGAATTATAAATGTCAAGGTAACACTGATGTTAAGAAGTGCATTTTTTTAAAGGACTAGAAGTGGTGGATTACACATCCTTTCAGGAATGCTGCAATGAGGCTTCACTGTATTTACTTATAAGAGTATTATTAGCATAGCAATTTTGGAAGATTAATATTCTGCTAAATTGTCTCAAATGTTTCAGATAACTCTTCTAATTTTATGAGAAATTGTTACTAATATAATATATCTTGTGAAAAACACATATTGAAGTACCAGACAAGATAGAAACATTTTAATAAATAAGCATTATATTGAAAAGGAGTTATACCTTATTTGAACCTGGTGTAATGAGTAATGGAGCATTTCAGCTTGATACAATGAGTAATGAAAACTTTCAATGACACTGATGATTCACTGCGTTATTAAAATATACTGAAATTTTAAAAGAGACATTAAAATCATCACAGACGTTCCTTCAGAGTCTACAAGAATAAAGCCTGAATTATTTTCCATGCTCTGGCAGAGCAGGAGACAGAAACTGCTTGCACAAGTTGTTCA
Source organism: Bubalus kerabau (assembly GCF_029407905.1). Classification (NCBI taxonomy): domain Eukaryota; kingdom Metazoa; phylum Chordata; class Mammalia; order Artiodactyla; family Bovidae; genus Bubalus; species Bubalus kerabau. The sequence continues at coordinate 59,358,170 of NC_073647.1, read as the reverse complement.
GTAGAATCCTAAAAGAAACAGAGAGTCTGAATAATTTATTTCTCCTGTAGTTGCCAAATACTGTACTACAAAATGGTATATCTGATGAAACTAACCCTTTGTAACTTGACATCTTAATGGTCTGGTGTTAATTTTGACTAGACTTTGTAACATCATTTATTTTTCATTATCTCTGAAGATTTGCACTGAGTTTGTAATATTGTTAACAACTGAATGTAAAATTGGAGTTATAAATCAAGGATGAAAATGGGAAAACCAACTTTACTATAAAATAGTGTATCATTTTCATTTCAATAATAGGATCAAATAAGTAAAACTCTTTGCCATGATCAAAAAACATTTTAAATTACAATAACATTTTTTCTACTTTCAGGGATTATTTCTAATCTCCCCATGCTTTTTCTATATGGATTTTTAACTGTTAATTTTCCCTTAGCATATATGTGGCAGCTAATTCAATGTTGCTGATGGCTGTATTTATGTAGTGGATAATGTTAGATTGTAAAATTAGAGTGCTACTAATATTATAAAATTTCTTTTTGAATCATCTTCTAGAACCAGAGTTGAGCAAAATATATGACCTCCTCCAGGTCAGTAGGTTCAGGGAGAGTAAAAAGATATGTCTAAAGATGGCAAATGTTAATTGCCTAGGTCTTTTTTCCTTTTTTTTTTTCTTTTGAGCTTTCTCAAGATTCAGGGAAAGGATGTTTCATCTTTCAGAGTTGATAAAAATTTTATCTGGAAAAGCTCTTTATGAGAAATCATTCCAAATATAAGTTGGTTATCAAAAACTAGCAGCTTTGGCACTGAAGGAACTTCAGCCCAGCCTAGCAAAGTCTCATCTCTGGAATTTCACAACTAATGTAATTGTGTCCATTTTGCAGTTGCCAATTCTACTCAGTGATTTCATCTGTCACTTGGAATATGTCCAACTCTCATAGACATAACATTCAGCACCCAAACTGGAGGTCACTAAGTTGTGCAGTTGAAAAACAGCATGACTTTAATGGTATGGATGCAAATAGAGCAGTTGTCAAAAAGAGGCAATTGATTTTTCATAAGATTAAAAACATGAATTTAAGGTTAGAAAACATAATTAGGGCTTTCCTGATGGCTCAGATGGTATATAGCCTGCCTGCAATGCGGGAGACCCCAGTTTGATCCCTGGGTGGGAAGATCCCCTTGAGAAGGAAATGACAACACACTGCAGTATTCTTCCCTGGAGAATCCCATGGACAGAGGAGCCTGACGGGCTACAGTTCATGGGTCGCAAAGAGTCAGACACGACTGACTGACTAACGACAACAACAACAACAAAACAATTATAGATCAAGATTCTGAGAGATAGTTGTCTTGAAACACACTTAAGGGAATATTGCTATTAAGGTTATTTTTAACTGATAGATTTTTGTTCTATCTCATGTCTCCTAGTTTCTTAACTTTTCATACCTTTAGTCCTACTACATAATGATTCCTCTATGTTTGTTGATTCTGTAGCAATAACTTTAAAAAATACTTTACAATTTAGTTGTGTTATTATTTTCAGACACCAAAATAGCATACTCACATTTCTCAGTGCAAGACATATCAATAATCACTAGTTGTTATATTGACTAGTATTTAGTGTGGTCAGTAATTCTTCCAAAAACTAATCAGCCTCATTAGCTTGAACCAATCACTTGTTCTTTCATAAAGATATTTGTTACAACCCTACAAATAAAAATTGGAAATTCTTAATTCTTAATGTTTAGCTATCTATGTGGGAATGACTTCTTGCAAAAGCTATTCAATTTCAAGCAGCATTGCTTAGAATACTCAAGTAAAATCTCATTTATGGATCCCTTTCAAACATGAATCAGAAGCTTAAAAGCTATGTCTTAAAAATAATACTCTCTTTAATGTGAGTTTCAATATTAGCCCAGGATCAAAAATTAGTAAATAAAAAAAGGGAAATTTGATTTTCACATTAACATATTTCATGGCAATGTCCTTAAATAGTTTTACCATTTTGTCAAATTGCTGTATCCTGAATGTGACTGGAATTTGCTTTCTAGTGCTAAATTGTTGACTCATCACCACCACCCCTTATGCTTGTTCAAGCAACAGACAAAAAAATATATCTCTGTAGTGCAAGTATATTCATTTTGTTTTCCCAGCATGACTTTTATCATTCTCTTTTGTTTGACATTTATTAAGACCTATACTAACTGGTGGCACTTGTGGTAAAAAAAAAAAAAAAAAAACACCTGCCTGCCAATGCAGGAGATGTAACGGAACTGGGTTCAATCCCTGGGTTGGGAAGATCCCTGAGGGAGGGCATGGCAACCCACTCCACTATTCTTGCCTGGAGAATCCCATGGGCAGAGGAGCCTGATCAGGTACAGTCCATGGTGTCACAAAGAGTTGGATACAATTGAAGCAATTTAGCATCATGAAACCTAAACCTTCCCTAGTGGTCTAGTGGTTAGGATTCAGCACTCTCACTGCTGTGGCCTGGGTTCATTCATTTCCCGGTCAGGGAATAGGTTACTTGGGCTTCCTTTGTGTCTCAGATGGTAAAGAATCTGCCTGAATTGGAGAAGACCTGGGTTTGACCCCTGGGTCAGAAAGATCCCCTGGAGGAGGGCATTGCAACCCACCCCAGTATTCTTGCCTGGAGAATCCCATGGACATGGGGTTGTCCATGGGGTTGCAAAGAGTCAGACATGACTGAGTGGCTAATACAGTTCACACTCATACTTATTAAATCAATATTAGCACCATCACAGAATACTGAGTGAGCACATGAGCACAACTCCATGCCCACCAATAGCCAAGATCATAAACCTTAAGATACAATGCAAACTATGTTGGACTTCTGTCAAAAATTGTCCTTTCTGACAACACTGACAATTACATAGTCAGTAATCACTCAAATTTAAGGAAGCTGAAGGCTGAGTAGTCTCCCAGTTCATCCTCAAGCTTTTTCTTAATTCATATGTTATTGTATGCTAGATAACTGGCAACTAAGGGCCTAAAAGTGAAACTCTAGCAGATCAAATATCACTAGAAATGTTTCACTTTAAGTCAACAATTGGTTTAAATAAAACAAGGTGAAATACTAATGTAAAAAAATAATACATAGAAACTTCAATTACATAGAGTCAAGAGATCAGAAGGTGGAGTGCTCATGCTCTGTGATGATAAAAGAGCCCAATAGTAACAAGAAAGACTCTTCCTTTTTTCCTGGCAACATCCAGACAATGAAAACCATAGACTCTGTTTACTAAAGCCATCCCAACTTCCTTTTCCTCTGTAAAATCATTCCCCTTCCCTTGCTATTTGGGGACTTACACATGGCCTGCCATGTTTGTGTTTCCCAAAAACTGAATCTGCCTCTTAGCTGGTGTCAATACAAAAGAGATAATCAAGCTAAAGATCAGAAGAAAGAAAGATTATTACTTGCAGCAAGGAAGGAGAACACTGAGAATTTTTCTCAAAGCAGCATCTCTCCAAACAGCAATATTGAAAAAGTTTGAAGCTAAGGGTACATGCATATTCATAAAGAGGCTGGGTGGTTGATGATCTAAGCCTTAGTTGATTGAAGTCACAAGAGTCAGAAAAAGTCAACACCATAATCCCTTAGGTTCCAGTTGATCTAGTAGTTGAGCAGTTCAGGCTAATTGTTACTATTGAAACAGAACTGGGAATCTTTACAATTGACATATCATCTTTGCTATTGTTACTTCTTTTGCCTGATAACAGTCATTCTTTCTGGGGATCCCCTATCTTATTTGCTTACACCTGTAGACTATGAATTACAATTATTTGCCAATCTTGAATAATCCCATTTTTGCTGGAGAAATAATTGACTATTTATTTCAGGTCAATATTTTGGTGGCTTATATAGGAATCAAGAGAAGACCCCCAACAAATCCAAAGCTGGTAAGTAAACAGGTGTGCTGTGCTTAGTTACTCAGTCCTGTCTGACTCTTTGTGACCCCATGGACTGTAGCCTACCAGGCTACTCTGTCCATGGGAATTCTCCAGGCAAGAACACTGGAGTGGGTTGTCATGCCCTTGGAAAGCCATGGATGGAACCCATGTCTCCCACATTACAGGTTGATTCTTTACCACCTGAGCCGCCAGGGAAGCCCAAGTAAACAGGTGTAGTATCCACATTAAGCCTATTTTTCCTCATTGATTTTCTTGCCAACTCCAGAATTTGAAGATATGTCTTTCACCTGGATCCAAGCTTCTGCCCTCTTTGCATTTTGAAGATCCCACATTCTATTCAATATCTGTTTTAAGATTTCATCCTTTCTGTTTAAGGCCTTTTTCTATATGCAAGTACTTATTTAGCACTTCAGTCTTATTTGAAATCAGACTGTTCCAACTGAAACTGGTTCAGCCTTCAGCCCATTCATTTTGGAATACGAACTGTTCCTCCAGGAATTGACTAGCCTTTGTCCCATGCCTTTGGGAGCAGAGGCTGATTAATTGGAACTATGCCAGTTCAGCCTTCAGCCCATTCCTTTAGAATAGTGGCTGTTCTATGGGAACTGAGCTGAGAATACTTCAGCTTGGCTCCTCTGGGACCAAGCTGTTCTCTTAGAACTGGCTGGTATCAGGCCTGCAGGCTGTTTGAGAGATATAAACTGTTTAAGATGTTTGAATTGTAAGGTGTTAGAGATATTTGAGATGCTCAGGCTGAGTTGTTTGAGCTGGAAGCTGTTTGTGTTTAAGTTGCTTAAAAGTTATTCTTTTATTTTAGAGAAAAATATCTGAGAAATTGGATCCCAGTTATCTAAATATTTTGAGTCCCCCTACAGGGACTCTGAGTGATTTTCTGTTTAAATATCATAGTCTTTCCTTAAGCACATTTCTAACTAAATGGACTGACTTGACTAAAGGCAATTTAGAATATCAATCAATGGCCACGACTTTCCTTAAAACTAAATTGGATTACCATAACTCTAAAGTTTCTAGAACTGAGTGGAATGTGTGTTTTGATTGAATATGAGGCTTCCAAATGTTATCAGTAGCCTAAAATTGCCTTTCTATAAAATAAGATTTGAATATTAACTGAAACAATCAAAGATAAAACAGCTTTCAAAGACTCATTCTCCTCTTCCTTGGTTTCTTTGTCTCAGGCCCTGTTTCCAGTGCCATCTCGTCTCTCTCCTTCAGTTTCTCATACTCAGGCCACACCTCCAGGAACATCATCCTCCTTTCCCTTCTATACTACCTGAATCTCCTCCAAACCCTCAATTCCACAGTACCGATTATCTTGCAGAATTTCCCTTTTCCTTTGAACTTATCAGAACCTGTCCCTTTAAAATTAAGCCTTCTGAGGATCCAGAAACTAAACTCTTAACTTCTTATATTCCCTGAAGTAAAACTGAACTGTGAGCCACAGTCAGATTTTCCCTAAGTAGCCAAAGATCTTCACAGATTTGCTGAGTTATATAATATAGTCATTTAGCCTTAATCTGCTTTCTTTGACTTCTAGCTAGTTCATATGCTTGTTTGTGAAGGCCAGGCCTAGTGGTGGATGAAAATTGCTGGTAAGGAAAATTCTGAAAGGTCTCTAGAGTTATAACCAGGAGAATACTCAGCCAATCTCTAGAAGACTTCATTGGGCAATTTCTAAAGCTTTTACAGTCTGTGGATTGGAACACAGTTTAGACTGGCATACAAAAATCTGATCAGCCTGTTTATGACTATTACAATTCAGTTCAGTTCAGTCACTAAGTCATGTCCGTCTCTTTGTGACCCCATGAATCGCAGCACGCCAGGCCTCCCTGTCCATCACCAACTCCTGGAGTCCACCCAAACTCATGTCCATCGAGTCAGTCATGCCATCCAGCCATCTCATCCTCTGTCATCCCCTTCTCCTCCTGCCTTCAATCCCTCCCAGCATCAGGGTCTTTTCCAATGAGTCAACTGTTTGCATGAGGTGGCCAAAGTATTGGAGTTTCAGCTTCAGCATCAGTCCTTCTAATGAACACCCAGGAATGATCTCCTTTAAGATGGACTTGTTGGATCTCCTTGCAGTCCAAGGGACTGTCATGAGTCTTCTCCAACACCACAGTTCAAAAGCATCAAATCTTCAGTGCTCAGCTTTCTTCACAATCCAACTCTCACATCCATACATGACCACTGGAAAAACCATAGCCTTGACTAGACGGACCTAATCAGCTTCACATTATTTTTAAAGAAAATTCTAGTCTTTCTTAAGATTTTGATTCTGCCGAGGGTAGCTTTTAATTCTATACTAATGAGCTAAACTGTACAAGGATGGAATGGGAAACTAGTAAAAAGGACAAGGATGGAATGGGAAACTATGTCCACTCCAGATTTTGTTATATCAATAAGCCAGCTCTCTCATACTCTGGATGAGTCACTTAAAAGGAAGACCATTGAAATTCAATGACCATTGAAATTTATTGAAATTCATGAAATTAAAAGATGCTTCCTCCTTGGAAGAAAAGCTATGACTAACCTAGACAGCATATTAAAAAGCAAAGACATGACTTTGCCAACTAAGGTCTGTCTATTCAAAGCTAAATTTTTTTCCAGTAGACATATATGGATGTGAGAGTTGGAGTATAATGAAAGCTGAGTGCCAAAGAATTGATGTTTTGAACTATGGTATTGGAGAAGATTCTTGAGAGTCCCTTGGTGGCAAGGAGATCAAACCAGTCAATCCTAAAGGAAATCAGTCCCGAATATTCATTGGAAGGACTGATGCTGAAGCTGAAACTCCAATACTTTGGCCACCTAATGTGAAAAACTGACTCATTGGAAAATACCCTGATGCTGGGAAAGATTGAAAGCAGGAGGAGAAGGGGGTGACAGAGGATGAGATGGTTGGATGGCATCACTGGCTCAATGCACAGGAGTTTGAGCAAGCTCTGGGGGTTGGTGATGGACAGGGAAGCTTGGTGTGCTGCAGTCCATGGGGTCATAAAGAATCGGTCATGACTGAGCAAGTGAATTGAACTATTTGAAATTCTTATTCTTCAACTGTGGTAAATGAAAGCCCCTAAATGAAATGAAAACCCTCCTAGTCTCTGTCATTTTTGCAAAATAAACAAAGCAAAAAAAAATTTTTAAATACCCAGGACATGGAAAAAATATTTTTTTAACAAATGTAATCACTTCAGACTCCTTCAATCCTCAAACCTGCCTTTCCAGTGTCCTCCCAATTCTCAACTATGGGGCTCTAAGAAACTACAGGAGATCTTCCCAACCTTCCCTCCTAATTGGCTTGGAGAAACATGTCTTCAGATTAGAGATGAATCTCTTCCTGCACTAGCTGACATTGGAGCCATACTCCTGGTGCTCAACTCTAGTCATATAAGATAGCCCTTGCCTTGGAGTATTAAGACAGTTCAAATAGCAGGGGTCCCTAATGAACCTAAAGATGTTCCTTTTTCTGAATTCACTCCCCCCTCATTTGGGCTTTTTTAAATATATACATTCTTTTCTCCTTAGTTCATATATCCCTACTCATTTATTAGGCTGAGACTTCTTAGAGTAGCATCATGCTGGCTACTTCTCCTCAAAAGTGGAAATAGTTCTAGAATTTGACAATAGTCCACAAAGTAACCATAAAAAATGAATTAAATAACCCTTTGATATATTTGATTCTTTCATCTTTGACAGTACTAGAGCTGATCCCGGAGTTACTGATCACTTGACTCTACTGAATCAGCTACTGTAAACCTTATGTGCAAAATATCCAACTGATATTGGTAAAACTCACAGTCTATCTCCCATCAAGATTCAAATATATCCTTCAAAACCTCTTCCCAGTATCATGCATCTGATATTTTAAATAAATAAATAAAATACGAAAAAAAATAAAAACCTCTTCCCAGAATTAATCAATATCCTATAAATAAAGAAGCCCTTTAAGGTATAAAGTCTGTAACACAGGATTATAAGACTCAAGAACTCATTATTCCTTGTACTAGTCCATATAAAACTTCTACTTAATGGTGATAAAAACCTAAAGGCCAAGGATGGAGGTTTGTCCAGGACCTCCAAGCAATAAAAAACATTGTTATCCTTCCACATCTGTTGTCCTCAACTCTCATATGTTACTAACATTCTCTCCTTCTGGAAACAAATCCTTTACTGTAGTTGATTCATGCTGTGTGTTCTTTAGTATTCTAATTGATGAAGCTAATCACATTTTGGCCTTCACCTAGGGAGCAAAAAAAATATGCACCAGGATGGTAATGCCTCAGCATTCTAATGAAGAGTCTTTCTTATTTCTCCCAAATCTTGACATCTAATCTGGATAATATAAATTTTCCTATGTCTACTTTGCTGCAATATGTGTATGATTTGCTTCTTTGCTCTCCTTCTCTAAACTTTCTTCACAGGATGACAGAATCCACATGCTAAGGCTTTTAACCCTAAAAGGGATATAAGGTCACCAAGGAAAAATTGCAATTTTCCCCAACCCGGGTTTAATATGTACGGCATCTACATATCAGAACAAAGATTATACCCAGACCCAAATGGACTTCGTGGTGTCCATTTGTTTCCTAAAACTCAAAACTAAGCACCAACTATTAAGCTTTCTCAGACTAGTTGGTTTCTGCCAAAATCGGATTCCAAATTTTTTCTTATCAGTAAACCATCATATGTTTTACTAAAAAGTAACAACTCCAACCCAATTTTATTTGTAGAGCCAGACACAATTGTCTTTAAGCACTGGAGGAGAGTTTGATGAGCCCATCTGCCCTCAGGAATCCCAATTTTCAGATTTCTTTTTTCCTTTTTATATATGAAAAGAAAGGGAAGTCCTTGGAATACTCATCCAAAAACGTGTGGACCACCATGGATCCATGATGTATTATGGCCAGCATCTGGACCCTGTGACATGAGAATAACTTCCCTGCTTTAGAGCCATTATTGACACTGCCTTTTCTGTTAAGGTCACCAATAAAATTGTTGTGAAATCTGCTTTAATCATTTCTTTTTTTTTATCTTATACAATAGAATCCTTCCTGAATTCCCATCACATTCATAATTTCTCAATCAGCCACCTCATCTCCTCTAAAGTTCTTTGTTAACTACCCCTCAGATAACTCTTTTATTTTGAAATAACCTTAACCTGGCATTCTTCTCTCCTTCATCACTGACAAAATCTTTCATGAATTCTTAATGCTGACAAATCACCTCTTGACCCCTCATGATGATCTGCAGGAAATTCCCTTGGGTATTGCTGACTTCTCACGGTTCACTGATGATTTGGATTTAAAAGGTGACAATGCAAATATTATGCTGTGTTTACTATTGTAACTCCTTTCCATGTTGTTGAGGCAACACCTTTACCTATGGCTACGTCAACCCAATAGGCTGAATTATATGCACTTATATGAGCTTCCCTGGTGGCTCAGTGGTAAAAAAAATCTACCTGCAATGCAGGAGACACCAGCTTAATCCCGAGGTGGGGAAGAGCCCCTGGAGAAGGAATAGCAACCCTCTCCAGTATCCTTGCCTGGGAAATCCCATGAACAGACTAGCCTGGTGAGCTACAGTCCATGAGGTGGGAGTCAGATACAATTTAGCGACTAAACAACACACCAAATTTCACTTTAGCCAAAGGCAAAATTGTCAATATTTATACTAACAGTAGGTATACTTTTGGAGTAGCTCATGATTTGGCAATGCTGTGCAAACAACATGGTTTCTTTAATTCCAGAAGGAATAAAATTTAAAATGTCTCCCAAGTTTAGGAATTACTGAATATAAAACCTTTACCTGCCACTTCAAGTATTATTAAAATTCTGGGGCATTCTAAACTTAACCCTCTAGAAGCTAAGGAAAATCACCTTGTTGATATTTCTGTAAGGACTGCTGCCCTTATAGGAACCAACAGTAGCCAAACCTCTGTCATAGTCCAAAGGAATATTTCCCCAAATGATAGCTTAGAAAAACAGGCTGGAAAAGACTAAAAACTTGCCTCAGAAAAAAGAGAAACAAGATTGGAAATTTGGCAACCCATTCTATGATTCTTGTCTGGAAAATCAATGGACAGAGGAGCCTGGTGGGCTACAGTCTGTGGGGTCTAAAGAGTTGGACACAACTGAGCAACTGAGCATGCATGAGCACACTTGTCTCACTTGTCCAAAATACAACCCATGGAAGCCTATTATTACTGCTCCTGAACATTTTAAACTGCTTAATGGACCATTCAAGATCTGGCAAATAGATTTCATACAATCTCCTCCATCTCATAGATATAAATGTGTTTTAGTCATGGTGTATATGTTTCCACACTGGACTGCAGCCTTTCTATTTCGACAGGCTCTGATATCTTCTGTGGCTAAAGTCCTTTGGAGAAAGATTATTCATATCTAGGAAGATCCTCTTTAACTTTATAATGATAGAGGAACCCATCTTACTAGTCAGGTCCTTCTACAAATCTACTCTATTTGGCTGATTTTGCAATGTTTTTACTGCATTTACTATCCTCATTACTCGAGGATAGTAAAATCCACTACTGCTGCTGCTGCTAAGTCGCTTCAGTCGTGTCCGACTCTGTGCAACCCCATAGATGGAAGCCCACCAGGCTCCCCCATCCTTGGGATTCTCCAGGCAAGAACACTGGAGTGGGTTGCCATTTCCTTCTCCAATGCATGAAAGTGAAAAGTGAAAGGGAATTTGCTCAGTCATGTCTGACTCTTAGCGACCCCATGGACTACAGCCTACCAGGTTCCTCCATCCATGGGATTTTCCAGGCAAGAGTACTGGAGTGGGGTGCCATTGCCTTCTCCGAAAATCCACTACTAGCATTATTCAAATTCAACTGACAAAATTTATAGTGATCCTCCAAGGACCTTGGCCAAAAACATTGCTGTTGATCCTTCTAAACCTCAGATACACCCCTTTTGAAATTCATGAACTCTCACCTTTTTTAGATAGTCATAAATGCCCAATACAGTTGGCTCCAGTCTCTTTTGGTCCACAACTGATAAAAAGGGAGGTACTCCAATACTGAAAAAAAGCTTAATTGCTTCTATTTAAAATAACCGTGTTTGGTAGAATAATCTTTTTTACAATGTTCTCTCAGGAGACAAAGACCTTAAGCATCACACCTTACAACCTGGAGATTTTAGACACCTCCAGAAAGATTCTCTTTAAACTTGTTGGGAAGGCTCTTATCAGGTACTGATAACCAAACCTTATGCTGCCAAACTCCGGAATAGGCTCTTGGATTTACATGACACACATAAAGAAAGGGTAAAACCTTGCCTGGACCCGCACATCATCTGGTGACCTGAAAGTAAAAAATTCTTGAAGTTGAAGCAGCCAGGATCTGATGAGATGGCTTTCCCAAGATATCCAGACCAGGCCTTGTGGAAATTTGCCATTACACCTTTGATGATGACATAATGCTTCATATGATCTTCAGTGCCTGTGATCTTAATAACATATGAACTTTAGATAAAAAGGGCCTGAGAGTTCTCCCTCTTATCTCTCTTTGTAATTTGAATGTGATCTCAATAGATGCTCAGTTTGTGCAGTTTCCTTCTGATGTGAGACACTATACCTAGGAAAGATCCTTTCTGGAACTGAAAGACAAAAAGGTACTGAAACTGGAAAACCTAACTCTTGATCAGTAATTCTTTTAGAGAAAGATCTTGATCAAAAGGGGAAAATGTAAACAAAAAAACAAAAAAAAATAATAATAAACAAAAGCCTCACTTAAATGTAGTCAAGAAACAAGAAAGAGGAGCACTCATGTCAGGCAATGATAACAGAACCCAAGAAGAAGAAAGGCTCCTTTTTTTCCTGACAACAACTCATCCAGCGAAAAACCATGGACTCTTTTATTTATACAAGGGCTTTTATGCCCTTGTTTGTAGTATTCTATACCTTATGGGGGAAGAGAGATCCATGATTTTCAGAGAGCATGTAGTGTTAGTCATGCAGTTGTGTTGGACTCTTTGTGATCACACAAAAGGTAGGAATGCCAGGCTCCTCTATCCGTGGGATTCTCCAGGCAAGAATACTGGAGTGGGTTGTCATTTCCTTCTCCCAGGGAACTTCCCAACCCAGGGATCATATCCAGGTCTCCTGAATTGCAAGCAGATTCTTTACCATTTGAGCTGCAGGGAAGACCTCGTGGGGGGGGGGGGGGTGAAGCGGAGAATAATAATGAACAGAAGACCTAATTAAATGTTGTCAGGAAACCAGAAAGGGGAGCTCTAATGTCTTGCAATAATAAGAGATCCCAAGAAGAAGAAAGAATCCTTCTTCTTTACTGGCAACAACTCATCCAGTGGAAAACCATGGACTTCCTTTTTTATACTATAGTCTTCCTATGTTCCTCTTCCTTCCTATAAAAGAGTTCTCTTTCCTTTACTATCCAGGGATTTACAATGGCTCACCATGGTTGAAGACTCCCAATTCCAGTTTTTTGTTGATCTCAAATAAACCCACTGTTGCTGGAGAAATAACTGGCAGTCTGTTTTACATAAACAATACTTTGGCACAGATTTTAGTATTGATCATTATCTAACTAATTGAGTCAAATTTCAATTATCCAAATGGAGTTAATTTGAATAAACTGATGGTCATAGAAAGGAAAAGATGGTCACTGAGAAGGAAAAGAAAAGGTGTTTCATGTAAATATCCTTTTCTTGCAAAATGACCTCATTTAAATGACCAGTTTGGGGTAAGCAAAACTTTGATGAGTGAAGTTCAGCTGTAGATTTCAGCTCAAAAAAGAGAGAACATTTTTTTAAAACTACATTTTCATCATGTGTTCCAGGCATTTTCTTCTGGAATAAATTATAGTTGTTACAGTTTTCAGGGAAATGTGAGAAGTAGCTTCTTAGCTACTGTTGCACTTTAAGATGAATATGAAAAATGTTATATAGCAGTAAAAAAGTATCCTTGTGAGTGAAACATCCAATGTCACTTTAAGACTTGCAGTTCTCTGAATATTCCATGCAAATAAATTTCAAATTTTCAATAAGGAGTCAACTATTCAAACTGATGCTGAAGCACATTGATCGACATAATTAGATCTAAAACCTGGTGACTAAAGTCACCAAGAGTATATGATCTCATGCCTTAGGTAACACATTCAGTGTTTTTATTATAATTGTATGATAATTCCCCCAGCTTTTTCTGTAAGGAACTCTCTCTGGGCTAAGTAATTGGTAGGTTCTCATGCATGTTTTAATAGTCTTCAGAAAAAAGGTTTCTGAACAAATACCATCTACTATGGAATACTATTTGAACTACATTTGTTTCTACAGCAGATTTCCCTAGCTGGCCAATTAATTATAGGGTATAAAGGTCTTTTTAAAGTCACTTGGAAAAAAAAGGACAATAGTTATGGTTCACAGTTCCCATCCTTAACTGACTCTATTAATGCAAGTAGTGTACATTATAAATACCTTTGCAATATTGATAGGACAAAATATAAACATGTATAGATAAAGACTGTTTAAAATTATTATTAAATACATGGTAAGGGCTTTGATTTATTGTTCTCATTTTTACATTTGGAGAATAAAATAAATCTATAGGAATTTTTAGACTATTGCTTAAGAGAATATTTAAACCTACAGAATATTGTTAACAATTACTTTGCTCATTACTGAAATATTTAGATTTTGATAATTAAATAACTAGGATCACAATACAGCAGAGATTGAGTTAATCTCCCCTTTTTTGTGTGTATCTATTCTTGGAACCAGATAACCACATTTTTTAAACAATGTTTGGAACATAAGTTTTGCCATACTAAGTATGCTTTCAAGGTAGATATATAAAAATGACTAACGTATTTACTTTGGAGAAGGCAATGGCACCCCACTCCAGTACTCTTGCCTGGAAAATCCCATGGACGGAGGAGCCTGGTAGGCTGCAGACCATGGGGTCGCGAAGAGTCAGACACGACTGAGTGACTTCACTTTCACTTTTCCCTTTCATGCATTGGAGAAGGAAATGGCAACCCACTCCAGTATTTTTGCCTGGAGAATCCCAGGGACGGGGGAGCCTGGTAGGCCGCTGTCTATGGGGTTGCACAGAGTCGGACACGACTGAAGCGACTTAGCAGCAGCAACGTATTTACTAGTCATTTGCCTCTATTAAATTGATTACAGACAAGATTTTGATTTTCTCTTAAGTAAATTAATTTCAAACATTCTACTATCATAGCAGGATCTAAGATATCTTGGCATAAGGATATTAATTTGATTGTCTGTATCCAGAACTAAGTCAGAATATATCTATAATGAAGCTGATAAATCTCCAGGGTGACATCAGAGGTAAAATGGAGGGAATCTCCAGGGTCACAGCAGAGGTAAGGACATTTTTTGGCTTCATGTTATTACACATTTCCAGTATCAAAGAATCGATATAAAGTGAACGGCTTATAGAAGGCACTTTATAAACCCTTCATAAATGAATGGATGGGAAAATTACATATAAGTTTTCATCACAATCATATTTTTGGAACACAAAACATATGGCTCATGAAAGCTTAGGCTTTTAAAAAAAAATAGGTAGTTAGTGTTTGTAACCATTCAGGTGGATTCACCTGCAAATCACTGCTTAAGAGAAATACGACTATTTTTTAGGTTGATATTTGCTTTGTAGCCAGTCTTTTCACTTTCAAGAGATATCAGCTAGAAAATCTATTTATCAGAAATAACTCTAACCCCCTAAGTAGTGTTTGAAATTTGTGAAAAGCTTCCCTAGGGCTCCAGCTGATATTTGCCCTGGCCAGGAGTGTTGGGCTTTTTCCTTTTGGGCTCACTCCTGATAATATTGATACAGACCTCTCACTTCATTAGCTTTGACAAGGGCTTTATTTCTCCACTACTTGTGAGGACCAAGACTATAGCGATTCTTGAGAACAGGGGGAAACTTGGCCCTTATCACAAAAGAAGAGAGTGAATTTCTGTTCTCATACACTTTTGTCACATAGGAAAGCATATTCATCACAGATGCACATTGTGAAGGAACTCAGTCCTACATCTTTAAAAATAATTTTTATTGGTTTTGTGTAATGCTAAAAATATAACTTTGAAAACATCTATAAGAAGTTATTGCAATGAAATGGGACTATGCAGGTGGTAAGTCTGAAAACCAGTACCCTTGATATGATAAATAATACATGATCCAAAGGTAGTTTAGCATAATAGATACTACTATTATGCTATTATAATATATAATTATAGTACTATTATAATATATTATAGTACTACTATAATATATAATTATATAATATATTATAGTACTATTATAATATATAATTATAGTACTATTATACTATTATGCTACTATTATACTATTAGCATAATAGTATACTACTATAATAGATACTACTATAGTAGTATCTATTATTTTACATAATAGATACTACTGCTACTACTAATAATAACTAGTTTTTATATAGCACTTACTAAGTATCAGACCCTGGTTCTGGGTATTTTATATATCTTAACTAATTTAATCTTCACAATAATCTATTAAGTTGTTACTATCTTTACCCATCTGGTAGATAAGAAAACTGAGGTGTGGAAAGCTTGAATAAAGTGCCCATGGTCAAACAGCTAATAAGTAACAGAACAGTATTTGAACTCAGAAGCTGGGACGTCCAAAAGCATACTTGGTTTAAATCCTATATTTGCCACTTAATACTTCACTGGTGGCTCAGGCGGTAAAGAATCTACATGCAATGCAGGACACCCAAGTTCGATCCCTGAGTAGGGAAGACCCCATGGAGAAGGGAATGGTTATCTACTCCAGTGTTCTTGCCTGGTATATTCCATGGACAGAGGAGCCTGGTGGGCTACAGTCCCTGGAATTGAAAAGAGTCAGACACGATTGAGTGACTAATACACACACACTTGTGTGTACTAAGCAAGTCACTTAAACTCTCTGACCCTCAGTTTCCTCAAATAAATGGGGTTAATAATGCCTACCACACACAGGATATTTATGGGCTAATAATTGTAAATGATAATAATGGTTGATATTTATTGAAAATGCAGTTTATGATCTTTACTCTTGGAAAAGTAGTTAAGAGAGTTTTGAAGTCAGGCTTTATTATTTACTTATGTGATGTTGAGAAAGTATTTTATATTTCTAGACCTATTTCTTTATCTGTAAAATGAGAAAGACATCTCCACATCTTCAAAATAAAAATAGACATTTGAACGCTGAGAAAATTCCACAAAACAACTTCTGAGTGCTGGCAGAGGACATCAGGAACCCAGAAAGGCAGCCCATGTCATTGAAAGGAGGTAGGACAAAATATAAAAGATAAAAAGAGAGACAAAAGAGGTAGGGATGGAGATTCATCCCAGGAAGGGAGTCTCAAAAGAGAAGTTTCCAAACACCAGGAAACACTCTCACCTCTGGGTCTGTGGGGAATCTTGGAATCTCAGAGGGCAACATAACTGGGAGGAAAAATAGATAAATAGTTAAAACCCACAGATTACATGCCTAACAGCGACTCCCAGTGCTCACAGCCTCCACCAGCGAGTGGGGGCTGAACAGGGAGGCATGGGCTGCATTGCTTATGGTAAGGACCTGGCCTGAATGCCTTGAGGGCTATCTGAGGGAACTAACGTGAGATAGCAACCCAAACTGGGGGATAGCCAGAGAGAGAGAGAGAGGAAAAAAAAAAAAAAAGAGAGAGAGAGAGAGAGAGAGAACTATCCTGCAAAAAGCCCTAACCTGAGGCACTGCCAGGCCTGCTCACAGAACATGGACAGAGAAAATACCAGAGGAGAGCTAGCCTGCTGTGGGCTGGCCCATCCCCCACCAGAGACAAGCAGGCGGTGGTGGGGGTGGGAGCTAGGGATAGGGGTGGGGGTAGAGGGCTGCCAAAGCCTGAAAGGGGCAATTGTTACCCCAGAGAGGCATCCTCTACCAAACTTCAAACAGGATCCATTACTAACCAAGAGTTCTTGGGATTCTGGAAGGTTGACATCTGCAGCCAGAGATCAGCTCCTCAGAAGAGACATGGCACACTTGAGAAGGCGCACCCATTGTACACCCAGAAAACCGAGCGGCTGGGATGGGGGAGGCAATAAGACACACCACCCACCTAGGGGTGACTGCGTTCGCCAAGCACCTGGTCACCTGAGCTTCTCGGACCCAGGAAGGGCACAAAACGCAGGCCCAACCCAGTCTGTGCCTTCATGAAATACCCAAGAACCATAACCTGATTGGCTTAGACCTCAAAAGTGCACACAACCCAGGGCCCACCTCAGACAGTTCCCAGGCAGAGCAAACTGGAGCCTGAGCAATGTACACCAGGAAAGCACACACGCCGTGAGCAGGGGCAAACCTAGTGCAGCTGAAACACTGTGAGCACTCCCCACACAAGCCAGTGATATTTGTTTGCAGTGTTCCTCCCTCACCACAGCACGACTGAACAAGTGAGCCTAAATAAGTCACCAACTTCACCCCCTTGTGTCAGTGCAGAAATTAAACACTCAAGAGACCAGCAAACAGAAGAAGCTAAAATAAACAGAGGGAACTGCTTTGGAAATGACAGGTGCAAGATTAAAACCCTGTGTTTAGCACCAACTACATTGGAAGGGGCCTATAGATCTTGAGAAGGATAAGCCGGATCAAGGAACTATCTGAAACTGAACTGACCCCACACTGTCTGCAACAGCTCCAGAGAAATTCCTAGATATATTTTTACTATTGTCATTTTTAATTTTTTTTTATTTTTAAGTACTCTATTACTCCTTTAATTTGCATTTTTATAATCTATTACCTTACAAAAAAAAGACCCTATTTTTAAATCAAACTTTATAGATATATTTTATAATGTTTATGACTTTGTTTTTTTTTTTTAATATTGTATTTTTGAGAGTCTAATCTCTACTCTAGATTTTTAATCATTGCTTTTTGGTATTTGTTATCAATGTTGTACCTTTAAGAACCCAATCTTCAGTACCCATTTTTACTTAGGAGTGTAATTACTGACTTGATTGCTCTTTCCCCCTTTTGACTCTCCTTTTTTTCCACCAGGTCACCTCTACCTCCTCCCACACTTTCTCTTCTCTACCCAACTCTGTGAATCTCTTTGTTTGTTCCGGGCTGTGGAGAACACTTAGGGAAGTGATTACTGGCTGGATCTGTCTCTCTCCTTTTTATTCCCCCTTTTCTCCTCCTGGAAACCTCTGCCTCCTTCCTCCCTCTTTTCTTCTCTGTGTAACTCCATGAACATCTCTGAGGGGTCGAGACTGTGGAGGGCACATAGGGAATTGATTACTGGCTAGCTTGCTCTCTCCCCTTTTGATTCCCCCTCTTCTCCTCCTCTCACAACACCTACCATCTTACTTGGGTTTCTCTTACCTTGGACTTGGGGTATCTCTTCACGGCTGCTCCAGCAAAGCACAGCTGCTGCTCCTTACCTTGGAGGAGGTCGCCCCTCCTGACCTTGAACGTGGAGTAGCTCCTTTGCACCTGCACAGCCACCATTCCTTGGATGTGGGGTAGCTCCTCTCACTGCAGCCCCTGACCTCAGGTGTGGGGTAGCTCCCTTCAGCTGTCACCTCTGAACTCAGACGTGGGGTAGCTCATCTCAGCTGCAGCCCCTGACTTGGGATGTGGGGTAGCTCCTCTCAGCGGCCGCCCCTGACCTCAGACGTGGGAAGGCACACACACTGAAAGCATAATCACAGAAAACTAGCCAATCTGATCACATGGACCACAGCCTTGTCTAACTCAATGAAACTAAGCCATGCCATGTGGGGCCACCCAAGACAGACGGGTCATGGTGGAGAGGTCTGACAGAATGTGGCCCACTGGAGAAGGGAATGGCAAACCACATCAGTATTCTTGCCTTGAGAACCCTATGAACAGTATGAAAAGGAAAATTATAAGATACTGAGAGGAACTCCCCAGGTCGGTAGGTGCCCCATATTCTACTGGAGATCAGTGGAGAAATAACTCCAGAAAGAATAAAGGGATGGAACCAAAGCAAAAACAATGCCCAATTGTGGATGTGACTGGTGATAGAAGCAAGGTCTTATGCTATAAAGAGTAATAATGCATAAGAACCTGGAATGTTAGGTCCATGAATCAAGGCAAATTGGAAGTGGTAAAACAGGAGATGGCAAGAGTGAATGACTACGTTCTAGGAATCAGCAAACTAAAATGGACTGGAAAGGCTGAATTTAACTCAGATGACCATTATATCTACTACTGTGGGCAGGAATCCCTTAGAAGAAATGGAGTGGCCATCATGGTCAACAAAAGAGTCCGAAATGCAGTACTTGGATGTAATCTCAAAAACGACAGAATGATCTCTGTTCATTTCTAAGGTAAACCATTCAATATCATGGTGACCCAAGCCTATGCTCCAACCAGTAATGCTGAAGAGCCTGAAGTTGAATGGTTCTTTGAAGACCTACAAGACCTCGTACTAACAAGGTAACAACTAACAAGGTAACAGCTAACACCCAAAAAAGATGTCCTTTTCATTATAGGGGACTGCAATGCAAAAATAGGAAGTCAAGAAACACCTGGAGTAACAGGCAAATTAGGCTTTGGAATATGGAATGTAGCAGGGCAAAATCTAATAGAGTTTTGCCCAAGAATGCACTGGTTATAGCAAACACCCTCTTCCAACAACACAAGAGAAGACTCTATGCATGGACATCACCAGATGGTCAACACTGAAATCAGATTGATTTTATTCTTTGCAGCCAAAGATGAAGAAGCTCTATACAGTCAGCAAAATCAAGGCGGGGAGTGGACTGTGGCTCAGATCATGAACAGCTTATTGCCAAATTCAAACTTAAATTGAAGAAAGTAGGAAAAACCACTAGGCCATCCAGGTATGACCTAAATCTAATTCCTTATGATTATACAGTGGAGGTTAGAAATAGATTTAAGGGACTAGAACTCATAGACAGAGTGCCTGATGAACTATGGACAGAGGTTCATGACATTCCACAGGAGATAGGAATCAAGATCATCCTCAAGGAAAAGAAATGCAAAAAAGCAAAATGGCTGTCTGGGGAGGCCTTACAAATAGCTGTGAAAAGAAGAGAAGTGAAAAGCAAAGGAAAAAGAAAAGATATAAGCATCTGAATGCAGAGTTCCAAAAATAGCAAGGAGAGATAAGAAAGCCTTCCTCAGCGATCAATGCAAAGAAATAGAGGAAAACAACAGAATGGGAAAGACTAGAGATCTCTTCAAGAAAATGAGAGATACCAAGGGAACATTTCATGCAAAGATGGGCTCGATAAAGGACAGAAATGGTATGGACCTAACAGAAGCAGAAGATATTAAGAAGAGGTGGCAAGAATACACAGAAGAACTGAACAAAAAAGATTTTCATGACCCAGATAATCACTATGCTGTGATCACTCACCTAGAGCCAGATATCCTGGGATGTGAAGTCAAGTGGGCCTTAAAAAGCATCACTATGAACAAAGCTTGTGGAGGTGATGGAATTCCAGTTGAGCTACTACAAATCCTGAAAGATGATGCTGTGAAAGTGCTGAACTCAATATGTCAGCAAATTTGGAAAACTCAGCAGTGGCCAGAGGACTGGAAAAGATCAGTTTTCATTCCAGTCCCAAAGAAAGGCAATGCCAAAGAATGCTCAAACTACCGCACAATTGCACCCGTCTCACACACTAATAAAGTAATGCTCAAAATTCTCCAAACCAGGCTTCAGCAATATGTGAACCATGAACTTCCAGATGTTCAAGCTGGTTTTAGAAAATGCAGAAGAACCAGACATCAAATTGCTAACATCCACTGGATTGCCGAAAAAGCAAGAGAGTTTCAGAAAACATCTATTCCTGCTTTATTGACTATGCCAAAGCCTTTGACCGTGTGGATCACAATAAACTGTGGAAAATTCTGAAAGAGAGGGGACTACCAGACCACCTCATCTGCCTCTTGAGAAACCTATATGCAGGTCAGGATGCAACAGTTAAAACTGGACATGGAACACCGGACAGGTTCCAAATAGGAAAAGGCTGTATATTGTCACCCTGCTTATTTAACTTATATGCAGAATACATGATGAGAAATGCTGGACTGGAAGAAACACAAGCTGGAATCAAGATTGCCAGGAGAAATATCAATAACCTCAGATATGCAGATGACACCACACTTAATACAGAAAGTGAAGAGGAACTAAAAAGCCTCTTGATGAAAGTGAAAGAGGAGAGGAAAAGTTGGCTTAAAGCTCAACATTCAGAAAACTAAGATCAAGGGATCTGGTCCCATCACTTCATGGGAAATAGATGGGGAAACAGTGGAAACAGTGTCAGACTTAATTCTTTTGGGCTCCAAAATCACTGCAGATGGTGATTGCAGCCATGAAATTAAAAGACGCTTACTCTTTGGAAGGAAATTTATAACCCACCTAGATAACATATTAAAAAGCAGAGATATTACTTTGCCAACAAAGGTCTGTCTAGTCAAGGCTATGGTTTTTCCAGTGGTCATGTATGGATGTGAGAGTTGGGCTGTAAAGAAAGCTGAGCACCGAAGAATTGATGCTTTTGAACGGTGTTATTGGAGAAGACTCTTTAGAGTCCCTTGGACTGCAAGGAGATCCAACCAGTCCATCCTAAAGGAGACCAGTCCTAGGTGTTCATTGGAAGGACAGGTGCTGAGGCTGAAACTCCAATACTTTGTCTACCTCATGTGAAGAGTTGACTCATTGGAAAAGACTCTAATGGTGGGAGGGATTGGGGGCAGGAGAAGGGGACGACAGAGGATGAGATGGCTGGATGGCATCACCGACTCAATGCACATGAGTTTGGGTGAACTCTGGGAGTTGGTGGTGGACAGGGAGGACAGGCGTGCTGCAGTTCATGGGGTCGCAAAGAGTCAGACACAACTGAATGGCTGAACTGAACTGATCTTCTTCTCCTGGTCACCTCTATCTCCCTCCTCCTTCTTTTCTTCTCTATGTAACTCTGTGTACCTCTGCAGGTGTCCCTCACTGTGGAGAAAGTTTTCATCATTAACCTAGATGTTTTATCATTGGTGCTGTATAGATGGAGAAATCTTGAGGCTACTGTAAAAATAAGACTGTAATTCAAAAGCATGAGGCTTAAGTTCAAAACCTGAGAACACCAGAGAACCCCCTACTCCAGAGAACATTAATTGATAAGAGCTCATCCAAAAACCTCCATACCTACACTGAAACCAAGCACCACCCAATAGCCAAGATACCAGTTCCAGAGCAAGACATACCACACAAATTCTCCAGCAACACAGGAACATAGCCCTGATCTTCAATATACAGGCTGACCAAAGTCACTCCAAACCCACTGACATCTCAAAACTCTCTACTGGACACTTCATTGCACACCAGACAGAAATCCAGCTCTACCCACCAGAACACTGACACAAGCTTCCCTAACCAGGAAACCTTGACAAGCCACCCATGCAACCCCACATACAGTGAGGAACCTCTACAATAAAGAGGAACCACAAACTTCCAGAATCTGGAAAGGTCACTCCAAACAGAGCAATCTAAACAAGATGAAAAGGCAGAGAAATACCCAGCAAATAAAGGAAAAGGATAAAACCAAACCAAACAAGAGGAAAAGATAGGG
The DNA here is from genome assembly GCF_029407905.1 of Bubalus kerabau. Taxonomy (NCBI): domain Eukaryota; kingdom Metazoa; phylum Chordata; class Mammalia; order Artiodactyla; family Bovidae; genus Bubalus; species Bubalus kerabau. The sequence goes on along the minus strand of NC_073647.1, from coordinate 59,335,587 downwards.
AATCTACCTGAAAAAGAATTCAGAATAATAATAGTGAAAATTATCCAAAATCTTAAAAACAAAATGGAGTTACAGATAAATTGCCTGGAGACAAGGATTGAAAAGATGCAAGCCATGTTTAACAAGGACTTAGAAGAGATAAAAGAGAGTCAATATGCAATGAATAATGCAATAAATGAAATAAAAAACACTCTAGAGGGAACCAACAGTAGAATAACAGAGGCAGAAGATAGGATAAGTGAGGCAGAAGATAGAATGGTAGAAATAAATGAAGCAGAGAGGAAAAAATAAAAAAGAATTAAAAGAAATGAGGACAACCTCAGAGACCTCTGGAACAATGTTAAATGCCCCAACATTCGAATCATAGGAGTCACAGAAGAAGACAAAAATAAATACCATGAGAAAATATGTTAGGAGACAATAGTTGAAAACTTTCCTAAAATGGGGAAGGAAAAAGTTACCCAAGTCCAAGAAACCCATAGAGTCCCAAACAGAACAAACCCAAGGCAAAACACCACAAGACACATATTAATCAAATTAACAAAGATCAAACACAATGAACAAATTTTAAAGGCAGCAAGGGAAAAACAACTAATAACCCACAAGGGGATTCCCATAAGGATAACAGCTGATCTTTCAATGGATACTCTTCAGACCAGAAGGGAATGGCAGGACCTATTTAAAGTGATGAAAGAGAAAAACTTACAAGCCAGATTATTGTACCCAGCAAGGATCTCATTCAAATATGAAGGAGAAATCAAAAGCTTTAGAGACAAGCAAAAGCTGAGAGAATTCAGCACCACCAAACCAGCTCTCCCACAAATGCTAAAGGATCTTCTCTAGACAGGAAACACAGAAAGGGTGTATAAACTCGAACCCAACACAATAAAGTAAATTGCAATGGCATCATACTTATCAATAATTACCTTAAATGTAAATGAGTTGAATGTCCCAACCAAAAGACGAAGACTGGCTGAATGGATACAAAAATAAGAATGCTATATACGTTGTCTACAAGAGACCTACTTCGAAACAAGGAACATACACAGACTGAAAGTGCAGGATGGAAAAAGTTATTGCACTCAAATAGAGACAAAAGAAAGCAGGAGTAGCAATACTCATATCAGATAAAATAGACTTTTAAACAAAGGCAGGATCAATCCAAGAAGATGTAACAATTATAAATATATATGCACCCAACATAGAAGCACCACAATATGTAAGGCAAATGCTTACAAGTATGAAAGGGGAAATTAACAATAACACAATTATAGTGGGAGACTTTAATACCACAGTCACACTTATGAATAGATCAACTAAAAAAACAATTAACAAGGAAACACAAACTTTAAATGATAAAATAGACCAGTTAGACCTAATTGATATCTATAGGACAATTCACTCCAAAACAATGAATTTCACCTTTTTCTCAAGTGCACACGGAACCTTCTGCAGGATAGATCACATCCTGGGCCATAAGCCCAGCCTTAATAAATTCAAAAAAATATAAATCATTCCAAGCATCTTTTCTGACCACAATGCAGTAAAATTAGATGTCAATTACAGGAGAAAAACTATTGAAAATCCCAACATATGGAGGCTGAACAACACGCTGCTGAATAGCCAACAAATCAGAGAAGAAATAAAAAAAAATCAAAATATATATAGAAAAAGATGAAAATTAAAACTCAACAACCAAAACCCTGTGGGACACTGTAAAAGCAGTGTGAAGGGGAAGGTTCATAGCAATACAGGCTTACCTCAAGAAAGAAAAAAAAAGTCAAATAAATAACCTAACTCTACATCTAAAGCAACTAAAAAAAGAAGAAATGAAGAACCCCAGGATTAGTAGAAGGAAAGAAATCTTAAAAATTAGGGCAGATGTAAATGCAAAAGAAACAAAAGAGACCATAGCAAAAAAAAAAAAAAAAAGCTAAAAGCTGGTTCTTTGAGAATAAAAAATAAAATTGACAAACCATTAGCCAGACTCATCAAGAAACAATGGGAGAAGAATCAAATCAACAAAATTAGAAATGAAAATGGAGAAATCACAACAGACAACACAGAAATACAAAGGATCATAAGAGACTACTATCAGCAACCAAAGGATCATAAGAGACTACTATCAGCAACCATATGCCAAGAAAATGGACAACTTGGAGACAAAGTGGAACTTTCCAAAACTGAACCAGGAAGAAATTGAAAATCTTAACAGACCCACCACAAGCACAGAAATTGAAACTGTAATCAGAAATCTTCCAGCAAACAAAAGCCCAGGACCAGACAGCTTCACATCTGAATTCTATGAAAAATTTAGAGAAGTGCTATGCCAAGGAATGCTCGAACTACTGTGCAAGTGCACTGATCTCACACACTAGTAAAGTAATGCTCAAAATTCTCCAAGCCAGCCTTCAGCAATACATGAACTGTGAACTTTCAGATATTCAAGCTGGTTTTAGAAAAGAACCAAAAATCAAATTGCCAACATTCGCTGGGTCATAGATAAAGCAAGAAAGTTCCAGAAAAACATTTATTTCTGCTTTATTGACTATGCCAAAGGCTCTGACTGTGTGGATCACAATAAACTGTGGAAAACTCTTAAAGGGATGGGAATACCAGACCATCTGACCTGTCTCTTGAGAAACCTATATGCAGGTCAGGAAGCAACAGTTAGAACTGGACATGGAACAACACACTGGTTCCAAATAGGAAAAGGAGTACGTCAAAGCTGTATATTGTCACCTTGCTTATTTAACTTATATGCAGAGTACATTATGAGAAATGCTGGGCTGGAAGAATCACAAGCTGGAATCAAGATTGCCAGGAGAAATATCAATAACCTCAGCTATGCAGACAACACCACCCTTATGGCAGAAACTGAAGAGGAAATAAAAAGCCTCTTGATGAAGATGAAGGAGGAGAGTGAAAAAGTTGGCTTAAAGCTTAACATTCAGAAAACTAAGATCATGGCACCAGTTCCCATCATTTCATGGGAAATAGAGGAGGAAATAGTGTAAACAGTGTCAGACTTAATTTTTCTGGGCTCCAAAATCACTGCAGATGGTGATTTCAGCCATGAAATTAAAAGAAGCTTACTCTTGGAAGGAAAGTTGCGACTAACCTAGATGGCATATTTAAAAGCAGAGACATTACTTTGCCACCAAAGGTCCGTCTAGTCAAGGCTATGGTTTTTCCAGTAGTCATGTATGGATGTGAGAGTTGGATGGTGAAGAAAGCTGAGCACCAAAGAATTGATGTTTTTGGACTGTGGCGTTGGAGAAGACTCTTGAGAGTCCCTTGAACTGCAAGGAGATCCAACCAGTCCTTCCTAAAGGAGATCAGTCCTGGGTGTTCATTGGAAGGACTGATATTGAAGCTGAAACTCCAATACTTTGGCCACCTCATGCGAAGAGTTGACTTATTGGCAAAGGCCCTAATGTTGGGAGGGATTGGGGGCAGGAGGAGAAGGGGATGACAGAGGGAGATGGCTGGACTGCAACACCCACTCAGTGGACATGGGTTTGGGTAAACTCTGGGAGTTGGTACTGGACAGGGAGGCCTGGCGTGCTGTGATTCATGGGGTCGTGAAGAGTCGGACACTACTGAGTGACTAAACTGAACTGAATACCTATCCTACTCAAACCTTTCCAGAAAATTGCAGAGGAAAGTAAACTTCCAAACTCATTCTATGAGGCCACTACCACCCCAATACCAAAACCAGACAAGGATGCCACAAAAAAAGGAATACTACAGGCCAATATCACTGATGAACATAGATGCAAAAGTCCTTAACAAAATTCTAGCAAACAGAATCCAACAGTATATTAAAAAGATCATACATCATGACCAAGTGGGCTTTATCTCAGGGATGCAAATATTCTTCAATATCCACAAATTAATCAACATAATACACCACATTAAAAATTAAAAGATAAAAACCATATGATTATCTCAATAGATGTAGAGAAAGACTTTGACAAAATTCAACATCCATGTATGATAAAAACCCTCCAGAAGACAGGCCTAGAAGGAACATATCTCAACATAATAAAAGCTATATATGACAAACCCACAGCAAACATTATCCTCAATGGTGAAAAATTGAAAGTGTTTCCCCTAAAGTCAGGAACAAGACAAGGGTGCCCAATCTCACCACTACTATTCAACATAGTTTTGGAAGTTTTGTCCACAGCAATCAGAGCAGAAAAAGAAATAAAAGGAATCCAGATTGGAAAAGAAGTAAAACTCTCACTGCTTGCAGATGACATGATCCTCTATATAGAAAACCCTAAAGACTCCACCTGAAAATTACTAGAGCTAATCAATGAATATAGTAAAGTTGTAGGATATAAAATTACCACAGAGAAATTCCTTGCATTCCTGTACACTAACAATAAGAAAACAGAAAGAGAAATTAAGGAAACAATTTCATTCACCATTGCAATGAAAATAATAAAATACTTCAGAATATATCTACCTAAGGAAACAAAAGACCTATATATATATATAACTACAAAACACTTGTGAAAGAAATCAAAGAGAATACAAATAGATGGAGAAATATACCATGTTCATGGATTGGAAGAATCAACAGAGTGAAAATGAGTATACTATCCAAATCAATCTATATATTCAATGCAATCCCTCTCAAGCGACCAACGGTATTTTTCAGAGACCTAGAAGAAATAGTTTCACAATTTGTATGGAAATGCAAAAAACCTCGAATAGCCAAAGAAAAAAGAATGGAAGCGGAGGAATCAACCTGCCTGACATCAGGCTTTACTACAGAGCTACAGTCATCAAGGCAGTGTGGTACTGGCACAAAGACAGAAATATAGATCATTGTAACAAAATAGAAAGTCCAGAGAAAAATCCACGCACCTATGGACCCTTATCTTTGACATAGGAGGCAAGAATATACAATGGAGAAAAGACAATCTTTTAACAAGTGGTGCTTGGAAAACGGGTCAACCACTTGTAAAAGTATGAAATTAGAACACTGTTTAATACCATATACAAAAATAAACTCAAAATGGATTAAAGATCTAAATGTACGACCAGAAACTCTAAAACTCCTAGAGGAAAACATAGGCAAAACACTCTCAGAAATAAATCACAGCAGGATTCTCTATGACCCACCTCCGAGAGTAATGGAAATAAAAGCAAAAATAAACAAATAGGACCTAATTAAACTTAAAAGCTTTTCCACAATGAAGGAAACTATAAGCAAGGTGAAAAGACAGCCTTCAGAATGTGAGAAAATAATAGCAAACGAAGCAACTGACAAAGAATTAATCTCAAAATTACACAAGCAGCTCATACAGCTCAATTCCAGAAAAATAAATGAACCCAATCAAAAAATGGGCCAAAGAACTAAGCAAGCATTTCTCCAAAGAAGATATACAGATGGCTAACAAACACATGAAAAGATGCTCAACATCACTCATTATCAGAGAAATGCAAGTTGAAACCATAATGAGGTACCATTTCATGCCAGTCAGAATGGCTGTTGTCCAAAAGTCTACAAACAATAAATGCTGGAGAGGGTGTGTGGAAAAGGGAATCTTCTTACACTGTTGGTGGGAATCCAAACTAGTACAGCCACTATGGAGAACATTGTGGAGATTCCTTAAAAAACTGGAAATAGAACTGCCATATGACTCGGCAATCCCACTGCTGGGCATACTCACTGAGGAAACCAGAATTGAAAGAGACACGTGTACCCCAATGTTCATCGCAGCACTGTTTATAATAGCAAGGACATGGGAACAACCTAGATGTCCATCAGCAGATGAATGGATAAGAAAGCTGTGGTACATGTACACAGTGGAATATTACTCAGCCATTAAAAAGAATACATTGGAATCAGTCCTAATGAGGTGGATGAAACTGGAGCCTATTATACAGAGTGAAGTAAGCCAGAAAGAAAACCATCAATACAGCATACTAACGGATATATATTCAATTTCAAAAGATAGTAATGATAACCCTATATGTGAGACAGCAAAAGAGACACAGATGTATAGAACAGTCTTTTGGACTCTGTGTGAGAGGGTGAGGGTGGGATGATTTGGGAGAATGGCATTGAAACATGTATATTATCCTATGTGAAACAGATCGCCAGTCCAGGTTCGATGCATGTGACAGGGTGCTCGGGGCTGGTGCACTGGGATGACCCAGAGGGATGGGATGGGGAGGGAGGTGCCAGGGGCATTCAGGATGGGGAACACATGTACACCCATGGTGGATTCATGTCAATGTATGGCAAAACCACTACAATATTATAAAGTAATTAGCCTCCAATTAAAATGAATAAATTTATTTTTAAAAATTAAAAAAATAAAGAGAGAAGGCAAAGCAACAGTGTCTTTTATAATCTAGCCTTGAAGGCCATACAGTAACAGTACTACCTATACCAGTTTCTCCTGATCACACAGACCAACCCTGATTCAGAGTGGGAGAGAGCTACAGAAAGGCTGAATAAATACCAGTAGGTAAAGCTCATTGGGAGCCATCTTGGGAGACTGGCTCCATATTATAGTATTGACATACTGGGAAATTTTATTGTAACAGTCATAGATGATCAATATATGAGACTACACTGAATTTGGGAAAATTCAAAAAGCAATGGAAGGGTTTTTTTTTTATTCTCAAATAAAAGAGGCCTATTCTATAAAAAAAATAATAAAGATAGTAATGGCTATTTAATAGGGTTATTGTAAAGATCAAGTGAAATGAAGAATAACAAGTATTTGTGTGATTCCTGGCATATAATAAGCACTGAATTAATTAATAATAGTAATAGGAAGCATTTAATCAACAAGAAACTTCTGTGGACTCTGACTAAAGTAAACATAAATATAAATAATCAATCTTATTGCATCATACCAGATTCTCACTGACTGGAAAGGTAAAAAGAGACTAATAGTTACTACACACTATAGGTGTTAACATAAGAGAAAAGCCAAAAGAAAGGCATATATTCTGTGTTGCTGTGAATTGAAGATCTTTACTTAGGTACTTAGTTGTGGGACATCATCACTGTTAGAGACTCTGTTGCCAAAGTTATTCTGGTTCAAATTTATTGTGCATTATAACAACACAAGAAGCACAGCAATAACCTGGGGACCAGTTAAGGTAGTAGCATTGAAAGGCTCAATGTAATTTGATAAGATGTTAGGAGTTTGAACTAGAAGTCTGTAAGTCTTATTCAAACAATATCCAATAAAAGAAAAGTATATTTAAGGATGATAAAGCATACTGACATAAAGAATGTTATTGGGGGGATGAACATATTCCAAAATTAATTTTAGATCATGAATTACAATCATGATGATTGTGTCAGTTGGTAAAGTTTGTAAAAATCATTGAACTATATACCTGAAATGGATGGTTTTCATGATATTAAAATATATATCAATAAAGTTGTTAAAAACACTTAAAATAAGTTGTTGGAATCAACACCTGTTCCTTATATCATGTCTAGAGGCAGGAGAATAGAGAACTGAAATTTATAAAGCACTTAAGATATGCCAATCACTCTGAAAAATGCCTTAGGTTTAGATGTCCCACTTTTTACCCATAAGATCGTACACGGTAAGCATCATTACTTCTTTTGCAGCCTCTCCATGAAACATGGAGAAGTTGAGTTACCTTGTAGCCTGCCCAGAGCCTCTGTCCATGGAATGCTCCGGGAAGGAGTACTGGAATGGGCTACCATTTCCTTATCCAATATAAACAGTAAGAGTGACAAATCTTATTCTTTCAAAAACAATATAGTGATAAGAACAAACTGAGTAAATATAAATTTTGTCTAATATAGAGTTGTCTTTTAAAATTCTACTGCCAATTTTATAAGGAATATTTTGACATTAAGTTTCTAAGACTACAAGACACTGAATAACAATATCTGGCAAATCTGATGAAGCACAAAGATGAGTATTGTAGTCTATCATTACTGAAGATGGAGAAATAGTTAAGAGGATGGAGAAATCAATTTAAGTTATAGTAATGAGGAAAGTTGTGGGGAGAAGAGTAGAAACACACTAGAAAACATTCTACCTGAAAGACACTAAAAGGACAATGGCATTGGAATTAAAGTTGCTATGATGTGGTCTAAATACTAGGTTATTACTGTGAATGTACACCATCTGAAACAGCTACACAGAATCATTTTAGAAAACAAAGTGGTTTGACTTTCACTTCTATTCTTTGCTTTCACTCATCAGTCTGTATTCACATTGGTATTGTTGACCCTTTTCCTCTTGGTTCTTTCCTTAATAATCTGTTTTTGAATTTTTATTATGAAAATTTTCAAACATAAAAACAGAAAACATTGTATAGTGACTGTTTTCACACTCAACTCCCAGAATCAACAATATTTGTCAAACCTGTTTTATCTATTACCTTTTACTTTATGTAATAAATAATTTTTAAAGTTTATTGATAGTACATTAAGATTAGAATGCAATAAATATTAATTATAGCCCAAATGTCTTACTATTTTATATGCAGTCTGTATTTGTAACATATCATATTACAATTTATTCTAAATAATTGACTTCTTCTCATTCAAGAAGTAAGTCAGGTAAAATATGCCTCAAAACCCAAATGTTCATTCATCAAACATTCATTTTGGGGGCCACAGTATATTCCTCTCACCACATCTTCATCTGAGCATGCTCTATACTTACTCTGCATTCTCAACTCTCTCATGGAGCCCCTTCATCACACAGAGCATAACCTGACACCTCTGTACAATCTTTAATGGTGATCCTCTACCAATTTTTCCTCCAAATCCATTCTCCCTTTATTTTACAGATACATAGCCACCAAGCTTAAGAAGATATTTCCCACTTTTCTGCACCAGGAGGTACAGAATTAAGTTTGGGCCAATGATATGGGAAATGAAGTAGATGGATACAAAAGCTGGACCATATCCACTTGAAAGCCATGTTACTTTCTTTATATTTTTAATATTTTATTTTTTGCTTCTTTCTGTATGATATAATGGGTTTCCCAGGTGGTGCTAGTGGTAAAGAACCTGCATGCCAATGCAGGAGACATGAGAAGTGGGTTTAGTTCCTGGGACAGGAAGATCCCCTGGAGGAGAGTATGGCAACTCACTCCAGTACTCTTGCTTGGAGTTTCCTCGTGGACAGAGGAGCCTGGCAGGCTACCGTCCATAGGGTTGAAAATAGACACGACTGAAACAACTTGTCACACATGCAGATTATTATGGATTATGAACATGGAAGCAACCCAACTTTGACGATACAGATAAGAACAACACCCTAAATGATGGATGAGTAGAGAGGAGGAATTTGTGACCATGAATGATTCGGTGGAACAGAGTTGAAAATCTAGCAGAGAACTTCAAGACCATTATGGGGGAGAAAAGTAAACTTATTTAATAAACAAATAAATATTTTATGTGTGCCACTGTTTTGGGGGTCTCCCTGTTACAGCAGTTTAACCTATACCCTAATTATTGTAGTAGTGTAACATGCTGTAAATGTACAGAAAATCATGGCTTTGCAGATCAGTCATACCTTGAAATTCTAGTTCTATCACTTGTATGTAACATTGGCAAGTTGTTTCAGCAGTATGAATTCATTTCCCCACCTGAAAAATATCTACCCACAGTGTTGCTGTGAGGATTCAGTGAAACAATGGATGTATATCATCTTGAATGTTCCTGAAATGCAAAGCAGTGCTTAAGTGTTCTTTCATAGTTTTTTGTGGCCATACTCATTAGAGAAAGTGTTTTCTACTTTATTATTGAACTTAAATTTTTCATTCAGTATTTTCACTAATGACATCAATGTTTCCTATTTATACAATTTAATTAACCCAATCAACATCCAGTGTTGCAATTTTTTTTCTTTTAAAATAGAGTTTGACATACACAGAGTCACTTTAAGAATACAGACAGTTGGCAAAAGAAAATCATTTTAACAGACTCTGATTTTTTGCAGATCTACATGTCAAGGCTATGATGGCTCAGTGAACAAACAAATATGTTTCATGTCTTTTGGGATAAAACGACTGGTCAGAGAAGCTTTTGTATTAATGCAAGCTTTAAATCACAAGTCCTCACAGCATTCTGGTGTTAAAACAGGAAATGTGGTTAATCCCTGAAGTCTTTGCAGGATTTTATCATTGTGATTTAGTGTCTGGACTCAAATGACGAAACTTACACAGGAATGCAATGATTCTTTAAAAATCACATAGCTTACTGGAATAGTCTAGAAAGAGGGATTGGAAACAGAATGGCTGGAGGCCACAAACAATGCTTTCTTTAGTAAATTATTTAGTCTACATGTAAGGAAGTCAGCCATGAGAAATATTATTACATTATTTTCAAAGGATAAGTAGCTGTGAAGTGATAGCACAGAGCAGTTGGTAGAAATTATAACTGTGAAGTTGGTAGCCAGATGTATACCTCAAAAATATATTACATTACATATGAAATTTCCTCCATGAGCCTTGAAAATCAATAATATGTGCCCTCAAGCTCAGATGAGTCACATGGTGATATGTTGGTGACAAAATACACCCTTGGACAATTTTCTCCTAGTTCGTAGATATCTATTTTGGAGATGGAACATGGATTAGTAGCACACAAATATTGTCTGTTGCTAATAAAAATGTGAAAGGTTATAATCCTGGTGCTTGAAACTCCTTTCAATCAACCAATCAAATAGAATAATGAGATGGAGGGCAATTGGTTCCTATATCTTGCAATCAACAATGCTCACTACTTGTAAGCAATTTTTCTTCCCAGATACCTAAAGGAATTGCATTATGAGTTATTTTCTAGAAAATAGGATTAACTTTGTTCTAGATGAAACACTCTTGATTTTCTCTGCCAAGGAGCAGTTTGGTGTGTCATGCATTACTGCTTACTACAGATCATCAATCTCATTTCATTTGTGATAGGAGCTGGAATTAAACCTTGTTCTCCAGAGATGGGATGCCCATGTATTAATCTGATCTGTGATTCCTTCCAAGCCACCTTGTATATTGTTAAAAGAGTTTCTCTTTTTGCCGCAAAATCCACCTTATCTATTTGTTTGTTTGCTTGTTTTGTTAAGAAGTAAAGATAAAAGTATTTTTGTGTTTGCTGTATGTATAGAAAGACATTTCATTGCCTCTGGCATGGGGTCAACCTTTTACTGAACTCCACCAGGCACAGGCAGGCTGCTTCATCATATCTCCCTTATTTACTACCTGCTTCTCTGGCTTTGTCTCCTTCACCTCTGATTTAGCAGCTGTCTAATGCTGCAAAACATCATGAAGCTTCAATATTCGAGAAGATTCAAACTCTCTTACCTATGTCAAAGAATTGTCATTTTTCTACACCATCTGAGATTGCAAATCATTGTCTATATATAGTTTAAAATGACCAAGAGAAGCCAAATCATGTAGTACTAGGTTAAGAGACAGGGTGGATGAGTCTTGATTATTGCCAATAAAGGATGATGGCTAAATGGCTGAGTTCCATTTTTAAACTTACATATATTTGGACTAGCATTAATATATGTGTAAATGTGTATAAAGTTTTTTCCTCTAAGAGAGCATATATTTAAAATATTGGCAAATAAAAAAAAAACTATGCTTTTCATTTTGCTCAGATAGCAATTTTCAGCTGAAAAGACCAAGGTCATTTATAATTGTGTTAGTTGATCTTAAACTTGAGTAAACACAGAGATTAAAATAAGATACAAATGTGTCATTTGCTATCATAATTAAATAAAAAGTAATGCATGACCTCTGGAAATGTGTATTAGTTTAAATTTTGGCCAATCAAATTGAAAGCAATGCCTACTTATTTGAATAGCACAATTTTGAGGAAGACTTTGAATACTATTATTTTAGAAACTGATTTTTCAAACTAAGAAATATAATTGGACTTAATGCAGTATTAATAGTCACACTGTGGTCTCCCTGACATTTTAAAACACTCTTATGCTAATAGAAATGTCAGTTCATGTTATCTCTCAAATACTAAACGACTCTTGATTGGTTGTTGTGAAGTCTTTTTTTTTTTTTTTCTCTAAGTATAATGCCTCAGCATGAAAGTGTGCTGGAAGGTATACTTATTGAAAGGAATTTCAGATATATGCTGGGATTGCCATCAGTCGCCTTGTTAAGTTTGGTTTAAACTACAAACCCCATGTCAGAACATCTGTGCACTTCAACTGTCTTTCTAATAGAACCTGGGGCCTAGGGCTCTTAGAGGGATATGATAATCAGATTTTATTCATAAGGTTTTTCTCTAATTTTTCCCATTGTACCAGGTTAGTTATGAACGAATTAAGGCAATGATTTTATTGGGTCAGTTGCTAAACTAAACACTCAAATTAAGAGAATTTAAAATATGCTGACAATAGAAATATTTTGATAAGTTTTATTCTCAGAATTTCTGAACTTACACTGAAATTGCATTCAAATGATACACTTTATTTATGTAACCCCTTTCTAAAGATCTTAGACTACACTTATGAATTCAGACTGTGAAGCAGAATATATATTTTCCCCATTTTCTGTCCAAGCTGGGAATTAGTGTTAAACAGATACAATTTCTTCAAGGTCACTGTGCCAGAGGGAGAGTGTAGTTGAGAGTGTGCATGATTTTCACTTTGTCATACAGTGTTTTTCCAGGCCAAAGGATAACTACCATTCTTCCTATCTCAAAATCATAAGGAAGCCTCCAAGATCTTCATTTATTCACAGGAGGCCCTGAGCAGGTCACTTCACCATAGAGGATTATAGAATCCTTGTTTACTGTCCTTTAGGTGAAGAGGAAACATCTTGTGTCTATGTATCCTAATTTCTCTCTTCCCTATGGTAACAAGCCACATACATGCATATCTGTAATAGAAAATAAAAAGATGAACAATATCCATTGTTGACCATGGTAGGAGATAGTGATTGCTCTCATTCATTGTCATTGAGAGTATAAATTGATTAAACATTTTTTGTAAGGCAATTGGTAATATGGAACAAAATTTAAAGGCACATATCCTTTATTTTTCTGTATAAATTCAATTTTAAAGAAGCTATCAGATGTCATTGCTTCTAGCAATATGGAAAATTAAATTATTTGAATAAGTGCTCTTAATTCAGAAAAAAATAGATTCTGCATTAAGTATAACATTTTTTGTATCATACACATAGAATAAAGAAATTACCAACATATTGAGAAAAAGCAGGCTGTAAACAGAGTGAGCAGAAAATGCATGAAAATAACTTGGGAGCCCTAACGATAAATGCTGAAAACTACACTGAAAGTAGGAAAAGGCATATTTGAAATGAGAATCCTGAGTGAAGTGGAGTCCCTTGGGTAGATGATAAAAATGAAAATGTTTCAAGTCAGTAGCACCCCATGGCCCTCCGGAAAATTAAACACAATTCCACTTTGGCATTCAGAATATACTAAGAAAAATATAATAATTCTAAGCTTATAAATGAAGATCACAAAATCAAAATGAAATGAACCGTGATGAGTTAAGAGTTTTGTTGTTATTATTCAGTTGTTCAGACATATCTGACTCTATGAGACTCCGTGGACTGCAGCATGCCAGGCTTCCCTGTCCTTCACTATCTCCTGAAGTTTGCTCAAACTCATGTCCATTGAGTTGATGATGCCATCCAACCATCTCATCCTCTGTTTTTCCCTTCTTTTCCTGCCCACAATCTTTACAGGCATCAGGGTCTTTTCCAATGAGTTGGCTCTTCACATCAGGTGGCCAAAGTATTGGAGCTTCAGCTTCATCATCAGTCCTTCCAACAAATATTCAGGATTGATTTCCTTTAGGATTGACTGGTTTGATCTCCTTGCTGGCCAAGTGACTCTCAAGAGTCTTCTCTAGCATCACAGTTCAAAAACATCAATTCTTCAGCACTCAGCCTTCTTTATGGTCCAACTCTCACATCCATACATGACTACTGGAAAAACCATAGCTTTGACTATATGGACATTTGTCGAGTTTGAATTAGCAGGGATAATCAACAACAAAATCCAAACAAATTTATTCCCATAGGAGTTCCAGAACCTAAATTTTTCAAATACAGAATATATGAAAACAACAATGAAATGGAAAATCACAAAGAATAAAGGATAGAAGTATAAGATGAGTAATCCACAAGAAATTACAAAATGAGAGTGGACAAATTTGGAAAAAATGGAACAAAACAAAAAAAATTAAAATAAATGATAAGTTTAATTGCCATCTTAAGTAGTGACAAATAGACACAAGGAATAAAAAGAGAACTCAAAAAGAAATCTACTTTGTGTGTGGAGTGTGATACACAATCAAGGTAGCAAGGAAGACTTTATTTATTTTGAAAACTTATAACATGTATGTGATTGATGACCCAGAAGGAATAGAGGGAGAAAATGGGGAAGAAGTAACATTTGAAGAGATGATAACCAAAAAATTTCTAAAACAAGTTTACAATAGTTACTTACCAAATCAAACTGCTCTAACGACCCTAAGTGAGATAAATAACCAAGTATCTCCAGTTTGACTTGTCATAGTAAAACTCCAAAACTCCAAAAACAAGGACAAAATCATAAAACCATCTAGAGAGAGCTAGGAAGACTTTATATCACTCTCTTCTTGAGCTGAAGCCAGCAAACTATGACCAGGGGGGGTTATATCTGGCCAATCATGTGTATTCAATTAAGTATTGTCTATGGCTGCTTTAGGGCTTCCCTGGTGGCTCAGTGGTAAACAGTCTGCCTGCAATGCAGGAGACCTGGGTTTGATACGAGGGTAGGGAAGAACCCCTGGAGAAGGAAATGGCTACCCACTCCAGTATTCTTGCCTGGAGAATCCCATGAACAGAGGAGCCTGACAGGCTACAGTGCATGGGGTCTCACAGAGTCAGATGCATGCACACTTGGCTGCTTCAGCTCTACAAAGGCAGAGTTAAATAACTGTAATACAGACTGCATAGCCCTCAAAGTTTAAAACACTTATTATCTGGCCCTTTATGGAAGAGATTTCCCGATCCTTATTAACTGAAACATTATTTTGGTGGGTTTGCAATTCCAGGAATCTTAAATATATTAATTCTTTCCAAATTGAATAATAATGTCAAAGCAATTGCAAGTAAAATACAAATGTATTATTTTGAGGAAATTTACAAATAATTCCAAAATTTATATTAAAGAACCAACATCAAGGAATAGTCAAGAGGAACCTGAGAAAACAGAAGAAAAAAATAGGGGAAAAGTTAGGGGAAATTACCATACTGTTTATTATGAAAAGTTATAATGATATGAAAATTGTTATAAGGTTATTGGCTCAAACATAATAATAATTTTAAGAATTAGTGGTAGTTTTAGTGGTGCCACTAGTAATAGTTAACACTTATATAACACTTACTGTGTGCAATGTGCTAGGTCTGGACAAAAAATGACTCATTAAATCTTTACAACAGCCTTATGGAGGAGAAGATTCCTTTATTTTGCACATTGAAAAGACTGAATCACAAAGAAATTAAGTAATTAAACAAAACAAAACCGACCAATGAATATGTAGAGATTTCAGAAGGATATTTAGTGATCTGTCTGTATAATCCTGTGTAACAAATCATCCCCAAATTTAGCAACTTGAATCAACAACAATCATTCACTCCCTGTCACAGTTTCCGTGGGTTAGAAATATGGGAGTGCTCAGCTAAGATGATATAGCTTAGGGTCTCATTAGGTTTTTGTCAGATGGTGGTAAGGCAGGGGTCATCTCCAAGGCTTTGGTGCCTGGACTGGGAAGACTCAAACAGCTGGGGAAGCACCCTGGGTATTTATATCTATGTGGGTTTTTTTTGTTTGTTTGTTTTGTTTTGTTTTGTTTTGTTTTTCTGCCTGTTTTCTTTAGTACAGCCAAATTATTCCATGGTGTCTTAAGACTCAAAAGGCACATGTTCTGAGCAAACCAGGTGAAAGAAGCTGCATCATATTTTATGCTCTAGCCTCAGAAGTCAATCAGGGTGGGGAATTCCCTGGTGGCCCAGTGGCTAGGACTTCCCACTTTCATTGAAGAAGCCTGGTTCCATCCCTGGTTGGGGAACTAAGATTCCACAAGCCCCACAGCATGGCCAAAAAAAAAAAAAAAAATGTCAACGATTGTGAATCCCACTGTAGTTACTGACATGGACAGATTAAAGGGGAGAAAACATGGATTCTTTGGGTAGCCATCTATGGAAAATAGACTCAGTCAAAATCTGGCATATGTGTAAATATTCTAAGATTGAGGTGCCATGGTAGATTAGTGGGAAAAGATGGACTATTTCATAACCGGTGCTGAGGCGACTGGTTATATGTAAAAGAGAAAGATTATATCCATATATCACCAATGCCAAAATCACTTTTTGATTGATTAAGAACTAAATGTGAAAAGAAAAAACTGGAAAATTATAGAAGTGTTTTACGGCATCAAAGTAAGGAAGGATATTTTTAAAAGACACAAAAAGCACTAATCATAAAATACAAGAGTAATACATTTAATTACAGTAAAATGAGAATGTCTGTTGTTGAAAAGATACAATAAAGAAAGTGGAAAGACAAATGAAAAACTAGGAGAGGACATTTGAAGCATATCAAACTGACAAAATTTTATCATCTAGAATATGTAAAGAATTGTCACAAATCAATAAGAAAAATACAAACACCTCAATAGAAGCATGAATAACCATTTACAAAAAAAAAAGAAAACAAAAGGACCATAAATATATTTTTATTAGTTTTTTTAATATTTCATTTTCTTTTTTAACTTTACAATATTGTATTGGTTTTGCCATATATCAACATGAATCCACCACAGGTATACACGTGTTCCCAATCCTGAACCCTCCTCCCTCCTCCCTCCCCTTACCATCCCTATGGGTCGTCCCAGTGCACCAGCCCTAAGCATCCAGTATCGTGCCTCAAACCTGGACTGGCGACTCGTTTTATATACGATATTATACATGTTTCAATGCCATTCTCCCAAATCATCCCACCCTCTCCCTCTCTCACAGAGTCCAAAAGACTGTTCTGTACATCAGTGTCTCTTTTGCTGTCTCGGATACAGGGTTATTGAATATATTTTTAAAAATTTTTTTAACCTCATTAAGAATCAGGTTCAAATTACTAGCATAATGAGATACATACATCAAAAAAATTGACAAAAATTAAGAAGTCAGCTAAAACTTAAAAGTGTGATGATACCAAGATGTGGAACAACCATAATACCTATGTCCTGATAGTCTGCTTATGAAAGTTTGAAATTCTATAATCAATCTCAAAAACAATTTTAAACTTCCTTAGAAATTTGAACATGTACATATTATATGATCTAGCAATGCAGGAGAATGTATTAAATTATAGGATAGTTACAAATTGTAATGTCTAAAAATGAAAATGAATCAGCCATAGCTATACACAACAATGTGGGTAAATCCTTAATATAATATTGATGAAAAAAAAAAGCAAATTGCAGACTACACACAGTAAAATAAAAATTTTATAAAGGTCAAAAACATTCAAATTAAGTTCATTGTTTACATATCTCAAAGGATAAGAGAAAAAAATTTAAAAAAGCAACACACAAAAATCCAGCAAACTCTAATTGGGTTGCAGGCAGTGGAAGCAGGTGAATGGAATAGAAGTAGGGACAGAGCACAAAAGGGGTACAAAAGAATGACAATGCCATGCGTCTTTTTTTTTTTTTTTAAGTGGTTTTTATTGGAGTATACTTGCTTTGGGCTTCCCAGGTGGCTCAGTGGATAAAGAATCTTCCTGCAATGCAGGAGATTCAGGAGATGCAGTTTCAATCCCTGAGTCGGGAAGCTACTCTGGAGGAGGGCATGGTAACCCACTCATATTCTTGCTTGGAGAATTCCATGGGCTGAGGAGCCTGGCGAGCTACAGTCCATAGAGTGGCAAAGAATCAGACATGACTGAAGCAACTGAGCATGCAGGCATAGCTGCTTTACAATGTATTAGTTTTTGATAACAAAATGAATCTAAGTGTACAAATACTCTTTTTTTTTTCATTGATTTATTTTTATTATTATTATTTTTTTACTTTACAATATTGTATTGGTTTTGCCATACATCAACAAGAATCTGCCATGAGTATACACGCGTTCCCCATCCTGAACTCCCCTCCCTCCTTCCTCCCCATACCATCCCTCTGGGTTACCTCAGTGCACCAGCCCGAAGCATCCAGTATCCTGCATCGAACCTGGACTGGCAACTCGTTTCACAAATGATATTGTACATGTTTCAATGTCATTCTCCCAAATCATCCCACCCTTGCCCTCTCCCACAGAGTCCAAAAGACTGTTCTGTACATCTGTGTCTCTTTTGCTGTCTCGCATACAGGGTTATCGTTACCATCTTTCTAAACTCCATATATATGCGTTAGTATACTGTATTGGTGTTTTCCTTTCTGGCTTACTTCACTCTGTATAATAGGCTCCAGCTTCATCCACCTCATTAGAACTGATGCAAATGTATTCTTTTTAATGGCTGAGTAATACTCCATTGTGTATATGTACCATAGCTTTCTTATCCATTCATCTGCTGATGCACATCCAGGTTGCTTCCATGTCCTGGCTATTATAAACAGTGCTGCGATGAACATTGGGGTACACGTGTCTCTTTCAATTCTGGTTTCCTCAGTGTGTATGTTCAGTAGTGGGATTGCTGGGTCCTATGGCAATTCTATTTCCAGTTTTTTAAGGAATCTCCACACTGTTCTCCATAGTGGCTGTATTAGTTTGCATTCCTACCAACGGTGTAAGAGGCTTCCCTTTTCTCCACATCCTCTCCAGCATTTATTGCTTGTAGACTTTTGGATCGCAGCCATTCTGACTGGCGTGAAATGGTACCTCATAGTGGTTTTGATTTGCATTTCTCTGATAATGAGTGATGTTGAGCATCTTTTCATGTGCCTGTTAGCCATCTGTATGTCTTCTTTGGAGAAATGTCTGTTTAGTTCTTTGGCCCATTTTTTGATTGGGTCATTTATTTTTCTGGAATTGAGCTGCAGGAGTTGCTTGTATATTTTTGAGATTAGTTGTATGTCAGTGGCTTCATTTGCTATTATTTTCTCCTATTCTGAAGGCTGTCTTTTCACCTTGTTTATAATTTTCTTTGTTGTGCAGAAGCTTTTAATTTTATTTAGGTCCCATTTGTTTATTTTCACTTTTATTTCCAATATTCTGGGAGGTGGGTCATAGAGGATCCTGCTGTGATGTATGTCGGAGAGTGTTTTGCCTATGTTCTCCTCTAAGAGTTTTATAGTTTCTGGTCTTATGTTTAGATCTTTAATCCATTTTGAGTTTATTTTTGTGTATGGTGTTAGAAAGTGTTCTAGTTTCATTCTTTTACAAGTGGTTGATCAGTTTTCCCAGCACCACTTGTTAAAGAGATTGTCTTTAAACCACTGTATATTCTTTCCTCCTTTGTCAAAGATAAGGTGTCCATAGGTGTGTGGGTTTATCTCTGGGCTTTCTATTTCCATTGATCTATATTTCTGTCTTTGTGCCAGTACCATACTGTCTTGATGACCGTGGCTTTGTAGGAGAGCCTGAAGTCAGGCAGGTTGATTCCTCCAGTTCCATTCTTCTTTCTCAAGATTGCTTTGGCTATTCGAGGTTTTTTGTATTTCCATACAAATTGTGAAATTATTTGTTTTAGCTCTGTGAAAAATACCGTTGGTAGCTTAATAGGGATTGCATTGAATCTATAGATTGCTTTGGGGTAGCATACTCATTTGCTATCAGCAATTATATGCCAATAAAATGGACAACATGGAAGAAATGGACAAATTCTTAGAAAAGTACAACTTTCAAAAACTGAACCAGGAAGAAAAAGAAAATCTTAACAGACCCATCACAAGCACGGAAATTGAAACTGTCATCAGAAATCTTCCAGCAAACAAAAGCCCAGGTCCAGACGGCTTCACAGCTGAATGCTACCAAAACTTTAGAGAAGAGCTAACACCTATCCTACTCAAACTCTTCCAGAAAATTGCAGAGGAAGGTAAACTTCCAAACTCATTCTATGAGGCCACCATCACCCTAATACCAAAACATGACAAAGATGCCACAAAAAAAAAAAAAGAAAACTACAGGCCAATATCACTGATGAACATAGATGCAAAAATCCATAACAAAATTCTAGCAATCAGAATCCAACAACACATTAAAAAGATCATACACCATGACCAAGTGGGCTTTATCCCAGGGATGCAAGGATTCTTCAATATCTGCAAATCAATCAATGTAATACACCACATTAACAAATTGAAAAATAAAAGCCATATGATTATCTCAATAGATGCAGAGAAAGCCTTTGACAAAATTCAACATCCATTTATGATTAAAACTCTCCAGAAAGCAGGAAGAGAAGGAACATACCTCAACATAATAAAAGCTATATAAGACAAACCCACAGCAAACATTATCCTCAATGGTGAAAAATTGAAAGCATTTCCCCTAAAGTCAGGAACAAGACAAGGGTGCCCAATCTCACCACTACTATTCAACATAGTTTTGGAAGTTTTGTCCACAGCAATCAGAGCAGAAAAAGAAATAAAAAGAATCCAAATTGGAAAAGAAGAAGTAAAATTCTCACTGTTTGCAGATGATATGATCCTCTACATAGAAAACCGTAAAGACTCCACCAGAAAATTACTAGAGCTAATCCATGAATATAGTAAAGTTGCAGGATATAAAATCAACACACAGAAATCCCTTGCATTCCTATACACTAATAATGAGAAAATAGAAAGAGAAATTAAGCAAACAATTCCATTCACAATTGCAATGAAAATAATAAAATACTTAGGAATATATCTACCTAAAGAAACTAAAGACCTATATATAGAAAACTATAAAACACTGGTGAAAGAAATCAAAGAGGACACTAATAGATGGAGAAATATACCATGTTCATGGATTGGAAGAATCAACATAGTGAAAATGTGTATACTACCCAAAGCAATCTATAGATTCATTGCACTCACTTTTTTTTTTTTTAGATTTCCTTCCCACTTGGGTTACCACAGAGCACTGAGTAGAGTTCCCTGTGCTATATAGTAAGTTTTCATTAGTGATATATTTTGTACATAATAGCATATGTCTCTAAAGGAGACACACGTGGTCAAACACATGAAACACATGAAGGATGCTCAACGCACTAATGATTAGAGAAATACAAATCAAAACTAACAATGAGTTATCTCACACCGATCAGAATGACCATCATCAAAAAGTCTATAGATAATAAATTCTGGAGAGGATGTGGAGAAAAGGGATCCCACCTATAATCTTTTTGGGAATGTATAGAGAACAGTATGAGGTTACTTAAAAACCTAAAATAGAGCTACCATAGGTGCAGCAACTCTACTCCTGGGCATATATCCAGAGAAAACCAGAATTCAGAAGGATACCTGCACCCCTATGTTCATCGAAGCACTGTTTACAATAGCCAAGGCATGAAAGCAACCTAAATGTCCATCTACAGAGAAATGGATAATGAAGATGTGGTATATATGTACAATGGGATGTTGCTCAGCCATGAAAAGGAATGAAATAATGGCATTTGCAGAGATATGGATGGATCTAGAGATTGTCAGAGTGAAGTAAATGAGAAAGAGAAAAACAAATGCCTTACTTCTTGAGTGGTGGATTCATGGTTATTCTTTTAGTTATTGTTTATTTATATGATGCATATATGTCTTAGCTATTTTAATCAAATTAAATAATACATGATAGACATAATGATTAATAAAAAGTATTACACAAAAATTATTGCATAGCAATGTAAGGACATATGCTAAAGGACATTCAATGTAGCATTATTTTTAATAGTAGACTAGAAATGACCAAAATGTTCATGCATATGCTCTACGTTGCTTCAGTCATGTCTGACTCTTTGTGACCCTATGGACTGTAGCCCCCCAGGCTCCTCTCTCCATGGGATTCTCTAGGCAAGAATACTGGATTGGGTTGCCATGCCCTCCTCTGGGGGATCTTCCCCACCCAGGGATCGAATCCAGTTCTTTTACATCTCCTGCTTTGGCAGATGGGTTCTTTACCACTAGTGCCACCTGGGAAGTCCCATCAGTAAATAAATAATAAATTATGGCACACATAAAGTGGAATGCTTTGCATCCATCACAAAGAATATGGGATATCTGTATGTTCTCACATAGAAGTTAATGTTTGGTACATTGACAAGAAAGCAAGTTGCACAGAAGGTTGGAATAGAATTCATTTTTGTGAGGAGAAATATTTTATACATATAAACTTATATAAAATGTATATAATACTTTGATATATATAATATATAGATATATAAAGCATATATATATGTGTGATGTATATGTTTATACATATGTAGACATACCTGAATGTGATCTTGGGTGGCCTTAGCCTGCAGTGGCTTGAAGAGGGGCTTTGATTCTCAGCCAGAGATTGAGGCCAGGTCATGGCAGTGAGAGCACCAAATTCTAACTACTAGACCAGTGGTCAGTGACAAAGCATTGACCCTTCAGCTTTGTAGAAGGGAATTCCCACAAAGATGGAAACTAATGAAACAAGTAAAGTGCCTATTAGGAGGAAAAGGGTACAGTACATGTGGATAGACACAAGGGCAGACTCAGAGAAACATGCCCTCGTGGTGATTTGAATCATTTATATGGGGGCATTTCTTCCAGGTTTTCTTTAGCCAATCATTTTGCTTTGCCTGGTTCTGAGTCTGTATTTGGTATTACTTGGGGTCCTC
Organism: Bubalus kerabau; assembly: GCF_029407905.1. Lineage (NCBI taxonomy): Eukaryota > Metazoa > Chordata > Mammalia > Artiodactyla > Bovidae > Bubalus > Bubalus kerabau. The sequence goes on along the minus strand of NC_073647.1, from coordinate 59,312,795 downwards.
CCACAGAGAAGACAATGGCACCCCACTCCAGTAATCTTGCCTGGAAAATCCCATGTACGAGGAGCCTGGAAGGCTGCAGTCCATGGGGTCTCTGAGGGTCAGACACGACTGAGACACTTCACTTTCACTTTCATGCATTGGAGAAGGAAATGGCAACCCACTTCAGTGTTCTTGCCTGGAGAATCCCAGGGATGGGGAAGCCTGGTGGGCTGCCGTCTATGGGGTCGCACAGAGTCAGACACGACTGAAGTGACTTAGCAGCAGTAGAAGGGGTCCTCCCATGTGTGCATGCACATCTTTTAGCCAAGATGGAGTCTAGTGAAAAGGCTTATTGGTAGTTGTATCACCTACAGCGAGATGACACCTCCTCCCTTTTGACCTCCAAGTAGCCTCTCTGCACATGTCTAGTCGTGGAGGTCTCCTTCACTTGAAGAATGAGGAATACAGGGTCTTTTATCTCTTATCTAGGCAGGGCCCAATCTCCTCCATCAGTTCTGCTTTTATGGAGTTTCTGCTGTGTGGAGTTTCTGTTCACAGGGGAGAAACTGTTCAGCCTGTAGCCCATCTATTTCCTGCCTCAAACGCACATAGGAAAAAAAGATGTTGAAGGACACATATTAAATGTTACTAGTGTTCATCTCCTAAGAGTAGAAATGAAGGGGGAAATAGAACATTTACTTTTAACTTTTTATATTTCTTTCCTGTTTGATTTTTTCCCAAAAAATCATATACTATTTTGTAAAAAAAAAAAAAATAGTGAAAATTAAGTACAAATCTCCTCTGTTTCTGACCCTCATCACCAAACAAGGTTTGCCAAAGCCAATAAATTTCCATTCTACCTTTTAAAAAGTAACCTGCACACTACCCAATCTGTACTAAGGGAGCTCTCTTCTATGACCTGGCTGGCAATGAACTCTGGTCTTGATTTGGTGAGAATGAAGTGTATCAAAGAGAGTACTTTTGTATACAAAGTGAACTGCCAACTAATGTGTTCTATCTCAGGCATTGTCAGAAAAGCAGAAATAAATACAAATGCATTTTTCTCTTCATGAGCAGTTTCTTTTTCTCACTTCTTGATGGCTTTCTATTTTTGCTCTTTTCCATCCAGAAAAGGTCAACTGAAGCCCCTGTGAGTGTGATCTTGCCAATGTTTCAAAAGAAGTTACATGTTTTGAACTGAAGCACAAACTCTTGTTTCCCAGAGCAGGTCTCCTGCTTTCCTCACACCTTTTCTATTAGACCTTGCATCAACAGGCTCATTGAAAATAAGCATCTGAACACAGAAACAATATTAAGAGATAATATATTATGTTTATATAGGTGTTTTCCCTATTATTCAATCTAATGACATTTTCCTTCAAAAAGACCTTGTCACAAAAGCTAGCATTTCCCCCGCCCAAGCAATCCCCTCTAACCCCTTGCCACCCTGCCCAACAGTGCTAGCAGCCATTTCATACATGAAAGAAAAGTAGAATCAAGTCAGTATCATGCTGCTTTTTCCAACTGCTATACTTCTTGGCCATTATAACCCCAAAAGCTTTTTTTTTTTAAGATCTTTCTTCTCTCCTACCCCCCATCAGCCCATCAAAAGGGCCCATTGCCTTGTAAAGTACAAAAGATTAAAACATTCCAGCTGTGAATCAAAGCCCCAAACTGTCCACTTTCATTTTTTTAAACAATATATTATAAAGTTGGAAGAATCATTACAATAACAGTATATATCCATCTGTATAAAACATCTTGAGCTGAGAACATAGTGAAGGTTTTAAGTCTGCTTTTGGAAAATTGCGCCCCCACCCCTAGACTGTCCCCCTCCCCCATACCCCTGCTTTCCCAAATAATAATAATAGCAATCCACATTCTTTAAGTTGTAAATTTCAAAACAGAAGAGTGAAGAAGGTAATATTCAGAAATCACTTGTGATTTAAAGCTACAAAAACTTCAAAATCAGTATGGAATTTACATGAGACCTGAAGAAAAATGTGAATTAATTAATTCACATTTTTAATTCAATCACAGGATGATTGATTGGTTAAATAAATAGCCTCACAAGAAACTACTATGAGTTGATCGGACATTCTGCACTAGGGAAGAATAGATCTGGAACTCAGGTTTCCTCTGCTATATTTCTCAAAATGCACCTCACTGACAGGTTTTAATACTTTGGGGACTCATTTCTTAAGTCCTTTTCTTTCCTCATCCTTCTCTTCTCATCATGACCCCCTTTGGTTCATTGAGTTGTTTGCAAGCTAAAAAATTCACTTTCATACTTACTGTTTGCCAAAGTCATTCCATGGTTGGTTCTGCCAACTTACCTGAGAGATCTTGGTCATGACTGTTCATGTTGCCTTCTCCTTGGCTCTCCTCACCTTTCTTAGGCTGGATGTTCTTCCTTTTTCCCCTTTCTGTTGATGGCTGAAGGTAGTCTGAAAAAATAATTTTATTTTATTTTTTTTGAAAAAATAATTTTATATTTAAAAATTATATGGTTGAATTAGAATAATAGGGCTGTCATTGGAGAAAAGGGAAAAAACAAAACTGCTAGTTACATGTCTCATTGCTAAGCTGTAGCCAAATGAGGGGAAAGGGCAGGGTGTCTGCCTATGTAAACCACTGGCAGTAGGAGTTTGGACAAAATATTTTGGCTGTCATACTATAGTAGCACTAGGCTGTGTTATCTTTTGTGCCAGGTTCCTGTGTTGAGGACCATGGGAGGCTGACACTTTGAGGTACATGCTTAACAAAGCATAATAAGATTTTTTAAATTGATATGTGAGAGATGTATCCTTTTTAGTATTAATTTCTACTGTGAGGAAACACATTTCTATTACAGACTTCCTGTTGTCAAGATAAATGCAAAAATGAAATCCAAGGAAATAGTTTAAAATTTAAATGCTTACTGCCCAAAATATTATCATCTTCTGCGAAATCTGTTTCTTACAGGTTAAAGTGCCTGATTCATCTACGGATGCTTGAGAATTGCAAGGAGGTAACAAACCTCCTGTAGTGTCAGCTCTTCAACTAATGGCACTCAATAAGTTTAATGATGAAGTGTTTGTCGATGAGGTATTTGAGTTTTTTTCCCATTTTGTCACTTAGCCATTCGTCAAGTTAAAAAATTCCATGAGTTCATAAATATTAGAATTATTGTTACAAATAGAGTGCTAGCTGTTATAATCCCTAAAGGTAGACCCATGCCACCTGATAAAGAACTGCAATTATTTCTTGGAGAAATAAAGCTTAGGTTCTTAAGCCAATTTGCTTCTATTAGAAAGTAGCAATATTGGAAACATGCAAACCAATGAGGTACTTGAACTATAAACAAATTCTAATCTCAGCAGGACAGTGTAAATGTATGCTCTGTGGAGTCTTCCAGTATGGGAAAACAGCTGGGCAATATTAAAACTTGACCTCTATGAACTCCATTCCTTGTGAATAAGTAAAAACATGCTCTTCCTTGTGAAGGCATGTCTATATGATTCCAAAACCATACGTTAGGTTAGTCAGTTCAATCAAACATCCACTCAACTCAGTGGTTAAAAAAATAATAATAATAATAATTCCGAGAAATGATTTTTTTTTGTAGCCCCAAAACCATTCAACAGATTTTCTTTTCTTTTTGGCAGTTGGTTTTCCATTGTGATTTCTAATCCTTGTTGTGTAAAAACTCATCTCCAAGAATGTCAGGAGCTGTCAAAAAATTCTCAAAACAAAATTACTTCTAATTCCTTTCAAATCGCAAAGATATATCACACAGCATAGTTATTTAAAGTCATAAAATCAAATATCTAAATTGTCACAATTTCAAAGTAAACTAGGAAAAAATTATCCAGTCCAACTCTACTGAAATGGTTGGATGGCATCACTGACTTGATGGACATGAGTTTGATCAAGCTCCAGGAGTTTGTGATGGACAGGGAAGCCTGGAGTGCTACAGTCCATGGGGTCGCAAAGAGTTGGACATGACTGAGTGACTGAACTGAACCAACTCTATTATAGAGCTGTTTTTCTCTTTCTTTAAATTTTCAGTAGTGAGGATTTTAAAAATGGGATTTTCAGAAAGGATGATGATACATGCTGATTTTCACGTGTTTCTTGCATTATTTTTATTTGTGTTGATATCACTTTAGGAAGTGTTAGGCTTTGAAAAGAATTCTGGTTAGGAGTTATGCTTCTACCTCTATGTGGGAAGGTATTTCTGTGGAGAAAAACAACTGTATTAAGACTTTTAGTTGCAAATGACAGAGATCCATCTGAAATTGGCTTGAATGCTTGAATGATGATGATGATTGTGATGATGATAATTCACATTAAAGAATTTTGACTCATAAAACTAAAATGTCCAAGTATCCCTGCTTCTCCTGGCTCTGCTTTTATCTGTACTTACTTTATGTACTTTTTTTCTGTGGAGACTTTTCTCTATGCAGGCAGTCTATCCCTAGGTCATGGCAACAACTCCAGAGTTACCTCTACAAGCAAACAACCTTAACATAAAGAAGTAACCCAACAAAAAATCTCAGAGTTCACTTTTATTTGACTTCGTCCTGTTGATGTGGATAAGTAAATGATCTGTGATATTAACTATGCCTGTGTCATGCTCCTACTTCTGAGACCAAGAACTTTACTCAAACCCCATGCATTGGGAAAACTGGATGACAGTTGGTTACTCATAGGAAAATGAGAGTAATGTTAAAAGGAAGATTCATGAATTATGATGTTGGACTGGCAAAAAAAAAAAAGATGTTTACTTCAGCAATATTCTATATATACATTGCTAGTTTTATATACACATACAAAAGTGTTATTGATAAAAAGTTAATCAGTTGATCTGAGAAAGATTTTATTCGAGCCAAATTGAGGCTTATAATTTGGGAAGAGCATCTCAGAAAGCTCCAAGAACTTTTCTGCCCATTAGAAGTCAAAACACACTTATGTAAGTTTTTTGAGAGAAGGCTATACTTTAAATGATATATTATTGACAATTAATCTAGATCTACAAATGCAAAGTGGTGGGTTATCATGACACCTTACAAGATCAAGAAGGAAAATTATCTTCTAAAGAGTTCTCCTGTTGCTGCTAGGAGAATGCTGCTCTTTATGGTTGAGCAGGTATTTCTGCCAATTGCGGAGGTCTGGCCTATGCATAATGCACACAATGCACGGTGAAGGGAGAGAGGAGGCCAAAGGTCAGAGAAAATTTTTTTGTGTTTAAATATTTCTTGACTTGCCCTAAAATATAAATTTTATTTCATAGTGTCTATAATGCAAATACAATAACCTTAAATATTCATCCATAAGTGCAATATGTCAATAAAAGTGTTTGACCAACTTTCTTTCCCCAAACTTTGAGGGATGGGAAAGGAAGCTGGGTCTCTCTTGAGTCTGCTCTCTTGAAGCTGGGGATCCTTCACACTGTGAACACTGGGAGAGAGAACTTGCAAAGCTTCCTGAGGCAAAAGTACAAAAATGGAGCAGAGAAAGACATGTGAGGGACCTCAAGACAGTTCAGGTAATGTTAAATGCTTTTCTACATGGGGCCTCCCTGATGGCTCAGATGGTAAAAAATCTGCCTGAAATACAAGCCACTCAGGTTTGATCCCTGGGTCAGGAAAATCCCCTGGAGAAGGGAATGGCTATCTGTCAGGGAACAGGCTGTTACAGATGGCTGTTCTATAAATAGACACAGTGATAAATACAGAAAATATAAAAAAGGTTTATGGCAAGTAGAAGAGAATTTTATTCATGATACAAGATTCTTGAGACATTCATTAATAATTGCTCTACTTATAGGCCCCTACATCTTCGACCAATTACACAAGATATCAATCCTCAAAGATTACAAACCCCCCCCAATGAACTATGACAAATGAATGTAACTCATTGTCCTAAACTTTCTTCCTCTTCCTTCTTACATGTCTTGATCAATACAAATTCTTCTTTTATATGGGCCACACCTTTCTGAAGTGAAGCTACACGACATGTTATAAACCACCTGTTAGCTTGCTTTACAGTAATGGAAACATCTAATTCTATAAAAACAGACAATGGTCCTGCCTGTATTTCTAGGCAGTTCAAACAACTTTTACATTCATTCTCTATTAAACAGATTACAGACATTCCTTATAATCCACAAACACAAGACATAATTAAACAAACACATCATACACTGAAACTACAAATAAAAAAATTAAAAAAGGAGAATACACGGAAACACTTCTATCTTCCTTATCCAGAGCAGACTTTACTAGATTCCAACGCAATATATTCTTTAAGCCTATAACTATTGTTAATAAAGCTTTGTTTTAAATTTTTTAAACTTACCACAAGGACATATTTTGACAAAAACAGAAAAACATTTCCAGACATTGAAGGACACCTCCCTTCCTCTGTCCATTTGGTATCAAGACGGGTTGACTAAACAATGGAAATCTGGAAAATTAATATTACAGGGAAAAGAGTATGCTTGTATTTCTCCAGATAGATCCAACAAAATCAGTTGGCTCCCTCTCCGGAAGATCCGCCCCAGGGGAGCCACCAACATTCAAGATAGAGAAGAAACGGCAAAATCCTCAGGAGGAAAAATTTCCAGTACAAGCCATGGTGGCTTTAAAAATTTCCAAGAAACACTGTACTCGATGTCATCGACCATATGATCTCCTTACTTGGAGACAGATAAAAACCCTTACTAATCAAGCTGAAAATCTGGCCTCTCAACAGGGAATACCTCAGAATCCTGAAAATATTTTTGTCCCTATGCTTACTTTGCTTGCCTTTGCTTCCGCCTCTCAGACTGACTTGATTGATCACACTTATTGGGCTTATATACCTCACCCGCCTTTATTGTAGGTTGTAGATTGGACAGATATAGGACCAATCATATCCACTAATGACCCAACATGTATGCCCCCTCCTTGGAACTTTGAGGGGCCCTCTCATCCTGAGGAAGAAAGAAAACTAATTAACATTTCTCTGCTGCTGCTAAGTCCCGTCAATCGTGTCCGACTCTGTGCGACCCCATAGACGGCAGCCCACCAGGCTCCCCCGCCCCTGGGATTTTCCAGGCAAGAACACTAGAGTGGGTTGTCATTTCCTTCCCCAATGCATGAAAGTGAAAAGTGAAAGTGAAGTCGCTCAGTCGTTGCTGACCCTTAGCGACCCCATAGACTGCAGCCTACCAGGCTCCTTTGTCCATGGGATTTTCCAGGCAAGAGTACTGGCGTGGGGTGCCATTGCCTTCTCCAACATTTCTCTAGGCTATGAAATTCTTCCTTTATGCATGGGCCCAACAAAATTATGTATTAATATTAGTCAACAAACATGAGCTTTCGTCCTGCCTCCAAAAAAGAACTTCCACACATTGCTTGAACTGTTTACTGCCCTGTCCTTTTATGAAAACCCTGTCAATAGTACCAAAACTCTAGAAGAAGGACAAAAGTTAAAATGTAAGGGGGTTACTTATAAAAACTTTAAATATACTCCTGTTTATTGGAATAGATGTCAAGCTAAACCAGAGAAATTAATGTTTGTGGCCAATTACACCATTGTTGATTGGGGACCCCATGGTATATGGCTATCTAGCTGCTCAGATTATATTAATAGTACTATATGTGATTATGTTACTCAAGTAACATAAAAGATTACCAAGAGTTCAATGAAACACTTCATGAAAAGGACTCCTTGGCTAGCTTGATGGCAAAATGACACCTTCTCTCCCTCAAATCATCCTCAATAAACGAATTGGGCCTGAACAATGAGACATCTGGAAACTTGCTGAGTACACCAAAAAACTTGGAACTTGGACTGGACATTTCACAGGGACCAGACATAGTTATAGTAACTATTTCTTTTGTTATAATCAATCATATTTTATACAAGCTTGTGTTCCCCTTCCTTTTGTTATAGCTATAGGAAACTTACAATTCAATAAGACTTTATGTTCTGTAACTTGTATAAATTGCAAATTATATACTTGTCTTAACTCTTCTGTTTCCTTAAGAAATGAATCCCTTTTGATTCTTCAATTTCGACATAGTCTGTGGTTCCCAATAAATCTCCAATGGCACTGGGAAGAAGGTCCCATGGCTGGACTTGCTTTCTGGTAACTTACTAAACTGCTCCTGTGATCTAAACGATTCATTGGATGGCTGATTCTTGGCATTTTGGGATTGATACCTATTTGTACCACTGCTGCCATCACTGGCATTGCTTTACAAACTTCAATTCAAGCACATAATGTTATCCAAAATTGGACTAGAGATGTTCATACTATGTGGGCCACTCAGGCTCAGATAGATGAGAATATTCAAGATGAAATACAGGAACTAAAAACAGCCATCAAATGGGTTGGAGATCAATTAAAAGATATACAAAAACAAGTGATACTAAAATGTGATTAGAATTCTACTCAATTTTGCGTTACTCCTGTTCAATTCAATCAGAGTGCCTACAACTGAGAACAAATCAAATTTCATTTACAAAACATACATGATAATGCCTCTCTGAATGTACAATTATTACAAAAAGAAATCTTTGAAACGTTTTCTAAAAGTTTGCCTTCTTCCACTAATTTGGAAACTTTCAGTTCACTTCAGTTCTGTCGCTGAGTCATGTCCGACTCTTTGTGACCCCATGAATCGCAGCACGCCAGGCCTCCCTGTCCATCACCAACTCCCGGAGTTCACTCAGACTCATGTCCATTGAATCAGTGATGCCATCCAGCCATCTCATCCTCTGTCATCCCCTTCTCCTCCTGACCCCAATCTCTCCCAGCATCAGAGTCTTTTCCAATAAGTCAGCTCTTCGCGTGAGGTGGTCAAAGTACTGGAGTTTCAGCTTCAGCATCATTCCTTCCAAAGAAATCCCAGGGCTGATCTTCAGAATGGACTGGGTGAAACTTTTTGCAGTCCAAGGGACTCTCAAGAGTCTTCTCCAACACCACAGCTCAAAAGCATCAATTCTTCTGTGCTCGGCTTTCTTCACAGTCCAACTATCACATCCATATATGACCACTGGAAACACCATAGCCTTGACTAGATGGACCTTTGTCGGCAAAGTAATGTCTCTGCTTTTTAATACACTATCTAGGTTGGTCATAACTTTTCTTCCAAGGAGTAAGCGTCTTTTAATTTCATCACTGCAGTCACCATCTGAAGTGATTTTGGAGCTCAAAAAAAATAAAGTCTGACACTGTTTCCACTGATTCCCCATCTATTTGCCATGAAATGATGGGACTGGATGCCATGATCTTCGTTTTCTGAATGTTGAGCTTTAAGCCAACTTTTTCACTCTCCACTTTCACTTTCAAGAGGCTTTTTAGTTCCTCTTCACTTTCTGCCATAAGGGTGGTGTCATCTGCATATCTGAGGTTATTGATATTTCTCCCGGCAATCTTGATTCCAGCTTGTGCTTCTTCCAGTCCAGTGTTTCTCATGATGTACTCTGCATATAAGTTAGATAAGCAGGGTGACAATATACAACCTTGACATGCTCCTTTTCCTATTTGGAACCAGTCTGTTGTTCCATGTCCAGTTCTAACTGTTGCTTCCTGACCAGCATATAGGTTTCTCAAGAGGCAGGTCAGGTGGTCTGGTATTCCCATCTCTTTCAGAATTTTCCACAGTTTATTGTGATCCACACAGTCAAAGGCTTTGGCATAGTCAATACTCAGAAATAGATGCTTTTCTGGAACTCTCTTGCTTTTTTGAAGATCCAGTGGATGTTGGCAGTTTGACCTCTGGTTCCTCTGCCTTTTCTAAAACCAGCTTGAACATCAGGAAATTCATGGTTCACATATTGCTGAAGCCTGGCTTGGAGAATTTTGAGCATTACTTTACTAGGGTGTGAGATGAGTGCAATTGTGTGGTAGTTTGAGCATTCTTTGGCATTGCCTTTCTTTGGGATTGGAATGAAAACTGACCTTTTCCAGTCCTGTGGCCACTGCTGAGTTTTCCAAATTTGCTGGCATGTTGAGTGTAACACTTTCACAGCATCATCTTTCAGGATTTGGAATAGCTCAACTGGAATTCCATCATCTCCACTAGCTTTCTTCCTAGTGATGCTTTCTAAGGTCCATTTGACTTCACATTCCAGGATATCTGGCTCTAGGTGAGTGATCCCACCACCGTGATTATCTTGGTCATGAAGATCTTTTTTGTACAGTTCTTCTGTGTATTCTTGCCACCTCTTCTTAATATCTTCTGCTTCTGTTAGGTCCATACCATTTCTGTCCTTTATCGAGCCCATCTTTGCAAGAAATGTTCCCTTGGTATCTCTAATTTTCTTGAAGGGATCTCTAGTCTTTCCCATTCTGTTGTTTTCCTCTATTACTTTGCATTGATTTCTGAGGAAGGCTTTCTTATCTCTCCTTGCTATTCTTTGGAACTCTGCATTCAGATGTTTATATCTTTCCTTTTCCCCTTTGCTTTTCACTTCTCTTCTTTAGCTGAAATTTAGCTGAACAACTAACTGATCAATTATCTGGGCTAGACCCACACAGATGGTTTCAGAACATTACTCATAACATTGGGTCTGGAACTATGACTTTGGTGATTGTCTTGATAATTATATTTGTTGTTTACCATTGACTTCATGCAAAAATTGTTAAAACTGAACAAACTCAAATGGTCAGGACCCTTTTTACAAATATAATAAATAATGGAGAATTGTCAGGGAACATTTTACAGGAGGATTCCTGTGTGCTGTTTTCTGTCTCTCATAAGTCTCCCGTTCCTTATCAGTTCCTGATAACGGGAACGAGTGGAGGGGCACACTGCTCCCAGGTCTGAGGTCATGAGATAAAACACACATGTATATTTCCTTCAGTAAACATTCTCGTTACAACAAAACTGCTCAGTCACGACCCTCTTTCTTGAGATATGGATTGTCTTCTGACCTTATGACCATTGCTAATTCCTTGTTTCCTTGATAATGGTTGCTGTACGTTTGGCTTTCTGATCTTTATCATTGTCAAAAGAAATTCCTTGTATAACAGCCTATATATACTCACAGAAAGATCATGAAAGCACCCTTGCTACACCAGAGGCTTGGGTCCCCATGTCTTTCTTTCTTTCTCTCTCTCTCCCTCCCTCCCTCCAGCTGATTCTCTGGAGCATGAAAACCCGCCAAGCTCACTCTCCTGCCCAGGCTTTCAAGATCTCCTCAAGAGGGTGGCTTTTGCCTTCGTTAGTGGTGCAAGCCCTGTTCTAGGATTTTATTGGTTCTTTGCATAAACCAGGGAATACTAGCTTCTCTCTCTCTTTCACTTTCTTATCATCGACTCTGGACCACCAGGTTCCAGTCCATTAAAGGACTGAAACAGCTACCCACTCCAGTATTCTTGCCTGGAGAATCCCATGGAGAGCAAAGCCTGGTGGGCTACGGTCCATCGGGTCACAAGGAGTCAGACACGACTCAGCAACTAACACATTCTTTCATACTTTCTTTCTATGCATTGTCTGTAATCTACACAACAAGTCAAGATAGATTGTATGAAGTTCATTTGGCAGGTGGAGAAACTATAAGTCTCAGAGAGGCTAAATGGCTTGCCCGTAAGGACATAACTAGTTAGAGTCTAAGCTGGGATTTGAACTCAGATCTGTATAGCCCCAAACCCTGTGCTCTTTCCACTATATTATTCAGCACTCATGCTTATATACTCAATTTTATATAAATTGATAAAATATTATACTTTTATACTAAGAATTGCTTGAATTCAATCTACGTAGGAAGTGTTGACACATGAAGTCTGACAATAGCAAAAACTATATTTTATGTTGGAAGTAGAACAGAGTGGATTTTCTCCCTCTTTTGACAAGACTGTTGACATCACTAACCACATTAACATCACAGAACATCCTTGATCTCACCATTCCACCCGTTTGATTTCAAGATAACTGTACCCTGGAAATTAAATATCACTCTCATCATTGATGCTGCCTATAATGTGAGTAGAAAGCATTACATTAGCTTTGAAAACTATTTTTAGTAATGTTCTTGTATCATAGAAGTTAATGCTTAAGAATATTTCATTGGAGAACAAATCACAATCAAACACAGAAATACTGAACAGGCTCAATGCAACCAGTCAACTCCATCAAGTAGAAAAGTATACATTATTTATAAAATAATATCTGGGAGTTATTCCAGAAAACACACCAAAAACTAGGGATAGGGCTTTTCCAATGTTTTGATCTTGAAATGGTCCCTCTAATACATTAAAATTTTATGTAGTAACAACATTTATAGTGCATGCAGTAGTTTTTTTGCATATCAAGAGAATCTTTCATTACAATCATTTATATTATGAAATTAGTCTTTCCATACTTGAAGGTTTACTTTTTAGCAGGTGACATTGGGAAGCTTTCTGTGGTTCAACTTTGTGAGCATTTTCATTATCAGCATTTCTTTTTTCCCTCTGAGCCATTTCACAATCGTTCTAAATTGTATCTTGCTAAAACTTGGCATCTAAATTGCCACCTTAGAATTCTGTCTCAAGGAAAATCCCAGTGTCAGTCTAATAAGCTGAATTGCATATATAGTACAGTCAGTTTTAGGCAGTTCCAATCTCTATTTTTAAACAGTTATAACTAAAACATCGAAATAATTATGTTACACAAGCCATTGTTGATGAGAAGAACTTTCCCTCATTACTTTTTCTAATTAGTTCTCTCAAGTAAGGCTAGGAATCTTGGAATCTTTGTTTTCATCCTAAGAGGGAATTGATTCATTTCAGTAAAGTTGCAGTGAAAGTATTTTTCTTTTTAGTTGTTATTTGGCATAACTCACCTAGTTCAATGTTTTCTATAGTGTTACATTTTATCTTAAAACTTTTTGAGCATTGACTCAGGCTGCCTTCCCATAGATAAAGTGAGACAAAATCGATGCATTGCAGGTTTCCTTTGCTGCTTTGTGTGATAAACACTGTCTAACAAGTCAGAAAAAATCCACTTTGATGCTACTTCTCTAATTAGACCTGTTAAACAGTCTTTGAATGACTGAATTTGGTTTCAGTTTTATACACAGATACATTATTAAGCTAATGTTTTTAAAGTAAACTATAGCACCATTAATATTAATTTCTAAGAAGTTCTTTTTTTTTTTATCAAATCTCTAACTATAAGCAAGTGAAGCTGTAATTGTTTTGTTGAGATTCAGTGTAACGTGATTACTCTCTAACTACTCAGTAATTTTTGGAAATCCTGTTCATTCAGTTTGAACAGTTGCAGATGACTTGTATGTGTCATTACAAACTGTCATCAGCGTATGTTCTGAGAATGAGTTCCTTCCAGTATGTGCAAAGATCAGGAAGCTTGGAGGGAAAAAAAAAAAAAAAACTGCTGCCTTCTTTCAAAAACTATTTACTGAAGCTCTCTGTTACCTTGTACAAGATGCAAGAGGTAAGTCCTTTGAGGAATGTGAAGTGTAAACCAGCACACACCTTCAAGGAACTTGTTATCTTCCATGAGAAATAACAGCTACATAAAATCTTAAAATGTAAAGCAATATAGGATAAAGATCAGATGGAAAGAGATTGCAATATCTGAACAAAGCTCAGTTCTTTAATTTTTTTTTCCTAAAAGAGATGTTGCAAATATATTATCCTTTCACTAGAATAATCCAAATTCTCTTTTTTTTAATACTATTTGATGAATCCTGATAAAATCAGGTCACTGTATGATGACACATAATTTAGTAGGTCAAACAAAACTGCTTCACAAACCTGACAATGATTTGCCAAAACCTGGCAAAGTCCTTCTGCAGGCTTGGTCAGTAAACTTTTACAGCATTGTAATTTTTAAATAGCCAGATCAAACCAAGGCCACCTCTAAGCTGTTAAAACTACTGCCACTGCAACTTTATTATTGTTAAAATCTGCATTTCCAAAATGACAATTATATTTAAAACTGAGTTAGTGCTTCTTTCAGCCCAGGACCATTGTGAATGTTATTCTATGTAAGAAGTATGGGTAACCGACTTAGGTGAGATACAGAGAGAGAAACTGGATGGTTGAAAACTGTGAAGTACGAAACAGAAGAGCTTTAAGTTAATCCTTACATCAAACACTATAAAATAATGTTGAAATTCAAAAGATTTTTCAAATCTAGACTCTCTCCCACTGGGAAAGTTAATGTTTTCAAATGAAGATCCCTCCAGATGTAATCTTGTATCCCAGCTAATGCCATCTGTTCTGATTGACTGTTCACTACTTATTCATAAACTACTACATAATTTCTGAGATAGGAACACCTTAATCAATGGTCATACATAATAAAATAAACGTGATGACACTATCTCTTTGAGCTCAAGAAATGTTATGAAATTTTAATTGATTATCTTCAAAGAATTATGTGATTCCTGAAAATAAAGAATCAGAATATAAAGGCTTACAATCTTGACTACTTATGGAAACTATTTGAAGGTGAGAACAGAATTAAATACATTTGTTTTACTTTCTTTTCCTGGGCAGGTTAAAATGGAGAGATTCTTTGTTCTTTCAGATTCTCTTGCTATACAACACTCAGTATTGTCTCCTAATACCTCACTCTTATCAATATTAAATGATTTTTTTCTGTTTTACAATCATTGATGTTTTGCCAATTTTGTTTTTGAAAGGGGGTACTAAGAAGTTATTGCTTATGATTTAGCTAACAAAGGACCTACTCTAAATAAGGAGTAACCAATCATTTTTGATAGCACACTGAGCTAGTGTAATCCTTACCAATATCATTTAGCAAATTTCTCAGAAACACTTTATGTTTGCTTTTCAAACTGGGATACACAGTGATATACAGGGAGAAAGGTACTTGTAGCTTTAGACACTTTATCTGAAGATAGAGTATCTTCTGGAAGAGTCAGTTTTACTCAGGGATAAAACATTTTAAAAATATTATGACAGGCATATATTTTACATGTATAACAAGCATGATGTACTGTGGAGTGAAATGCAAACTTTGTATAATTGGATAAAATATATGACTTAAGGAAACCCTCACCCTGAAACAGCACCTAACCCACCCCACTGCATTCTTACCCTCTCCTTGCTGTATGTATCATCTTCTGCTTTTTAGGAATGTGTGTGTTCAATCACTCATTCATGTCCAGCTCTTTGTGACCCCATGGGCTGTAGCTTGCTAGCCTCCTCTGTCCATGAAATTCTTCAGCCAAGAATACTGGAGTGAGTTGCCATTTCCTACTCCAGGGAATCTTCCCAACCCAGGAATTGAACCTGGATCTCTGGAGTCTCCTACATTGGCAAGAGAGTTCTTTACCAACTGCACCATCTAGGAAGCCTAGGAATACTGTGAATTTTAGGAATACTGAGAAGTAGCAAAAATTATAATTTGGGGGATAGAAAAATAACCTGAATCCATAGTGTGGCACTAACTCGCTGATGTGCTCAGCCCCAGAAACAGTGTATTTTTCTATTATAAAAAATATCTAAACGTGGTCATTGTGTAGACCTGGATGGATGATCATAGTATCTCTTGTGGAAGCTATTTGCAGCAGGTTCAGAAACAGAAAGTCTGCTGTCTACACAGGGAGACCATGAAAGAGAAAGGTTACTGTACCTCTTCCCTTATCCACAGTGATCAAGTAAAGAATTAGAAGAACTGGAGACAGAAGCAGGGGCCAGTTTTCTGGCTGAAGGAGATTCATAGCACAGTTTGTTCCAAAGCTGTCAGAATCACAAACTAAACATAAATACTGACTGAGCTTGCTTTCGCCTCCAGGCTAGAAGATATTCCAAATTTAAACCTGTGACTAAACAAGCATATATTATCTCTTGTAACTGTCACAAAGATCCTACACATGTATCATCACATACATTTTACAGATGAGGAAAGGTTTTTAAGTAACCTGGTCATGATCACACTCTGTTTTCTTTGATTTTTCATTGATGTTTGAGATTATTTCCTTTCATTATAGGCTATCACACTTCTCCACTTGGTATTTGAGGAATTTAAACCGAGAAACTATTTTCAGATTCCTCATTTTAAACACAAGAACTTTTTATCCATTCTCCTATGGGGGCTAAGTCATTTCTCTTTGAATTAACAAATTGTTAGGAATTTGAACTCATGCCTACTGGATCTTGGAATGGAACCATCAACTTAAATGTTAATTTGAACATTTTAATTATTTTTGGAATGTCACAAAAATGAATATTGCATTTGGAAAAATTATAGCAGTAAAATTAATTATGATTTAAGTATTAGAGCTGTTGTTTTTCTACATGAATTTTTTTACTTCTTGATTGCACACCTACCTGGTGAGAAAATGAAAGTGTGCCTCCTAATCTCTAATGTAGACCTGTTTCCAAGTTTTCAAAATGAAAAGTTTCCTGTGTTTAGGATTAGATTCAATGAATGCATATAACAATTGCAGTAGAATGTCTATTGAAATATGAATTTTGGTGGATAATGCACTAGTTTACTCTTTTTGCATAGGAACTGAATATTTCTGAGTAGGTTATTATTCTCCAGTAGGCTGATTTATTTTCTTTTAGTTGTTCAAATTTATTCCTGTCATCTGATACTGTCATAAAAATCAAATCGTATCAAATATGTGTCGATACATTGCTGTCAATTGCTTTACATTCAGCATGACTCTCTTTATGCTGGTTGAAAATGATTGGGCAGTAGTAAGATAATGATTCTACTTACCAGGGATCTTATAGGGATATGAATTGCAATAATAATTTACATTAAAGAAGAAATTAATGATACAGTGTTAGAGTGTAAACAGAGGGAGATCTTATAATGCCTGATGATCTGGCCCATGATTTGCTGCTCACTCCCTAAGACTAGTTTGATGAATGGCAGTATAAAAGCATTTGGAAAGCTTTCTTTTTTTCTACTAGGTCTATTTGCCTTTTGTTTGCTCAGGAAAACATAATAATCTAAATATAAAAGAACTATAAAGACAACTCTCAATAAATAAAATAATTTAAATAAATTATTTAATTTTAATTTATTATTAAATTATTTAATAATAAAATTATTTATTATTAAAATTAATTTAAATAAAGAATTTAAATAAATGAAATAAAATAAATTGATTCCAGTTAAATTTTTAAAAACTTTTGAGGTTTTGAAAATCTTCCTTTGCTTTACTTTTTTAAAAATTGTGATATTGAATTAGCAAATTAAATTGATAGGAGAAGAGAAAAATATTTGGGAATACTTGCCCTAAAAAACACACATTTTAGGCTAAAAATTTGTTACTGTGTATTGATATATTTTCTTTTTAAATGTTAATTTTTTATTATAAAATAAAAATTAGCAAAAAAGGCAATAAATGATGCATTAGCATTTTAATCTATAGATAGGATTTTTTTGGCATTTTTCTCATAAATGAGATCATATTTTTTATATTGTCTTATTTACTTTCTTCACATTGCAATTAGTCATAAAGTTCCTTGGTGCATACTCAGTCATTTCAATCATGTCTGACTCACCGTGACTCTATGGACTATAGTCCACCAGGCTCCTCCATCCATGGGATTCTCCAGGCAAGAATACTGGAGTGGGTTGCCATATCATGCTCCAGAGTATCTTCTCAAACCAGGGATCAAACCTGTGTCTCCATATCTCCTGTATTGCAGAAGGATATTCTACTGCTGAGCCACTGGGGAAGTCCAAAGACTTTATGTCATTAAATATTTTTTCAACTAAATCACTTTTAATAACTACATAGTATTTCATTCCATTTTTTTCTATATCTTCATATGTATCTAACCAAATCCTTTTTTGGTACATTTAGGATATTTCTATTTTTTCACTCTTATAAATAATACTGCCATGTATATTCTAGAACATACATTTTTCTATACTTATCAATTTTTTTTTAAGATAAATTTCTATAAGTAAATGTTCTGAGTTAAGAATATGAGTGCTCTTAAGACTTGTGGCATATTTCCAGACTTCTCACTGGAAAGGCACTAAGGAAGAAAATTCTTACTAGCAACATGTGGGAACATTTATTTCATTCTATGCTCAAGAACATTTGAATGTTACCTTCAAAATGTTAAGTATTAATTTATTAGTAATCTTCACACTAATTTATTAGCAGTCAGCCATGTGATATATATTCCAATAACAAACCATTATCCAAGCAAATATTTGAAATGAAGAGAAAAGCAACATGAAGTACCATCTAGAAAGTTGTAAGAAGTAGTTCAACTTGCCCTTAAGTTGATTCAATTTTATTTAAACTTCATGAATCAAAGTAGGAATCATATGGTTTACAATTGGGTCATTTATTGGGTAATTCAGTGTCACCCATGCATGAATTAATTCCGTATTCCAGAATGAATTGTGCTCAGTCACCCAGTCATGTCTGATTCTTTGTAATCCTTTGAATGATAGCCCTCTAGTCTCCTCTGTCCATGGTATTTTCTTTCTTTTTTTTTTTTGACTGGCAACTCGTTTCATACATGATATTTTACATGTTTCAATGCCATTCTCCCAAATCTTCCCACCCTCTCCCTCTCTCTCAGAGTTCATAAGACTGTTCTAAACATCAGTGTCTCTTTTGCTGTCTCGTACACAGGGTTATTGTTACCATCTTTCTAAATTCCATATATATGCGTTAGTATACTGTATTGGTGTTTTTCTTTCTGGCTTACTTCACTCTGTATAATAGGCTCCAGTTTCATCCATGGTATTTTCCTGGCAAGAATACTGGAGTGAGTGTCTCTTCTCCAGGGGATCTTCCTGAACCAGGGATTGAACCCACCTCTCCAGTGTCTCCAGCATTGCAACCAGATTCTTTACCACTGAGCCATCAGGGAAGCCCCTTCAGAATGCATATTTTGCAGCAAATGTTTAGACTTAAGAATTTCTGCCTTTGCATTGTTCATGAAGTTTGGTGTGCAGAATGCCTAAAACACTTGTCAAATATCCTTGAGAGGACCATTGTGACTCATATATATATATATATATATATATATATATATATATGTGTGTGTGTGTGTATAAATAAATATAAATACTGTCTCACAACAATATTCTAATAAGTCTGATTTCAAAGACAAAAATAAAGGCTTCAAAATCTTATTGTAAAGATCTATTCCACATTTGATTATGAATCCTTTAATTTTTTTGAATAAATCTCAATCTATGCCTTACAATGACTGTTATTTGTAAATTTAGTCTCATACAAATACTCAAGTAGGAGGATTTTTCCTTTTTTAATATACCTAACTTTAATATGCTGCTGCTAAGTCGCTTCAGTCGTGTCCGACTCGGTGCGACCCCAGAAACGGCAGCCCACCAGGCTTCCCCGTCCCTGGGATTCTCCAGGCAAGAACACTGGAGTGGGTTGCCATTTCCTTATCCAATGCATGAAAGTTAAAAGTGAAAGTGAAGTCGTTCAGTCGTTCCCGACTCTTAGCGACCCCATGGACTGCAGCCTACCAGGCTCCCCTGTCCATGGATTTTCCAGGCAGGAGTACTGGAGTGGGGTGCCATTGCCTTCTCCACTTTAATATAGTGGAGTAAATAGTGTTCTCCTAAAATTCATGTCTATCTGGAAAACTCAGAATGTGACCTTATTTGGAAATAGGGTCTTTGCAGTGGTAATTAATTATTTCTGTACATGAAATCATTCAGAATTTAAGGATGATCTTAAATCTAATGACTGATCTCCTTTTGAGAAATGGAGAGGACTCAAGTGCACAAAGGAGAATATAGTGTTAACATGGAGGCAGACATTAGAGTGATGTGTCTACAAGTCAAGAAACCTCAAGGCTTATCAACAAAGATCAGAAGACCGGAGACAGGCGTAGATGATTTATCTCTCAGAGCCTTCAAAAGGAACCAATCCTGCCAACACCCTGATTTTGAACTTCTGTCTTCCTGAACCATGAGACACTAAATTTCTATTGTTTTAAGCCACCTAATTTGTGATATTTTGTTATAGCAGCCCTAGAAATTTAATATCTTTAGAAAGCTCCTTGGGGCTCCAAAGGTTGCTTTAGTGGTAAAGAACCTGCCTGCCAATACAGGAGATATAAGGGACACAGGTTCGATCCCTGGGTTAGGAAGATCTCCTGGAGGACGGCATGGCAGCCCACTTCAGCATTCTTGCCTGGAGAATCCCATGGGCAGAGGAACCTGGTGGGCCACAGTCCATAGAATCGCAAAGAGTCAGACATGACTGAAGCAACATAGTATGTACACATGCATAAAGTTCCTTAATTCAATTCTTTCAGTAATTCACTTTGGTCATACTTCTCTTTGCCTACAAAATTTGAGAACACTCTACATTGACTTGCAGTAGATGCTAATGACAACTTACTACTCTCTGAGGCTAGTAGAACTATGCAAATTGGAACTGTTTCAGCTTTCATACTGATTGCCAAAGAAAAAATACTTCCCCTGAAAATCAATTCATAATCTGTTGCATATCTGAGCATATCTGCTAACAGCCTTGAAGTATGTCTCACAAAACACAAAATAAAGAAAAAATAAGTGAATTTCTCACAATGAATTTAGAAAAAAGATGTTTCCCCTCCCAATTCTGGCATATTTATGAACTGAACTCTTTCTTATTGTTCTTCCTTTCAATTTCACTAAATTTTGTACGGGAAAACAAAAGCATAATAGTATCCTGTAGGAGACAGGAAGAATAAAATAAAAACAGGCCCCCACAAGGGCCACAAAATAAATTTATAATTATTGATAAACTGGATGCTATAAGGCATGAGACACTTCGAACAAGTCCAGAGGGTACAGTTCATAATCTTGAAAACAAGATGTGATCCTGGGATTGGAAAACTGACCCCAGACTGTTTCCCAACTGGCATCTCAGAGTCACATGTTTTATGTATCTGGTGGAAAATCTATAGATAAGAATATTAGTCTTAGTTACTGATTTGTTATTGATTACTGTTTATTAGTTCGTTAACGGTTAATGATCATTTTGTTCTTTGGCCCTGAAGGCCACATGAGTTATAGCTTAACTCCTTGCATATTCTTTCATTCATGGGCTGAAGTAATAAATAATATAGTATAATAAAGCTAGCTTGGATTCAGTTTTGGGACCTTCACCTTGGAGAGGTGTTGGTCCCTTGATCCTCACTTTTCACTGAATTCTTGTGTCTTGTTTCTCATTCTCTCACCTTATCATGCTTTCAGAAACGCTGCTTGTCAAGCTGGCCTCAACAGTACCCCCAGTGTTTGCTTGGCTTCAGATATGAAGCTCAGCTCTGGTGCGATTAGCTAGATATATATGGTAATACTTAATGCTGAGAAGCATTTTTCAGTGGAGAAACTGAAGGAGAATTTTGTCTTAATGCCCTGGTCCAGCAAGGCCATAGTTATATCTTCTCTTACTTTCACACTAACCTTATAGCAAATCATTATAATCATCATATTTGCAGCTTAAACTTCTCTCCATGTGGATTAATGCTTAGATCCTGTTAATGCTATGAAGTGATAATAGAATTCAACTTTTAAAAGAGACTCTTCAAAGTCCTTGGTGCGTAAATTACCTTCTTAAGTTAACAGTAGAATTATTAAAGCATTGTGTTTTTTCCCTTTTCATTTATACTACTAATATATAAGAAAATCCTTAATCATAATGAACAAGAAAATCATAAATGATGTTACTATGATGCATCAGTTATCTATTGCAACCTAGCAAATAACCCCAATATATAGTGTTTTAAAACAACTAATGTTTATTATCTCACATTTTCTATGGGTTAGCATGTGCCTCATTGGGGTGTCTCTGACTCAAAGTCTCACAAGGCTGCAGTAAGGTTATCTATAGCATCTGACGTCACCTCAAGGTGTTACTATGGGAGGGTCCACTTCAAAATGTACTCACATAGTTCTTGGAAGGCTTCAGGTTAGCTGTTAGGTGGTGACATCAGTTAATTGCAATGTGGTACTCTCCATAAGACAACTTAAAACATGACAACTTAGAGTGGGTGAACAAGTGGGAGAGCAAAAGCAGATACCCATGGATGCAATCTCTTGGCAACCTATTCTCCTACATAATATCCCTTCACTTTTACTGTATGCTATTATTTAAAAGGGACTTATGGGTCATCTGGACCACACTTATAGGAGAATGGAACCAGGGCATGAATATCTAGGGGCAGGATTCATTGGGGGCCATCTTAGAGGCTGACTACCACATATGGCCAAAATGTTGTTACAGGATGTAAGAGCTGAGGACCCTTTCTAAAGTCATTAGATTGCTATATGTAAATTTGAAAATATTTTATGGGTTTTTTTTTATCATTACTAAAAACATTGTGATTTGGTTAATTTTAGTATTCTGATACAATATCTATATATTTCTAATCTTTGTTCTCCCAATACAAAGCAGTTTAAGTTGTCTTTCTGGGATTTTTAAATAAGTAAAGCCTGAGTTTTCAAGTGTTGCTGATTCCCAGATATTTTATTATACATTAAAAAAAAAAAAAGAAATCCTGTAAGGACACCACTTTCTAGAGAGAATTCTTTCAGGCTTGGAAGACACCAATGAGGTCAATCAAAGGCATGAGAAAATAATTTTGAGTTAAAATTTTAATTAGTAGAGAAAAGCAAAGTTAAGGAATTCACTATCTCATTTATGTCTCAAACCTTAGTATTCATGACAACAAATCATCAACTTAGCTTCTGGAGTTTTGAATATTTTGTGTACCCTTTTTGGTCAGAAGCTTATCCAACTTGGCAGGTCACAAAACTGACATAAAGTTTTTAAAATGCATTTTATGTTATTCATTTCATGCAAAAGTTAGTGCATACACAGCTTTCCCTTAACTTCTATTACAGTAATATCAACTCTGAACATACAATTCATATAAATACACTCTGGAGTCCAAATGAGGCTGACTTTGCATTCTATAGTGTCTTATTGAGGCCAAAGACATTGTCATATTAATCTTGCATAGCTGATATCTTATACAGCATTTCAGATAAATAATTTCAAACCTAGTTATATGAATATATTTTCTTTGTAATTTTTACTTATCTTATGCTAGTCTTAGGTTTAACTGGGTGGCTTGTAATGGTATGGACCTAATAGAAGCAGAAGATATTAAGAAGAGGTGGCAAGAATACACAGAAGAACAGTACAAAAAAGATTTTCACGCCCCGGTTAATCATGATGGTGTGATCACTCACACTCACCTAGAGCCAGACATCCTGGAATGTGAAGTCAAGTGGGCCTTAAGAAGCATCACTATGAACAAAGCTAGTAGAGATGACGACATTCCAGATGAGCTATTTCAAATCCCAAAAGATGATGCTGTGAAAGTGCTGCACTCAATATGTCAGCAAATTTGGAAAACTTAGCAGTGGCCACAGGACTGGAAAAGGTCAGTTTTTATTCCAATCCCAAAGAAAGGCAACGCCAAAGAATGTTCAAACTACCACACAACTGCACTCATCTCACACGCTAGTAAAGTAATGCTCAAAATTCTTCAAGCCAGCCTTCAACAATATGTGAACCATGATGTTTAAGATGTTCAAGATGTTCTTCCAGATGTTCAAGCTGGTTTTACAAAAGGCAGAGAAACCAGATATCAAATTGCCTACATCCACTGGATCATGGAAAAAGCAAGACAGTTCCAGAAAAACACATATTTCTGCTTTATTGACTATACTAAAGCCTTTGACTCTGTGGATCACAATAAACTGGAAAATTCTGAAAGAGATGGGAATAACAGACCACCTGACCTGCCTCTTGTGAAACCTGTATGCAGCTCAGGAAGCAACAGTTAGAACTGGACATGGAACAACACACTGGTTCCAAATAGGAAAAGGAGTACATCAAGGCTGTATATTGTCACCCTGCTTATTTAACTTATATGCAGAGTACATCATGAGAAATGCTGGGCTGGAAGAAGCACAAGCTGGAATCAAGATTGTCAGGAGAAATACCAATAACCTCAGATATGCAGATGACACCACCCTTATGGCAGAAAGTGAAGAGGAACTAAAAAGCCTCTTGATGAAAGTGAAAGAGGAGAGTGAAAAAGTTGGCTTAAAGCTCAACATTCAGAAAGCGAAGATCATGGCATCCGGTCCCATCACTTCATGGCAAATAGATGGGGAAACAGTGGAAACAGTGGCTGACTTTATTTTGGGGGGCTCCAAAATCACTGCAGATGGTGTTTGCAGTCATGAAATTAAAAGATGCTTACTCCTTGGAAGGAAAGTTATGACCAACCTAGACAGCATATTAAAAAGCAGAACATGTATACCTGTGACGAATTCATTTTGATATTTGGCAAAACTAATACAATTATGTAAAATTTTAAAATAAAATAAAATTAAAAAAACAAAAACAAAACAAAACAAAAAAAGCAGAGACATTTGCAACAGAAGTCCATCTAGTCAAGGCTATGGTTTTTCCAGTGGTCATGTATGGATGTGATATTTGGACTATAAAGAAAGCTGAGCATAGAATTGATGCTTTTGAACTGTGGTATTGGAGAAGACTCTTGAGAGTCCCTTGGACTGCAAGGAGATCCAACCAGTACATCCTAAAGGAGATCAGTCTTGGGTGTTCATTGGAGGACTGATGTTGAAGCTGAAACTCCAATACTTTGGCCACCTGATGCGACGAGCTGACTCATTTGAAAAACCCTGATGCTGGGAAAGATTGAGGGCAGGAGAAGGGGACGGTAGAGGATGAGATGGTTGAATGCCATCACCGACTTAATGGACATGGGTTTGGGTAGACTCCAGCAGTTGGTGATGGACAAGGAGGCCTGGTGTGCTGCAGTTCTTGGGGTCACAAAGAGTTGGACACGAATGAGCGACTGAACTGAACTGAACTGAACTGTAATTGCTTAATTTTGCTTTGTGGAAAAGTAGTCAGTGCTCCTATATTAGCATTTATGTCCCAAATCTTTTGTTTTTGTTTGGTCAAGCTTCTTTTGTTCCCAATTAAACATACTGCTAATATTTCCAATAACATGTATCCTTGTATATGTGTGTTAGTTTAGTGAATATTTATTACCTCATCTGATACATTGTCATAATATTTAAAGATTTGTTAAAAAAATTATGTTGGCTGACAACGTTGTGACAAATGTGAATGTCAATGGTAGAAAGGACGAAAACATTTACCTTTGAAATGACAAACCTTCATAAATATGAAAATCAGACCTAGTGATGAGGTTTATGAAAGGTAAAAGAAAAACTCATAGGAGAAATAAAGGACAACAAACCTAACTATACCACAAAGCTTAAAGCTTATGCTGTCAATAAACAAGGCACATAGAAAAATAGCCTACTGCATGAGAATTGATCAAGATTGATGAAGAAACTCACCAAGTGATTAAGACAAAAATGTCACTGTTTTAGAATTAAAACATTACCCATAAAATAGAATGAAATGCTTGGAAATTGGTATATTATGTCAAAAAGGAGAAATTTTAAAAATCCAAATCATGATAAATAAAAATGAATTTGTAAGAATTAACAGTAAACAAGGTACTAGAAGAAAGCTATGATCAATAAGTTGTTTAAACTCATAAAATAGTATTTAGCTAGAAGCTTAGTATCATAATATATACTCTAGTTTTTTATTATTATTATTATTTTGGCCATGCCACGTAACATGTGGGATCTTAGTTCCCTGACCAGGAATAGAAACTATACCCCCTGCATTGGAAGTACAGAGTCTTAACCACTGGACTGCCAGGGAAGTCCCTGTAGCATCACAATATAAAAGGGCAAAAGAGAATTCTAGTGTCATATAATGCTGATGCTGCATACAATTCCTTAGCATTTCTATACACCAGTTTACAAAAGATAAAAGTATTGTTTTAGAGATTCCTGTGAAGGAACACAAAGTATTGAAAAGAAGGCAATTATATTCATGTCATAGCAGGCAATGACACAATTAAAATGATTAAATGTGGTAAAGTTCATTACTTAAAGGACTAAGTTCTAACTCAGTGAAGTTATAATGAGTCCAAAGTGTTAAGCCCTTAAATGAAAGAGCTGGCCTTAGAAAATGGCTTGCATTGGTCAGGATTGGAGCATTACATCTTGATAGTAAATGAAGGATTTCATATTGTTCTGTGACTAAGCAGATTTTCATTCATGACTATCAAATAGGTCCTCTTCAACTAAAATTATACCTATTATATTTTAAAAATCAAGACATAATTGTGTTCTGTATCTATATAGTAATTGCTTGAGATTTCCCACTATGATTCAAGATATTTAGAATCTTGGAGAAGGTGAGATACAAGTTTATGGCTGAGAGTACAGTTTCTGGAATCAGACAAACTAGCTTTAAATCCTATCTTCACAAAAGAGGAGCTGTGTTTCCTTGGAAAAATTATTTAACTTCTCCAAACCCCTGTGTTCTGACCTAAAAATGAAAGTAAATGATAGTAGCCAACTCCTAGGATTGTTGGCAGGATAAATAAAAGAATATAAGTAAAACATTTAACAAGTGCCTAGTACACAACAATGGTACTAAACTAAGGTGTTTCTGGAAAGAATTACAAAAGCAATGCAAGTTAGACCCCACAGTATACAGGTCAATGTATAATGTTCAATATTTGTTAGTTATAATAAGTCTGTGCTGTGCTTAGTCATGTGTGACTCTTTGTGAACCCATGACTGTAGCCCACCAGGCTCCTATGTCCATGGAAATTCTCCAGGCAAGAATACTGGAATGGGTTGCCATGTCCTCCTTCAGGGGATCTTCCCAACCCAGAGATCGAACCCAGGTTTCCTGCATTGCAGGCAGATTCTTTACCAGCAATGCCACCAGGGAAGCTCAAGAATACTGAAGTGGGTGGCCTATTCCTTCTCCAGTGGATCTTCTGACCCAGGGATCAAACCAGGGCCTCCTGCATTGCAGGCGGATTCTTTACCAGCAAACTACCATGGAGTCTATTGGAATTTAATCTATAATTACAGAAAATGATTTGGAATGAGGGCAAAAAATACTAAGCACAAAACAGTCTGCAAATACAAAGTTAAATTTTTAGATGACACAAGTAATGAATGAATAAACTGTAATATACAGAAAAGTTTGAGTTAAAGACAATGTAAAAAAAAATGTTAACTTATCCACTATCCTACAGTGTACCCAAAAGTTAACAGAAAAAAAAAAAAAAAGCCTTGAATGTGAGACATAAGATCATATAACTCCTAGGGGCAGAAAAAAAAAAAAAGCAATCTAGGCAGTAAGTCCCTAGACATAAATTTTGGCGATGATTTAAAAAAAAAAATCTAACATGAAAAGTAAAAGTAACAAAAGCAAAAATAAACAAATAGAATTATATCAATCTAAAGTGCTTCTGCTGTATAGCAAAGGAAACCAGCAACAAACTGAGAAGCCAACTTACTGAATTGGATAATATCTTTTCAAATCATATATCTGAAGGGATTAAAATTCAAAATATATAAACTCATAAAAATCAATATCAAAAAAGATTAAAAAATTGTTAGAGTTTCTGAATAGACATTTTTCCTGAAGAAGACATAGATGGCCACAGACACATGAAAGATGCTTCAGTTCAGTTCAGTCACTCAGTCGTGTCTGACATTTTGTGGCCGGGCTCTCCTGTCCATCACCAACGCCTGGAGTCTACTCAAACTCATGTCCATCGCATAAGTGATGTCATCCAACCATCTCATCCTCTGTCGTGCCCTTATCTTCCTGCCTTCAATCTTTCCCAGCATCAGGGTTTTTTCCAATGAGTCGGTTTTTCACATCAGGTGGCCAAAGTATTGGAGTTTCAGCTTTAGCATCAGTCCTTCCAATGAACATTCAGGACTGGTTTCCTTTAGGATTGACTGGCTGGATCTCCTTGCAGTCCAGGGGACTCTCAACAGTCCTCTCCAACACCACAGTTCTAAAGCATCTATTCTTCGGCATTCAGTTTTCTTTACAGTCCAACTCTCACACTCATATGTGACTACTGGAAAAGCCATACCTTTGACTACACAAACGTTTATTAGCAATGTATTGTCTCTGCTTTTTTATATGCTGTCTAGGTTGGTCCTAGCTTTTTTTCCAAGGAGTAAGTGTCTTTTTATTTCATGGCTGCATTCACCATCTGCAGTGATTTCAGAGCCCCCCAAAATAAAGTCTCTCATTGTTTAAATTGTTTCCCCACCTATTTTCCCTTAAGTGATTGGACTGTATGCCATGATCTTAGTTTTCTGAATGTTGAGCTTTAAACCAACCTTTTCACTCTCCTCTTTCACTTTCATCAAGAGGGTCTTTAGTTCTTCTTCACTTTCCGCCATAAGGGTGGTGTCATCTGCATATCTGAGGTTATTGATATTTCTCCTGGCAATCTTGATTCCATTTTGTGCTTCATCCATCCTGGCATTTTGCATGATGTACTCTGCATATATGTTAAATAAGCAGGGAGACAATATACAGCCTTGATATACTCCTTTTCCAATTTGGAATCAGTCTGTTGTTCCATGTCCAGTTCTAACTGTTGCTTCTTGACTTGCATACAGATTTCTCAGGAGGCAGGTCAGGTGATCTGGTATGCCCATCTCTTGAAGAATTTTCCACAGTTTGCTGTGATCCATACAGTCAAAGGCTTTGGCATAGTCAATAAAACAAAAGTAGATGTTTTTCTGGAACTCTTGTGCTTTTTCCATGATCCAGTAGATGTTGGCAATTTGATCTCTGGTTCCTCTGCTCTTTCTAAATCCAGCTTGAACATCTGGAATTTCATGGTTCCCCTACTGTTGAAGCCTGGCTTGGAGAACTTGAACATTACTTTGCTAGGGTGTGAGATGAGTGCAGTTGTGCAGTAGTTCGAACATTCTTTGGCATTGCCTTTCTTTGGGATTGGAATGAAAACTGATCTTTTCCAGTCCTGTGGCCACTGCTGAGTATTCCAAATTTGCTGGTCTATTGAGTATAGCACTTTCACAGCATCATCTTTTAGGATTTGAAATAGCTCAACTGGGATGCCTTCACCATCACTAGCTTTGTTCGTAGTGATGCTTCCTAAGGCCCACTTGTCTTCCCATTCCAGGATGTCTGACTCTAGGTGAGTGATCACGCCATCATGGTTATCTGGGTCATGAAAATCTTTTTTATACAGTTCTTCTGTGTATTCTTGCCACCTCTTCTTAATATCTTCTGTTTCTATTAGGTCCATACAATTTTGGTCCTTTATTGAGCCCATCTTTGCATGATATATTCCCTTGGTAGCTCTAATTTTCTCGAAGGTATTTCTAGTCTTTCACATTCTATTGTTTTCCTCTATTTCTTGCATTGATTGCTGAGGAAGGCTTTCTTATCTCTCCTTGCTATTCTTTGTAACTCTTCATTCAAATGGGTATACCTTTCCTTTTCTCCATTGCCTTTCATTTCTCTTCTTTTCTCAGCTGTTTGTAAGCCCTCCTCAGACAACCATTTTGCCTTTTTGCATTTCTTTTTCTTGAGGATGGTCTTGATCCCTGTCTCCTCTACAATGTCATGAACCTCCATCCATAATTCTTCAGGCACTGTATCTATCAGATCTAGGCCCTTAAATCTATTTCTCACTTCCACTGTATAATCATAAGGGATTTGATTTAGGTTATACCTGAATGGTCTAGTGGTTTCCCCTACTTTCTTAAATTTAAGTCTGAATTCGGCAACAAGGAATTCATGATCTGAGCCACAGTCAGCTCCCAGTCTTGTTTTTGCTGACTGTATAGAGCTTCTTCATCATTGGCTGCAAAGAATATAATCAGTCTGATTTCGGTATCGGCCATGTGGCGATGTCCATGTGTAGAGTCTTCTTTTATGTTGTTGGAAGAGGGTGTTTGTTATGACCAGTGCTTTCTCTTGGCAAAACTCTGTTAGGCTTTGACCTGCTTCGTTTTGTACTCCAAGGCCAAATTTGCCTGTTACTCTGAAGGAGGAATGGAACAGGTGAGCTGACTCCATCTTGAAAAAGAAGGAAACTCCATCTTTGCACTATATGCCTGGTAGCCATGGAGATCACATACTATGGCTGAACACGCATCCTGGACTGATAGACAGCAGATTCCATACCAAGATTTCCCTTCACCAGAAAGAATATAATAATCCCCTATGTAGTCAGTCACCTTTGTAATCTTTATGGCACCCATTGGTGTAGGTTACAGTGTATAACCACCTGATCCTTCTGATTGTCAATTATGGCTGTAACCTGATTGTATCTCCCTTTAACACTTTCCAAGCTAGGTTTAAGGAATTCGGAGATGTGAGCTTGAGCAGTACACTTAAAGTACATAAGGTTTTCACAAAAGTCAGTCGGAGTCCCTGCATAAAGAGGATACTCTGCCTCGGACCCGCCAGTGTAATAAGCATCATTCCACTATCCATGCTCTCCTTCTGAGTGAGTTTGTTTCCTGGAGTGTTTGTCTGTAACAACTCCAGGTAGCTCTTGACTTCCAACTTTTGCATCCCAGTCCCCTATAATGAAGAGGACATCTTTTTTGAGTGTTAGTTCTAGAAATTCTTGTAGGTCTTCAGCTTCAGCTTCTTTAGCATTGCTGGTTGGAACATAGACTTGGATTACTGCAATATTGAATGGTTTGCTTTGGAAACGAACAGAGATCATTCTGTCGTTTTTGAGACTGCATCCAAGTACTGCATTTTGGACTCTTTTTTTTTACTATGATGGCCAGTCCATTTCTTCTAAGGGATTCTTGCCCACAGAAGGAAATACAAATCAAATCCATAATGAGATATCACTTCACACCTATCAGAATGGCTATTATTAAAAAGACAATGTATTGGCAAGAATGTGGAGAAAGGAAATCCTTCGTTCGCTGTTGGTGGGAACATAAATTGGTACAGCAACTATGGAAACAAGTATAGAATTTACTCAAAAAATTAAAAAATAAGACCTGCCATATGATCCAGAAATTCCACTTCTGTTTATTTATCTGAAAAAAAAAACTAGAAAAGATAGATGCACCCCTATGTTCATTGCAGCACTATTTATTATAGCTAAGATATAAAAGTCTTCCCTGGTGGCTCATACAGAAAATAATTCAGCTGCAATGCTGATGTGGTGTGGCTTCAATTCCTGGGTAGGGGAAGAGTCCCTGGAGAAAGGAATAGTTATCCACTCCATCATTCTTGCCTGGAGAATCTCATGGACAGAGGAGCCTGGCAGGCTATGGTCCATGGATTCACAAAAAGTCAGACACGACTGAGCAACTCAATACACAAGTGAGGTCACAGAAGATATGAAAACAACCAAAACATCCTTCTGTGGTTGAATGGATACTGTCAACTAAAAAATATAGTCACAACCTGAAAGTATAGAGTTATTTTACTTTGTGGGTATGTTTAGTACTCTGAGCCCAGGAGACAGCATCTCAGCAGCTCTGGGAAAACTACTCTAAGGAAACAGGAGGGGAAGTCAGGCTATATACAAGTTTGCAACAAAGGGAGTCTGAACATCAAAGACCAGGTATCAAGTTAAGGAATTTAGCAGTCTATGTACTGGAAGATGTAAGCCTCTTGGCTCACTGTATTCATTCCTTTCATATGCACCTCAACTATCTGGGATCAATCTTGTTTCCTTGTTCACCTTGCTTCTTGCATTCCCCCAGCTTTTCAGCAATCACCATGGGAGTGTGGCAGCATTCTCTGGATTTCAATTTGGGGAGCTCCCATCCACATTTGGAGGCCAGAAATTGCTGATGGTGTCACATTTCTTGTTTATTAATATTGCAGAAGACCTTTTCATTTCACAAGATAAAAATTGTGTTACATATATGTACAAAGTAATATTACTCAGTTATTGAAAAGAATGACATCTTACCGTTTGCAACAAAATGGATGGACATTGAGGGCATTATGCTAAGCAAAATGAGTCATACAGAAAAAGACAAATGCCATACAATCTCCCTTATATGTGGAATCTAAAAACAAAAACAAAAAACTCATAGATACAGAGAACTGAATGATGGTTGCCAGAGTCAAAGGATGGTGAATGGGAAAAATGAACTAAGGAGATGAAAAGGTGAAAAAAATTAAAAATATAGCAAAATTGGCACAACTATATAATGTTACGACCAAAAAATTCCACTTTAAATTAAAGTGTATAAAGTCCATAAAAATGAATTTTGGGGTCAATAAAATAAAATTCAATTAAAAAATGTAGAATATTGAATATAAAAAAGAAGTACAGGTGGTCATTATGCTATTCAGTCTTTCTGTGTAAGAAAATGGACTATATTTTCATTTATTACTATTTTAAACACATTGTTGTAATATTTGCATATAATCTTATACATATGCTTTAAATTGTGTTCCTTGATGATGAAAATTTTTGATACAATTTTTTTTTCTTTTTTTTAATTTAATTTTATTTTTAAACTTTACATAATTGTATTAGTTTTGCCAAATATCAAAATGAATCCACCACAGGTATACATGTGTTCCCCATCCTGAACCCTCCTCCCTCCTCCCTCCCCATACCATCCCTCTGGGTCGTCCCAGTGCACTAGCCCCAAGCATCCAGTATCGTGCATCGATCCTGGACTGGCAACTCGATTCATACATGATATTTTACATGTTTCAATGCCATTCTCCCAAATCTTCCCACCCTCTCCCTCTCCCACAGAGTCCATAAGACTGTTCTCTTATTCAATTGATTAATTTTTTGTACAATAATTATTAATATATTTCATTAATCAGTTTGGGAATGATTATAGACATTTTACTGGATTTTTTAATTGCTTCTCTTTGGTTTTCTGTGTTGCACAACATATGGTCTGTGAAAAAAATGAGTTTTATTCCTTCCATTTTGTGATAGAGACCATGAGTTGGATTACTCAACATCCATTTGAACCCTCTTTTGGCTGCAGAGAATGGAATCTGTGACCTACATTTCCCAGAGTTTCTTAATAGTTTGGATTCTGGATACAGTTTAGTTTCTATAAATCACATATATGCAAATCTCACTTTATTTTGGAAATGAGTTATGTGAAGAGGGAGGCAAATGCAAGTCATCCATTTTTTCTGGAACATTTGTAGCAAAGATATCATTGTTCTGCAGCCAGCATCTGACATGGTAGCCTTCTCCATGGCAGACAAATTCCTGATATGATAATTTTCTCAAGATAAAGACAATAGCTCCCTTGGGGGTCCAGTATTTTGATGTGGTTTTAAGAGCTATTTTTGGTAGATTCCGCTTCTTCAGCTTCTCCAATGATTTAAATACGTTTGTGTTTAGTCTACCAACTGTGATTTCCATTGTCATAAACTAATTATAATAATATCTGATAAATATATTTTTTAATATTTAAAATGACTGGAATGTTCTTGTCTTATTACAATGTTGAGATATTAGCAGTAATAGTAGATATCATAATCATTCTAAATTTCAATTCAAATGCAATATATAATGTTTCACCATTAAGGGTAACATTGGTGGGGTTTTATACATTATACTGTTTGTTGAGACATAAAATTCTCCTCCTAATTCTATAAGAAGAGATGATATATTTTAACATCAAGAAGATAAACGGCATTTATTGAATCATTTTTCTTTAGTAAAGAAACATGAGATTGCATTTTTTTATTTTTCTTTCAGTTCAGTTCAGTTCAGTTCAGTCGCTCAGTCATGTCTGACTCTTTGAAACCCCATGAATCACAGCATGCCAGGCCTCCCTGTCCATCACCAACTCCGAGAGTTCACTCAGACTCATGTCCATCGAGTCAGTGATGCCATCTAGCCATCTCATCCTCTGTCGTCCCTTTCTCCTCCTGCTCCCAATCCCTCCCAGCATCAGAGTCCTTTCCAATGAGTCAACTCCTTGCATGAGGTAGCCAAAGTACTGGAGTTTCAGCTTTAGCATCATTCCTTCCAAAGAAATCCCAGGGCTGATCTCCTTCAGAATGGACTGATTGGATCTCCTTGCAGTCCAAGGGACTCTCAAGAGCCTTCTCCAACACCACAGCTCAAAAGCATCAACACTTCGGCTCTCAGCCTTCTTCACAGTCCAACTCTCACATCCATACATGACCACAGGAAAAACCATAGCCTTGACTAGACGGACCTTTGTTGGCAAAGGAATGTCTCTGCTTTTGAATATGCTATCTAGGTTAGTCATAACTTTCCTTCCAAGGAGTAAGTGTCATTTAATTTCATGGCTGCAGTCACCATCTGCAGTGATTTTGGAGCCCAGAAAAACAAAGTCTGACACTGTTTCCACTGTTTCCCCATTTATTTTCCATGAAGTGATGGGACTGGATGCCATGATCTTCGTTTTCTGAATGTTGAGCTTTAAGCCAACTTTTTCACTCTCCACTTTCACCTTCATCAAGAGGCTTTTTAGTTGCTCTTCACTTTCTGCCATAAGGGTGGTGTCATCTGCATATCTGAGGTTATTGATATTTCTCCCGGCAATCTTGATTCCAGCTTGTGCTTCTTCCAGTCCAGTGTTTCTCATGATGTACTCTGCATATAAGCTAAATAAGCAGGGTGACAATATACAGTCTTGACATGCTCCTTTTCCTATTTGGAACCAGTCTGTTGTTCCATGTCCAGTTCTAACTGTTGCTTCCTGACCTGCATACAGATATCTCAAGAGGCAGGTCAGGTGGTCTGGTATTCCCATCTCTTTCAGAATTTTCCACAGTTTATTGTGATCCATGCAGTCAAAGGCTTTGACATAGTTAATAAAGCAGAAACAGATGCTTTTCTGGAACTCTCTTGCTTTTTCCATGATCCTGCAGATGTTGGCAATTTGATCTCTGGTTCCTCTGCCTTTTCTAAAACCAGCTTGAACATCAGGAAGTTCATGGTTCACATATTGCTGAAGCCTGGCTTGGAGAATTTTGAGCATTACTTTACTAGCGTGTGAGATGAGTGCAACTGTGCGGTAGGTTGAGCATTTTTTGACATTGCCTTTCTTTGGGATTGGAATGAAAACTGATCTTTTCCAGTCCTCTGGCCACTGCTGAGTTTTCCAAATTTGCTATCATATTGAGTGCAGCACTTTCACAGCATCATCTTTCAGGATTTGAAAGAGCTCAACTGGAATTCCATCACCTCCACTAGCTTTGTTCGTGGCGATGCTTTCTAAGGCCCGCTTGACTTCACATTCCAGGATGTATGGCTCTAAGTCAGTGATCACACCATCGTGATTATCTGGGTTGTGAACCTCTTTTTTGTACAGTTCTTCTGTGTATTCTTGCCACCTCTTCTTAATATCTTCTTCTTCTGTTAGGTCCATACCATTTCTGTCCTTTATTGAGCCCATCTGTGCATGAAATGTTCCTTTGGTATCTCTGATTTTCTTGAAGAGATCTCTAGTCTTTCCCATTCTGTTGTTTTCCTCTGTTTCTTTGCATTGATCGCTCAGGAAGGCTTTCTTATATCTTCTTGCTATTCTTTGGAACTCTGCATTCAGATGCTTATATCTTTCCTTTTCTCCTTTGCTTTTCTCTTCTCTTCTTTTCTCAGCTATTTTTAAGGCCTCCCCAGACAACCATTTTGCTTTTTTGCTTTTCTTTTCCATGGGGATGGTCTTGATCCCTGTCTCCTGTACAATGTCACGAACCTCATTCCATAGTTCATCAGGAACTCTATCTATCAGATCTAGGCCCTTAAATCTATTTCTCACTTCCACTGTATAATCATAAGGGATTTGATTTAGGTCATACCTGAATGGTATGACCTAAATCTAGTGGTTTTCCCTAGTTTCTTCCATTTAAGTCTGAATTTGGTAATAAGGAGTTCATGATCTGAGCCACAGTCAGCTCCCAGTTTAATTAATTTTTTAATGAAGGATAAGTGCTTTACAGAATTTTGCTATTTTCTGTCAAACATCAACATGAATCAGCCATAGGTACACATATATCCCCTCCCTTTTGAAACTCCCTCCCATCTCCCTCCCCATCCCACCCCTCTAGGTTGATACAGAGCTCCTGTTTGAGTTTTCAGCCATACAGCAAATTCCTGTTGGCTATCTATTTTACATGTGGTAATGTAAGTTTCCATGTTACTGTTTCCATACATCTCACCCTCTCCTCCCCTCTCCCCATCTCCACAAGTCTGTTCTCTATGTGTGTTTCTCCATTGTTGCCCTGTAAATAAATTCTTCAGTACTATTTTTCTAGATTTCATATATATATGTTAGAATATGGTATTTATCTTTCTCTTTCTCACTCACTTCACTCTTTATAATAGGTTCTAGGTTCATCCACCTCATCAGAACTGACTCAAATGCATTCCTGAGTAATATTCCATTGTGTGTGTGTGTGTGTGTGTGTGTGTATATATATATATATATATAACAATTTCTTTATCCATTCATCTGTCTGTCTGATACCAAAATTAGACAGACAACACACACAAAAAAAAAACTTCAGGTCAATATCACTGATGAACATAGATGCAAAAATTTTCAACAAAATTAGCAAACAGAATTCAGCAACACACCAAAAAGCTCATATACCATGATCAACTTGGGTTTATTCCAGGGATAAAAGGATTTTTGTATCCTTCTTGTATACAGAAATCAATCAATGTGATGTGCCATATTAAAAAATTGACAGATAAAAACCATATGATCATCTCAATAGATGCTGAAAAAGCCTTTGACAGAATTTAATTTGTTAATATACATTTCCTGATATTGAACCAACTTTGAAGATTGGAGATAAATTGCTATTCAGTCACTAAGTTGTGTTCGACTCTCTGTGACCCCATGGACTGCAGCACACCAGGATTCCCTGTCCTTCATTATCTCCTTGAGTTTGCTCAAACCCACGTCCATTGAGTCAGTGATATCATCCAATCATCTCATCCTCTGTCATCTCCTTCTCTTGCCCTCAATCTTTCCCAGCATCAGGGTCTTTTCCAATGAGTTGGATGTTCACATCAGGTGGTCATAATATTGAGTTTCAGCTTCAGCATCAGTCCTTCCAATGAATATTCGGGGTGGTTTTCCTTAAGGATTGACTGGTTTGATCAATTTGCTGTCCAAGGGTCTTCTCCAGGACCACAATTTGAAAGCATCAGTTCTTCAGTGCTTGGGTCTCTTTATGGTCTAACTCTCACATCCGTACATGACTGCTGGAAAAACCATAGCTTTAACTATGTGGATCTTTGTTGGCAAAGTGGTGTCTCTGCTTTTAAATATCATGTATAGGTTTGTCATAGCTTTTCTTCCAAGGAGCAGGAGTCTTTTAATTCCATGTCTGCAGTCACCTTTTGCAGTGATTTTGGAGCCCAAGAAAATTAAATCTGGCATTGTTTCCACTTTTTCCCCATCTATTTGCCATGAAGCATTGGGACCAGATACCATGATCTTCATTTTTTGAATGTTGTGTTTTAAGCCAGCTTTATCCACTCTCCTCTTTCACCCTCATCAAGACGTTCTTTAGTTATTCTTTACACTCTGCCATAAGGGCGTTATCATCTGCATATCTGAGATCATTGATATTTCCCCCGGAAATCTTGATTCTGGCTTGTGCTTCATCCAGCCCAGCACTTAGTATGATATACTCTGCATATAAATTGAATAAGCAGGGTGACAATAGACAGCCTTGATGTACTCCTTTCTCAATTTGGAACCAGTCTGTTGTTCCATGACCAGTTTTAACTTTGCTTCTTGACCTGCATACAGATTTCTCAGGAATCAGGTAAGGTGATCTTGTATTCCCATCTCTTTTAAGAATTTTCCATAGTTTGCTGTGATACACACAGTCAAAGGCTTTAGTGTTGTTAATGAATCAGAAGTAGACGTTTTTCTAGAATTCTCTTGCTTTTTCTATGATCCAATGGATAAGTATTAATTTTATTAATATTTATATTGTGAATAAATATCAATTGTATATTTTACATACTTTCAAAGCAAAGGTTAATTTTATTTATTTCAAATTTATAATTAAAAATTGTACAAGTTATGATATTAAAAATATCTGTTTTACTCAAAGGAATGAAAAATATTTTTCCAGGGATTGGACAACACAAAGAATCATGCAGAACTTGAGAGATCTACACATGATCAAAAAGGTGTCTAAAATATAAAACTTTAAAGCATAGATGCTTGTCTAGCTACCATAACTTCTGGTCTTGAGGTAAGTTTTGAATGCCATGACAAACTCTTCTATCTAGAAATAGGAAAAAAAGTGAAACAGGCTATAGGAGGGAAATCTTGAGAATTAAATTATATATGGCAAGGTGGATTTAAAAAATAGCAATAACTAATGCAGTGGCAACTTATGAAGAATAATAATTGTAGTGGAACATCCTTACAAAGTTTTTTTATCTTTAAAGCATAATGATGTCCCTGTAATTATAAGATATTCTACTCTGATACCTTAGATAGGAAACAGGATAGGGGCTTAGTTAAAGGAATGAGGAGGACACAAAGGAGGAAAGAGTGTCTATAGACTCGATTTGCCTTAAGATACTGACTGGTGGCTCCTTGGATTGATAAAATTCACCATGCCATGATCAAAATGGATTTACATATTGTCTAAGTACAATCGGGCTCTTCATTTCTGCTAAAGGATGGCAAATTGTAAGGTAGAACAAATTAGGGTCCAAAAAGAAGGGACACTTATTTTTCATTATTTTCCTCTCTCTATTGATAAATATAGAGAGAAAAGTTTCAGAGAAAAAAGACAATAAAAATATGCAACAAATATACAACCAAATTTTATTTCCTTGCCATTTTACCTCAGTTACTAAGATAGGAGTCTTAAGCTCTCCAACTATAATTGTGGCTCTGTCTCTTCTCCATTCATTTCTGTTTTTCTTCTGTGTATATTAAAATCCTATCATTAGATACATACCTGTTTAAGGTTTTTAATTCTCTTTGGTGAATTAATCTCTTTATTCTTATGAAATATTCATCTCCATCCATAGTAGTACCCCTAGTTCTGACATGTACTACTTGGTCTAGGATTAATATAGTACTCTAGCCTTCTTTCAATCAATTTTTACATAATATCTTTTTTCTTTTCTTTCTTTTACTTTTATCCTCTGTCATTATATTTAAAGTGGACTTCTTATGGGTAGCATACAAGTAAATCTTGGCATTTTATTTAATTTTTAAATGTCTTTTAATTAGACTTGTTAAGCCATTTATATTATTGACGTGGTACAGTTATCTTCTTTTGCATAATTTGAGATTTTTCAAAAATTTCGTTTTATCTCAATTTGCTTATTAGTTGTATCTCTTCAGTTTAAACTGCTAGTGATTGCTCTAGCATTTATAATATGTATTTTAATTTCATTATATTTTATCATTTTTCAGTGCTTATTATATTTCCTCAATTTGCAAATGATGCAATGCATGATAGTTGATCAATAAATATTTTTATTAGGTCCCAATTGGCGTTTAGCTTTTCTAAATATGTTCTTTGTGTGCCTCACTCTTCCATTTCATAAATATACTTTCCACAGTGAGTGTTCTCTCACTAACTCTGCACATTTTAGAATCCAAAACATTAGACAAGTTACTTGACTGAATCTAATTTTTCTCATTCTGAAATGGGGAAAACAATTCCTATCTCCTGAGTTGACATGAGGATTAAGTGAAACATACATGATAATGTCTGGGGCATAGTAGGCACTCATTTAATATCAGCTTCATTTTCCCTTAGTCCCAAAGGCTTAGAAAAATTTCTTTTTCATTTCATCTAGACTATTTTAAGATAAGTGGAGCTATAATGAGGGAGTTTTAATAAGAGTATTTTAGGAGGCAAAGATGTTTTCTACCTTCGCTTTCCCTCTTCATCTTTTTTTTTTTTTTCCTTTTCCTTGTGCCACCTAGAAGCAGCCTTCATTTCTCAATTATTTAGAACATCATGAAATTAAAAGACTCTTACTCCTTGGAAGGAAAGTTATGACCAACCTAGATAGCATATTCAAAAGCAGAGACATCACTTTGCCAACAAAGGTCTGTCTAGTCAAGGCTATGGTTTTTCCAGTGGTCATGTATGGATGTGAGCGTTGGACTGTGAAGAAAGTTGAGCCCTGCAGAATTGATGCTTTTGAACTGTGGTGTTAGAGAAGACTCTTGAGAGTCCCTTGAACTGCAAGGAGATCCACCCAGTCCATCCTAAAGGAGATCAGTCCTGGGTGTTCATTGGAAGGACTGATGCTGAGGCTGCAACTCTAATACTTTGGCCACCTCATGCAAAGTGTTAACTCATTGGAAAAACCCTGATGCTGGGAAGGATTGGGGGCTGGAGGAGGAGGGGGCGACAAAGGATGAGATGGCTGAATGGCATCACTGGCTCGATGGGGATGAGTTTGAGTGAACTCCGGGAGTTGGTGATGGACAGGGAGGCCTGGCGTGCTGCGATACATGGGGTCACAAAGAGTCGGGCACAACTGAGCAACTGAACTGAACTGAGGTGCTATTTTCTTTGCATTAGCTATTTAATGCCAAAATAATTGCAAATAGCAACATCAAAACCTAATTTGTATATAACAATAAGTTATTATTTTTATGAACCAAGAGTGTCTGAATAGCAGTTCTTGTTTCACCTAGCCTTGCTTACATGGGTGGGAGCTGTTTGTTAAGTGATTTAAGATGAATTCGCCTAGAAAAATTAGTGATACTGTCTTTCATCCTCCATCAGGTTAACATGGGCCTGTTCTCATTGTAATGGCAGAATGCAAGTGCAAGCAAGCCCAATCACATTTCAAGCCCACCTTTGTATCACAACTTGTTAACAGCTTATGGGCTTCACAGGTGGCACTAGTTTCGAACAACATGCCTGCCAATGCAGGCAGTTGTAAGAGACCCAGGTTTGATCCCTGGGTTGGGAAGATTCCTTGGAGGAGGATATGGCAACCCACTCCAATACTCTTGCCTGGAGAATCCCATAGACAGAGGAGCCTGGTGGGCTAAAGTCCATGTGGTCACACAGAGTCAGACAGGATTGAAGCGACTTAGCACAGAAAACATTGGCCAAAGCCAATTATATCACTAAACCCAGTGTCAGAGGGGAAGGATACTACAATTTGAAATGTAAGAGATATGAACACTGGAAGGAATAAAAATGAGGACTGTTAAATCTTATACTTAGTTTCAGGTACTAGGGAAACAAAGGAGAGTGAGATGCCATCCTTGCCTTTGAGAAGCAGGGCTCTGTGTCCACAGAATGAGTGAGACCAACATGTAAACAAATAAGTTCAATCACATTTACAGATGTTCAAATAGAAATCCATACATGGAACACTGGCTGGTACAAAGATTCTCTTTGAGAGGGGAGAGGGAAGAAAATATATGAGAAAAATCTTCAAAAAAGTTATTTTTAATATAAGCTTCAGAAAGAAGCCAATGTTATGATATGAGAACATCTCATTCTAGCATTTTGAACCAACTCAAAGGACTGTCTGTAATTCATTCATTAAACCAATTGTTCCACAGACCACTGATGAGAATAAAAGTGAGGGGAAAGCCAACATATTTTCTAACTCAACTTCTTTGTAATACTGTCAAATAATATTATGACATATAAACTGCTATTTTTAATAAAAATGATTATGATTTTTATTTTATAGAAATATGTTCAGTCATCTCAGAAGCAAACTGTTATTTTTTAGTTTATGAAACATTTATTTTGTGAATCTATGAAGTTCTGGGGTTCAGAAATAACTGTTATAATAGTATGTGCTCTGCTATTTTTATCCTAGCCTGAAATCCAAGAAGTACTAAAAATGTCACATGGATTGATGGGAAATGAAAATAATGAACTATTTTTGGCTAGATTATGAGACCAGTTTTTAAAATGAAGAGGCTCAGATGAAAATAAATTCTCTGAAATATTAATATTATGGAGTTTTAGATAATACTCAGCATGTGATAGTAAATATAGTTAATTTAGAGGATCATCACTCTTTATTGAAAACTCATTTAGCCTTAGATTTATAGATTCACATATCCCCAGTTTTTGCTAATTCTTCATAATCCTTCATGTCTTTCCCCACCAGTATCAAATTGCTAATATTTTTTCTAAATAACAAATATGGCAGACTACCTCCAAAAAACTGACAAGAAAAATGATTAGTGTCACCGTTGCAAATCAAAGGGAAATGCAATTAGTCTGCTTGCCATTTAATACAATAGCAAATCTACTCCTGCTAGCCATCAGAAAATAAGAGGAGTTGTTAGAGGAAAATGCTACCAGAAAAGACTAGAAATTCTAGAATAAAACAGTAGAAGATCAAAACCTGAACCTAGAAGTTAAGACTTCTTGGATTGCTCCCCAAAGGACTCAGGACACAGAGACTAAGTGAGCAAATACTGTTGTAAAAATGTCACCTACAGATTTTGACACAGGGCTGTGATAAACCTTTAGTTTGTTTTTTTTGTTTGTTTTTTTTTTAAATTACCTGTGAAGTGCAGTAACATGAAAAACAATAAAACAAGGAATGCCTGCATAAATATGTATGTTGAAAATAAAGTGTATATTCTACCAGGGGTCCTCAACATCCAGGATCGAATGCTTGATGATTTTAGGTGGATCCGATGTAGTAATCGTAGGAATAACGTGCACAATAAATGTAATGCCATTGTATTATCCTGAAACCATCCACCTCACCCCCCAGTCTGTGGAAAAAAAAATGTGTTCCATGAAACTGGTCCCTGGTGCCAAAAAGATTGGGGACCACTGCTATACTATATATATTAATTGAAACTCATTAAATAATGTCAAATCTTTTGCCTTATTGTATTACCTGCTTATTTGTTTAATGTATGTGACATGTCACTGTAAGTTCACCAAAGATAGGGAACATGCACTCTAAATATTTTTAAATTTTTCACTGTTTTAAGTGAAAATCAATAGAAGCAATCGTATTAAAGAATATTTTGAGAAAAAGAAAAGACAAAAATTAATCTGAGATAGCAGTCTATCGTAACTTATTTACGTGTTTATTTTTAATTACAATTTTATATTGTAATTTTTAAATTAAAATGTATAATTATTTTAACAATTTAACCAAAACTGAAAGAGACACATGTATCCCATTGTTCATTGCAGCACTGCTTAACATAGCTAGAACATGGAAGCAACCAAGATGTCCATGGACAGATGAATGGATAAAGAAGTTATGGTACATATGCAAAATGGAATATTACTCAGCCATAAAAAAGAACATATTTGAGTCAGTTCTAATAAGGTGGATGAACCTAGAACCTATTATACATAATGAAGTGAGTCAGAAAGAGAAAGATAAATACTGTATATGGAATCTTAAAAAAATGCTGCTGCTGCTGCTGCTATGATGCTTCAGTGGTGTCCAACTCTGTGCAACCCCATAGATGGCAGCCTACCAGGCTCCTCTGTCCCTGGGATTCTCCAGGCAAGAACACTGGAGTTCATTGCCACTTCTTTCTCCAATTCATGACAGTGAAAAGTGAAAGTGAAGTCGCTCAGTCATGTCTAACTCTTTGCGACCCTATGGACTACAACGTACCAGGCTCCTCCATCCATGGGATTTTCCAGGCAAGAGTGCTGGAGTGGGTTGCCATTGCCTTCTCCCATCTAGGAAAATGGTACTTAAGAATTTATTTACAGGCAACAATGGAGAAACAGACATAGAGAATAGACTTATGGACATGGGAAGAGGGGAAGAGAGGATGAGATGTATGGAAAGAGTAACATGGAAACTTACATTACCATATGTAAAATAAATAGTCAATGGAAATTAGCTGTATGGCTCAGGAAACTCTAACAGGGGCTCTGTGTCAAACTAGAGGGGTGGGATGGGGAGGGAGGTGGGAGGGAGTTTCAAGAGGGAGGGGATATATGTATACCTGTGGCTGATTCATGCTGAGGTTTGACAGAAAACAGAAAAATTCTTTAAAGCAATTATCCTTCAATAAAAAATAAATTACTTAAAAAAATCCTTTTTAAATGATTTTATTTTAAACTAAAATAAAACATATTGTATATTTTGTCCATATAAAAATATATTTTACATGTTTGAAATAACTTGGTATCTAATTATATACTTTAAGAACTCATTGTTCAGTCCCTCAGTCATGTCTGACTCTTTGTCACCTCATGCACTGCAGCACACCAGGCTTCCCTGTCATTCACCATCACCCGGAGCTTACTCAAACTAATGTCAATTGAATCAGTGATGCCATCGAACAGTCTCATCCTCTGTAGTCACCTTCTCCCCCTGCCTTAAATCTTTCCCAGCATCAGGGTCTTTTCTAATGAGCCAGGTTTTGCCTCAGGTGGCCAAACTATTGAAGCTT
This sequence comes from Bubalus kerabau, assembly GCF_029407905.1. NCBI lineage: Eukaryota > Metazoa > Chordata > Mammalia > Artiodactyla > Bovidae > Bubalus > Bubalus kerabau. Next base: position 59,268,603 of record NC_073647.1, on the reverse strand, counting down.
CAGTTTCAGCATCAGTTCTTCCAATGAATATTCAGGACTTATTTCCTTTAGGATGGACTGGTTTGATCTCGCAAGGGACTCTCAAGTCTTCTCCAGGTGGTCATAAGATGGCAGAGGAATAGGACAGGGAGACCATTTTCTCCCCCACAATTTCATCAAAAGATCATTTGAATGCTGAGCAAATTTCACAAAACAACGTCTGAATGCAGACAAAGGACACCATGCACCCTGAAAGGTAGCCCATTGTATTCAAAAGGAGGTAGGCAAAATATAAAAGATAAAAAGAGTTAAGGACGGAGACCCATCCTGGGGAGGGAGTCATAAAAGATAAGTTTACAAACACCAGGAAATCCTCTCACCAGCGGGTGGGAGTTTTGGAATCTCAGAGGGCAACATAACCTGGAAGAAAAATAAATGAATAAATAAATAAAACCCACAGATTACATGCCTAATGGCAACTCCCAGCAGAGAAGTAGCCCAGAGGCTCCCATCCACCACCAGCAAGTGGGAGCTGAACAGCGATGCATGGGGTGTGTTGCTTAGGGTAGGCATCAGGCCTAAATGCCCTGAAGACAATCTGAGGGAGCTAATGTGAGATAGCAAACCAAACTGTGGGATAGCCAGAGAGAGAGAGAAAAAAGAGAGAGATAGAGAGATAATTTTCCCTCAAAAAGCTCTAACCTAAGGCACTGCTGGCCTGCTCACAGAACAAAGGAATGAGCAAATACTAGAAGAGAGCGAGCTAGCAGCAGACCGGCCCATCTCCCACCTGAGGTAGAGAGGCAGGCGGGCGACAGCCAGAGCAGTAAAGGAACAATCTCGGCCCCAGAGATGGCATCCTCTACCAAACTGTGAGCAGGCTCCCAGTTGCTAACCAAGTCTTCCTGAGATCCTGGACTGTTGACATCTGCCAGGAGGGTCGCAGCCAGAGATCAGCTCCCCAGAGGAGACACACAGCACACCTAAGACAGCACTCCCTCTATGCACCCAGGAAACCGAGCAGCTGGTACAGGTCAGGTGATAAGAGGCACCACCCTACCTGGGGAGAGTGCGCTCTCCAAACACCTGGCTACCTGAGATGCTCAGACCTGGGAAGGGCACAAAACTCAGGCCCAACCAAGTCTGCACCTTTGTGGAGTACCCGAGAACCTGAACCTGAGTGACAGACCTGGGAAGTGCACACAACCCAGGGACTGCTTTAGACAGTTCCCATGCAGAGCAACCTAGAGCCTGAGTATTATAGACTGGGAAAGCACACACGTCATGAACAGGGGCAAAGCCAGTGTAGCCGAGACAGTGCGAGCACTCCCCACACACATCAGTGATATTTGTTTGCAGTGTTCCTCCCCCCCACAGCACAACTGAACAAGTGAGCCTAAATAAATGACCACCTTCACCCCCTTGTGGCAGGGCGGAAAAAAGACACTGAACAGACTTGCAAACAGAAGCCAAAATAAACAGAGGGAACCACTTGGGGAGTGACAGGTGCAACAGATTAAAACCCTGTGGTTGGCACTGACTACATTGGAAGGGGCCTATAGACCTTGAGAAGTATAAGCTGGAACAAGGAACTATCTGAAACTGAACTGACCCCACACTGCCCACAACAGCTCCAGAGAAATTCCTAGATATATTTTTACTATTATCATTTTTTAATTTTTTTTAAATTTTAAAATCCTTTATTACTGCTTTAATTTCCATTTTTATAACCTACTATTAACTTGTTAAAAAAGACCCTATTTTTAAACCAAATTTCATATATATTTTTTATAATTTTTGTGATTATGTTTTGTTTTTTAACATTGTATTTTTGTGAGTCTAACCTCTACTCTATATTTTTAATCTTTGCTTTTTGGTATTTGTTATCAATTTTGTACCTTTAAGAATCCAATCTAGAGTACTCATTTTTACTTAAGGCTGTCATTACTGGCTTGATTGCCCTTTCCCCCTTCTAACTTTTCTTTTTCTCCCCTGCTAAGTCACTTCAGTCGTGTCCGACTCTGTGCAACCACATAGATGGCAGCCCACCAAGCTCCCCTGTCTCTAGGTTTCTCCAGGCAAGAACACTGGAGTGGGTTGCCATTTCCTTCTCCAATGCATGAAAGTGAAAAGTGAAAGTGAAGTCGCTCAGTCATGTCTGACTCTTAGCAAACCCATGGACTTCAGCCTACCAGGCTCCTCCATCCATGCGATTTTCCAGGCAAGAGTACTGGAGTGGGGTGCCATTGCCTTCTCCATTTTTCTCCCCTAGGTAACCTCTATCTCCTCCCTCCCCCTTCTCTTCTCTACCCAACTCTGTGAATATCTTTGAGTATTCTGGGCTGTGGAGAACACTTAGGGAACTGATTACTGGCTAGATCTGTCACTGTCTTTTTGACTCCCCCTCTTCTCCTCCTGGTCACCTCTATCTCATCCCTCCCATTTCTCTCCTCTATGTAACTCTGTGAACTTCTCTGGGTGTTCCAGGCTGTGGAGAGCACATAGGGATTTGATTACTGCCTATATTGCTCTCTCCCCTTTTGATTCCCCCTCTTCTCCCCTGGTCATCTCTATCTCCCTCCTCCCTCTTTTCTTCTCCATGTAACTCAGCGAACCTTTCTGCCTGTCCTTCACTGTGGAGAATCTTTTCTCCATTAACCTAGATGTTTTATCATTGGTACTGTATGGAAGGAGATGACTTGAGGCTACTGTAAGAATAAGACTGAAAACCAGAGATAGGAGGCTTAAATTCAAAACCTGAGAACATCAGAGAACTCATAACTACAGGAACATTAATTGGTAAGAGCTCATCCCAAAGCCTCCATACCTACACTAAAACCAAGCACCACCCAAGAGACAACAAGTTCCAGAGCAAGACATACCATGCAAATTCTCCAGCAATGCAGGAACATAGCTCTGAGCTTTAATATACAGGCTACCCAAAGTCACACCCAACCCACAGACATCTCAAAACTCACTACTGGACACTTCATTGCACTCCAGAGAGAAGAAATCCAGCTCCACCCACCAGAACACCAATGTAAGCTTCCCTAACCAGGAAATGTTCACAAGCCACTATCCAATCCCATCCACAGGGAGCAAACTTCACAATAAAATGGAGCCACAATCTTACAGTACACAGAAAGGCCACCCCAAACAAAGCAATCTAAACAAAATGAAAAGGCAGAGAAATACTCAGCAGGTAAATAAACATGATAAATGCCCATCAAATAAAACAAAAGAGAAGGAGATAGGGAGTCTAACTGAAAAATAATTCAGAATAATGATAGTAAAAATGATCCAAAATCTTGAAAACAAAATGGAGTTACAGACAAATAGCATGGCAACAAGGCTTGAGAAGATGCAGGAAATTTTTAACAAAGACTTGGAAGAAATAAAAAGGAGTCAATCAGTAATGAATATTGCAATAAATGAGACCAAAAACACCCTGGATGGAACCAACAGTAGAATAATTGAGGCAGAAGATAGGCTAAGTGAGGTGGAAGATAGAATGGTGGAAATAAGTGAAACAGAGAAACAAAAAGAAAAAAAAAAAAGAATTAAAAGAAATGAGGACAACCTCAGAAACCTCTGGGACAATGTTAAATGCCCCAACATTCAAATCATAGGAGTCCCAGAGGAAGAAGACAAAAAGAAAGGCCATACTTGAGGATAAAATACTTGAGGAGATAATAGTTGAAAACGTCCCTAAAATGGGGAAGGAAATAGCCACCCAAGTCCAAGAAACCCAGAGAGTCCTAAACAGGATAAACCCAAGGTGAAACACTCCAAGACACATATGAATCAAATTAATGAAGATCAAACACAAAGAAAATACTAAAAGCAGCAAGGGAAAAACAACAAATAACACACAAGGAGATTCCCATAAAGATAAGAGCTGATCTTTCAATAGAAACTCTTCAGGCCAGAAGGGAATGGCAGGACATACTTAAAGTGATGAAAGAGAAAAACGTACAACCCAGATTACTGTACCCAGCAAGAATCTCATTCAAATATGAAAGAGAAACCAAAAGCTTTACAGACAAGAAAAACCTGAGAGAATTCAGCACCACCAAACCAGCTCTTCAACAAAGGCTAAAGGATTTTCTCTAGACAAGAAACACAGAAAAGATGTGTGTGTGTGTGTGTGTGTGTGTGTGTGTGTGTGTGTGTGTATACGCTGTCTACAAAAGACCCACCTCAAAACAAGGGACACATGCAGAATTAAAATGAAGGGCTGGAAGAAGATATTTCTCTCAAATGGAGACCAAAATAAAGCAGGAATAGCAATACTCATATCAGATAAAAATAGACTTTGAAATAAAGACTGTGAAAAGAGACAAAGAAGGACACTACATAATGATCAAAGGGTCAATCCAAGAAGAAGATAGAACAATTATAAATATATATGCACCTAAATATAGGAGCACCACAATATGTAAGGCCAATGCTAACAAACATGAAAGGGGAAATTAACAGTAACACAATAATAGTGGGAGACTTTAATACCCCACTCACACCTATGGATAGATCAAGTAAACAGAAAATTAACAAATAAACATGAACTTTAAATCATACAATGGACCAGTTAGACCTAATTGATATCTATAGGACATTTCACCCAAAAACAATGATTTTCACTTTTTCTTCAAGTGCACACGGAACCTTCTCCAGGATAGATCACATCCTGAGCCATAAACCAAGCATTTGTAAATTCAAAATAATTGAAATTATTCCAAACATCTTTTCTGATAACAATGTAGTAAGATTAGATATCAAATATAGGGGAAAAAATTATTAAAATTTCCAACATATGCAGGCTAAAAAACACACTTCTGAAAAAACAACAAATCACAGAAGAAATTGCAATATGCATAGAAACGAATGAAAATGAAAACACAACAACCCAAAACCTATGGGACTCAGTAAAAGCAGTGCTAAGGGGAAGGTTCATAGAAATACAAGCTTACCTCAAGAAACAAGAAAAAAGGTCAAATAAGTAACCTAAGTCTACACCTAAAGCAACTAGAAAAGGAATAAATGAAGAACCTAAGGGCTAGTAGAAGGAAACAAATTATAAAAATTAGGGCAGAAATAAATACAAAAGAAACAAAAGAGACCATAGCAAAAATAAACAAAGCTAAAAGCTGGTTTGTTGAGAAGATAAATAAAATAGACAAACCATTAGCCAGACTCATCAAGAAAAAAAGGGAGAAGAATCAAATCAACAAAATTAGAAATGAAAATGAAGAAATCACAACAGACAACACAGAAATACAAAGGATCATAAGAGACTACCATCAGCAACTATATGCCAATAAAATGGACAACATGGAAGAAATCGACAAATTCTTAAAAAAGTATAAGTTTCCAAAACTGAACCAGGAAGAAATAGAAAACCTTAACAGACACATCAGAAGCACAGAAATCGAAATTTTAGTCAGACATCTTCCAGCAAACAAAACCCCAGGACCAGAGAGCTTCACAGCTGAATTATACCAAAAATTTAGAGAAGATCTAACACCTATCCTACTCAAACTCTTCCAGAAATTTTCAGAGGAAGGTAAACTGCCAAATACATCCTATGAGGCCACAATCACCCTAATACCAAAACCAGAAAAAGATGCCACAAAAAAAGAAAACTATAGGCCAATATCACTGATGAACATAGATGCAAAATCATTAACAATATCCTAGCAAACAGAATCCAACAACATATTAAAAAGGTCATACATCATGACCAAGTGGGCTTTATCCCAGGGATGCAAGGATTCTTTAATATCTGCAAATCAATCAATGTGATACACCACATTAACAAATTGAAATATAAAAACCATATGATTATCTCAGTATATGCAGAGAAAGCTTTTGATAAAATTCAACATCCATTTATGATAAAAACTCTCCAGAAAGTGGGCATAGAAAGAACATGCCTCAATATAATAAAAGCTATATATGACAAACCCACAGCAAACAGTATCCTCAATGATGAAAAATTGAAAGCATTTCCCTTAATGTCAGGAAGAAGACAATGGTGCCCACTCTCACCACTACTATTCAAGATAGTTTTGGAAGTTTTACTGACAGCAATCAGAGCAGAAAAAGAAATAAAAGGAATCTAGATTGGGAAAGAAGAAGTAAAACTCTCACTGTTTGCAGACGACATGATCTTCTACATAGAAAACCCTAAAGACTCTACCAGAAAATTACTAGAGCTAATCAATGAATATAGTAAAGTTACAGGCTATAAAATCAACGCACAGAAATCCCTGCATTTCTATAGACTATCAATGAGAAAACTGAAAGAGAAATTAAGGAAACAATTCCATTCACCATTGCAATGAAAAGAATAAAATACTTTGGAATATATCTACCTAAAGAAACAAAAGACCTATATATAGAAAACTATAAAACACTGATGAAAGAAATCAAAGATGACCCAAATAGATTGAGAAATATACCATGTTCATGGACCAGAGGAATCAATATGGTGAAAATGAGTATACTACCCAAAGCTATCTATAGATTCAATGCAATCCCTATCAAGCTACAAATGGTATTTTTCACAGAGCTAGAACAAATAATTTCACAATTTGTATGAAAATATAATAAATCTCGAATAGCCAAAGCAATCTTGAGAAAGAAGAATGGAACTGGAGGAATCAACCTGCCTGACTTCAGACTATATTACAAGGCTGCAGTCATCAAGACAGTATTGTACTGGCACAAACACAGAAATACATATCAATGTAACAAAACAGAAAGTCCACAGATAAATCCACGCACCTATGGACAGCTTATCTTTGACATAGGAGGCAAGAATATACAATGGAGAAAAGACAATCTCTTTAACAAGTGGTGCTTGGAAAACTGGTCAACCACTTGTAAAAGAATGAAACTAGAACAACTTTCTAACACCATACACAAAAATAAACTCAAAACAGATTAAAGATCTAGACATAACACCAGAAACTATAGAACTCCTAGAGGAAAACGTAGGCAAAACACTGTCTGACATAAATCATCACAGAGTCCTCTATGGCCCACCTCCCATAATTGAAATAAAAGCAAAAATAAACAAATGGGACCTAATTAAACTTAAAAGCTTTTGCACAACGAAGGAATCTATAAGCAAGGTAAAAAGACAGCCTTCAGAATAGGAGAAAATAATAACACATAAAGCAACTGACAAAGAATTAATCTCAAAAATATACAAGCAGCTCCTCCAGTGCAATTCCAGAAAAATAAGTGACACAATGAAAAACAATGGGCCAAATAATTAAATAGACATTTCTCCAAAGAAGACATACAGATGGCTCACAGACACATGAAAAGATGTTCAACATCGCTCAATATCAGAGAAATGCAAATCAAAACCACAATGAGGTACCATCTTTCGCTGGTCAGAATGTCTGCTATCAAAAAATCTACAAACAATAAATGTTGGGAGTGTGTGGAGAAAAGGGAACCCTCTTACACTGTTGGTGGGAATGCAAACTAGTACAGCCACTATGGAGAACAGTGTGGAGATTCCTTATAAAACTGGAAATGGAACTGCCATATGACCCAGGAATCCCATTGCTGGGCATACACGCCGAGGAAACCAGAATTGAAAGAGAGACGTGTACCCCAATGTTCACTGCAGCACTGTTTATAATAGCCAGGACATGGAAGCAACCTAGATGTCCATTGGCAGACGAATGAATAAGAAAGCTGTGGTACATTTACACATTGACTATTACTCAGCCAGTAAAAAGAATACATTTGATTCAGTTCTAATGAGGTGGATGAAACTGGAGCCTATTATACAGAGTGAAGTAAATCAGAAAGAAAAACACCAATACAGTATACTAATGCATATATATGGAATTCAGAAAGATGGTAACGATGGCCCTATATGCGAGACAGCAAAAGAGACACAGATGTATAGAAGAGTCTTTTGGACTCTGTGGGAGAAGGCGAGGGTGGGATCATTTGAGAGAATAGCACTGAAACGTATATTGTCATATATGAAACAGATCACCAGTCCAGGTTCGATGCATGAGACAGGGTGCTCAGGGCTGGTGTACTGGGATGACCCTAAGGGAGGGGATGGAGAGGGAGGTGGGAATGGGGTTCAGGATGGGGAACACATGTACACCCATGGCTGATTCATGTCAATGTATGGCAAAAACCACTACAATATTGTAAAGTAATTAGACTCCGATTAAAATATATAAAATAAAATAAAACACGAGATCATTAAAAAAATTTATGTCTTCTCCAACACCATACTTCAAAGGTATCATTTCTTTGGCACTCAACTATCTCTGTCACATCCATACATGACTACTGGAAAAGCCATAGCTTTGACTATAAGAACCTTTGTCAGCAAAGTAATGTCTCTGCTTTTCAATATGCTGTCAGGTTTATCATAGCTCTTCTTCCAAGGAGCAAGTGTCTTTTATTTTCATGGCTGCAGTCATCATCTGCAGTGATTTTGGAGCATAAGAAAATAAAGTCTCTCACTGTTTCCAATGTTTCCCCACCTATTTGCAATGAAGTGATGGAACCAGATGCCTGATCTTAGTTTTTTGAATGTTGAGGTTTAAGCCAGATTTTTCACTCTCCACTTTCACCTTCATCAAGAGGCTCTTTAGTCCCTCTTCATTCCCTGCCATTAGGGTGATCTCATCTGCATATCTGAGATTACTGATATTTCTCCTGGCCATGTTGATTTCAGCTTGTGATTCACCCAGCACAGCATTTCACATGATGTACTCTGCATATATGTTAAATATGCAGGATGACAGCATACAGCCTTGACGTACTCCTTTCCCAATTTGGAACTAGTCTGTTGTTCCATGTCCATATCTAACTGTCATTTCTTTACCTGTATGCAGGTTTCTCAGGAGGCAGGCAAGGTGGTCTGGTATTTCTGTCTCTTTAAAAATTTTCCAGTTTGTTGTGATCCAAACAGTCAGAGGTTTTAGTGTAGTCAATAAAACAGAAGTAGATGCTTTTCTTGAATTCTCTTGATTTTTCTATGATCCAATGGTTGTTGGCAATTTGATGTCTGGTTCCTCTGCCTTTTCTAAATCCATCCTGAACATCTGGAAGTTCTCGGTTCACATACTGCTGAAGCCTAGTTTGGAGAATTTTGAGCATTACTTTGCTAGCATATGAAATGGGTGCAGTTCTGTGGTAGTTTGAACATTTCTTTGACATTGCCCTTCTTTTGGATTGGAAGGAAAAGTGACATTTTCCAGCCCTGTGGCCACTGCTGATTTTTTCAAATTTTCTGGCATGTTGAGTGCAGCACTTTCATAGCATTATTATTATTATTATTATTAATGATTTGAAATAGTTCAGCTGGAATTCCTTCACTTCTCTTAGCTTTGTTCCTAGTGATGCTCCCTAAGGCCTACTTGACTCTGCAGTCCAAGATGTCTGACTCTAGGTGAGTGATCACACCATCATGGTTATCTGGGTCATTCTTTTTTGTATAGTCTTCTGTGTATTCTTGCCACCTCTTAATATCTTCTGCTTAGAAGAACTTTAGTTCAGTTCAGTGGCTTAGTCATATCTGACTCCTTATGACCCCCCTGGACTGCAGCATGCCAGGCTTCCCTGTCCATCACCAAATCCCAGAGCTCACTCAAACTCTCCCATTGAGTTGGTGATGCCATCCAACCATCTTATCCTCTGTCGTCCCCTCTATAGAAAAACTTAGTCCAATATAAATATTTCTATGTTACAAGTTTAAATTATGGCTCAAAATTCCATTCCATTAGTAAACCATAATTTTATTGAATATGTATTTATTGAATAATCACCATGTACCTTGATCCCATTGTTTTACATGCAGAACTTGTCCATTCATTTTGTCTTATATAATGCTGCTGCTGCTGCTGCTAAGTTGCTTCAGTCGTGTCCAACTCTGTGCGACCCCATAGATGGCAACCCACCAGGCTCCCCGCTCCCTGGGATTCTCCAGGCAAGAATACTGGAGTGGGTTGCCATTGCTTTCTCCAAGTATATCAGCTTAGGATGCATTTATTTAACAAATGTTATTTGATCAAAGGAAATGTATACATTAACTGGCCTTGCTGTGCATATATTCCACATTTTTCTCCAGTTTTAAATATCACCAACAAGTGTATATGGTCACCCTCCCAGCACTAGGCACTGTTATTTTTTTAAACACTGGCTGTATATGTTACACATAGTCATGACCTCTACAGTGCATAGCACAGTAGATTGTGCAGCAGTAATGAACACATGGGGTCGCTAAGAGTCAGACATGACTGACCAACTTCACTTTTACTTTTCACTTTCCTGCATTGGAGAAGGAAATGGCAACCCACTCCAGTGTTCTTGCCTGGAGAATCCCAGGGATGGAAGAGCCTGATGGGCTGCCGTCTATGGGGTCACACAGAGTCGGACACGACTGAAGTGACTTAGCAGCAGCAGCAGCAATGAACACATAGTAAATACATACTGCATGAGAATGAAACTTCTTATACTTTGAGATAAGAATTGAGATGATAGGGAAGGAAACTTTTTTAATACTCAGAAGAAAATGCTATATGAACCAAAGTATTTCAAAGAGTAATATCCAACCATGACAAACACACAACCGTAAAGATGAATGAAGAAAGCTCATTAGCAAACAGCCATAAAGACACTACAAAAGTGAGATGAGAACAAATATTTTAAGGTGTCTAAACTGCTTAGAAGAGTACCTGACATATATCATCATATGCTTTTTAATTGTTTGGGATGATGATAATGAATTTGATTGCCTGTTTTAAGTCATTTAATCTTCTCAAGAACATTTTGAGGTAAGTATTATTATTGTTGCCATTTTGTAGGTGGGGAAACTGATGCACAGAATCACTAAGTAACTTGCTCTATCCATGTCATAGATCCAAGGAGTTAAATCCAGAACCATGCTTTTAAATATCTTGCACTACTCTACCTTCTGTTAAAGTTGTTGATTAGATGAGTAAAAGACTCTCTAAAGTATCATGGTACATTAAAAAGTTAGTGCAGAAATCAAGAAAATTTGAGATGAAAAAGATATAGTTTAGGTAGTTTACACCTGATAACATCATTATAAGAAAAGTGTGATAACAGGTCTCTAAATGAGCTAGGTAGAGGATATGTCTGCATGCTAAGTCTCTTCAATCCGGTCGACTCTTTGTGACCCTCTGGACTGTAACCCCCCAGGCTCTTCTGTTCATGGAATTCTCCAGGCAAGAATACGGGAGTGGATTGAAGAATACGGGCGTGGATTGCCACACCTTTCTGCAAGAGATCTTCTCCACCCAGGAATCTAACTTGTGTCTCCTGCAGCTCCTTCACTGTAGGTGGATCCTTTACCACTAAGCTTTGTGAGGGGGAGCCCCAGGTAGAGGAGTAGACAGAAGATTTGAGGTTAGAAAAGAGGAAATAATTACTGGGCAGCCATTGTAGGGAATGAATCATAGATTCAATTCACTCCTTCATTCAACAAATATTTATTGAGACCAAGATTGAAGGCAAAAGGAGAAGGGGGAGGCAGAAGATGAGATAGTTAGATAGCATCACTGACTCAATTGACATGAATTTGAGCAAACTCTGGGAGATAGCAAAAGACAGGGAAGCCTGGAGTGCTGCAGTCCATGGTGTCACAAAGAATGGACACATATGCTAGACTTAAAGTGCTAGGGATATAGAGATAAAGCATACACACACATACACACCACACATGGTGTATCAATGATAGAAAGTCCTAAAACAGAAAAATAGAGCAAATTAAAAGGTTTACGAGTGCTGGTGGTGATGGGGAAAGAATTCTATTTTATACAGACAGGTCATAGATAGTCTCTCTCATAAGATAGTATGTGAACTTGACAGAAGTGAAGGCATGAATCATGTAGATATTGGGGAAAATATTACATTCCAAACAAAGAACATCAAGCACAAAATCCCCAATGTAGGGGGTTTCACTTGATGTTTACATAAAAGGGAAATTAGACCAATGTGACCAATTGAATAACAGGGGACAGGAGGAGAGGAACTCATTAGAAGTAGTCCTAAGAGTTCTATGGGTCATTGACAGTTCTGTAGGCTATGCCAGAAGCATTTATCTCTCAGTGAAATTGTAGGTCATTTCAGGGTTTTGAGCAGAGGATTGACATGCTCTTCAGTTCAGTTCAGTTCAGTTCAGTCGCTCAGTTGTGTCCAACTCTTTGCAACCCCATGAATCGCAGCACACCAGGCCTCCCTGTCCATCACCAACTCCCGGAGTTCACTCAGACTCACGTCCTTTGAGTCAGTGATGCCATCCAGCTATCTCATCCTCTGTCGTCCCCTTCTCCTCCTGCCCCCAATCCCTCCCAGCATCAGAGTCTTTTCCAATGAGTCAACTCTTCGCATGAGGTGGCCAAAGTACTGGAGTTTCAGCTTTAGCATCATTGCTCTTACCTATGATTTAAAATTTGTCTGTTTGCTATGTAGAGGAGAGACATGGTGGGAGGGGCAAGGGTGGAAGAAGCAGCTACTCCAATAATCTAGGCAACAGAATATTGAAGTTTGGACTAGGATAATGGCAGTAGAGATGAAGAGAAGTGAATGGAATTAAAATACAGATGGAGCCAGGTAGACTAGTACTGGCAGGTTAAATTGATGGAGAGGTGAAAAATAAGTCAAGGATGATGATTTAATTTTTGGTTTTGGTAAATAAGTAGATAGTGGCATCATTTACATAGATAGGAATCAGTGGTGGGGGAGCAGACAGGTGCAGAATTTGAGAGTTTGGTTTTCCACATTGTGTAGTAATTGGGAGAATAAGCCTTGAAGGATCACGCCAACACAACCACAGAAATTACCCTCAGAGAGGCACAAGATATTAAAGGATTTATCATATTCAGGACTCCCAGAGAGAAAGGCATGACATTCCTGGAGGGCCATGCAAAAGCCCCAAAAGTTTGGTCATGGCAGGCAAGAGGAGAGTGAAGTAAGGAACTACAGGCAAGTACCTTTATTGAGGGTCATGGGTGTGGGAACTGTGGCACGTGGGTAATGAATGTAACTGGGTCAATGTGGAAAGGAAGAAAGGGGTGAAACAGGGAAGTCATCATGAGGCTTGCTTCCTGAACATATGTTGGGATGGGTCTCAGAAGTGGGCCATAAATAGATAAAGGTTCAAAACAAGTGCCAGAACTCAGAGTCATTGAGACAAGATAATAGCTTTACATGAGACACATACTAGCTTTAAAATAACTATTAAATCTCCATGTGGTAGAGTAATTGATTAGGCAGTTGGAAATATGAGTCTGGATCTCAGGACTAAGGATGAAACTATCAACTTAAGAGTAATCAATGTGGTACTAACGGTAAAGAACCTGTCTGCCAATGCAGGAGACGAGATACAGGTTCAATCCCTGGATTGCGAAGATTCCCTGGAGGAGAGCATGGCAACCCACTCCAGCATTCTTGCCTGGGGAATCCCACCGACAGCGGAGCCTGGTGGGCTATAGTCCAGAGGGTCGCACAGAGTAGGACACAACTGAAGCAACTTAACACGCAGGCAGCACATCAATGTATAGATGACATTTAGAAGCAGAGTTTGAGATTATTATGGAAGTGAGTGCCGATATAGATAGAAAGAGGTCTGAGAACTTCTGTACTGAGTTCTGGGAAATCCAATGTTTAGAGTAAGGCTGGGGTTAGAGTGGAACAAGTGAATCATTTACTCTGGGCACCAAATTCAAGAGGGCACCAAAAAACTCAGCAATGAAGGAAAATACTGTTTTACTGTGGTGTTTTTTAAAAACCAAAATTAATGCAAAAATCCTTGATAAACAAAATATGAAAGTTTTCACTAAAAATAGGGTCAGCATTACTGATTTTCCCCCTTTGAGGCTCCAATATGGTTCATCAGGGTTCTCTTTATAGTATGAAGAGGAATGGGTAAAGCAGATTTTATGCTTGTCTTCAGTTAAACTCAGTTAAACTGTTGTGGGAGGACATGTATTTACCATGGGTCATATTATGTTGTTTTGGATCTGGTAAAATCCATTACGCCTGAAACATAACAATATTTAACTTCATAATCTTGAGGTTCTAATAAGGAGATGTGAAGATTGATAAATTTTATTATATAAATATTTAAAACTATTATATAGAAAAGGAAACAAAAAGGACAAATGAAAAACTAGAGGGGAAATACATTTGCAGCAAAAACAATGATAATTTTCTTACTTCGAAAAGAGTTCTTACATCAGTAAAAGGAAAAGAAAAACATTTTTTAAAAAGATGGACAAAGGATCAGTTTGCTTAATAGAGAAAGATAAGGAAGAAACTTTAAAATGTGTTCAGACCCTCCCATAGTTTAAGAAATACATATCCACACAATAAGATAATGTTTTAAACTCCATGAAAGGCAAAAACTAAAATAAATGAAAACCCAGTATTAGTGAGAGTTGCGGAAATAAAGTTCTGTCAAGCATAATTGATGAAAAACTCAAATTAGTTGAATTACTCACAGGGCAGTTTACTATATCTATCAAAATAGTAAATTCTCATACTATTTGATGTATAAATTCCACTACTATGAATTTATTTTTCATATTTATTATCTAAAATATGCAAAGATATATGGGCATTAATATTCTTTGCAATAATAATTCTTTGCAATAATTTTTATAATTAAAACTTTGAAACTCTCAAAGTGTATGTATATGTGTGTGTGTCTGTAGCATACATACTTAAGGTGTACACACACATTCTCGGAGTATCTATAAACAGTGTACAGTACAGGAATTTACTGTATATACACACATGAATGTAGTGTTTATACAAACATACATATAAATACATAGATAACTATGAATAATACACAACCATCAAAAAGGATGAATTAAATCTATATGTACAGATGAGAAAAGATACTAGATGAAGTAAAGTTTTATTTTCACAGTCTATAGGGTATAACACTCTTCCCATAAATAAAAAGGAATCACATTATATACATTTAAACTGGATATTGTATGTTGATTTATGAATGCACACAAAATTTTAAGAATATTAACCTTTGAAAATCAGGACTAGGGAGAGGCTTTTATCTTTCATTATATCTGTCTGTACTATTTGGAGTTTGATTCAATTAGTATATACTATATTTTGTAAATATCACAGATGGTAGAATTATGGAATTTTTTGTTTGTTTGTAAGATATAAAATTAAATCTAATTCAAGTTTAAAAATGTTTATAGGTGACAAATTACTTGGGATAGAGATGGAGTGTCATACCTATGTTAAAAGGAGCTATGGTATACGCGTGTCTTACAACCTCTTACATGAAAACCATGAATTTATAAAATTGCTATAAAATGCCTTGTTTTGCAACAAATTTGCAGTTTTATTCAAATAATCATGGTAAATTACATTACTTGGTTTTATTTTCAATTATTGCATTTATGTGCATCATCAAATCATTGATATAAAAGATTTTGTCATCTTAGGGACACATTGATTGCATAAAACAAGGCAACTAATAGGGCATTTGTTCTCCTGAGATAGAGCTGTAAAACATTTTGAGTAAATAGCATAATTTTGTCTCAGCATTTGCACCCTGAGGCATATAATATTTTTATCAAGTTTTCTTTAGTATGATTTTAAAGCACTTTCAACATTTATGTATAATTTTCCTAATGTCCTGGAATTCCAGATTTTTTCTTGTGACTATATTTATTCTGGAAATAAATTGTAGGATGATTATACTTATAGAAATTGTAGAATTATTTGATTTATAAATTGTATAAATTTATAGAAATTTAATTTTATTGAATATGAACTAAAATGTTATAATGTGTGAGATCAAATACCAGGATCCCAGTTAGTATCTGTGTGACCTTGGGTAAGTGATTGAGATTCTTTTGCTTCAATTTTCTTAGTTGTAAAATGAGGATAATAACAGTCCATGACTCATTGACTTGTGAGAATTAAATGGCTTTGTCTACATAAAGTGCTTGGGATAGTATGTGATATAAAGTAAGCACTAAATATTCTAGTTATTGTTGTATTTGCAAGGGCATGATATGCCCATGGGAATAAGTACAGGACTGGAGAAAACTCCTGAAAGCCCCTCGGGCAGCAAGGAGATCAAATCATTAGTATTTCCTTTAAGATACTAAATCTTAAACGAAATCAACCCTGACGCTGAACCTCCAGTATTTTGGTCACCTGATGTGAACAGCCGACTCATTGGAAAATTCCCTGATGCTGGGAAGAATTGAGGGCAGAAGGAGAAGTGGGCATCAGAGGATCAGATGGCTGGATGGCATCACTGACGCAGTAGACGTGAACTTGGGCAAACTATGAGAGATGCTGAGGGACATGTAGGCCTGGAATGCTGCAGTCCATGGGGTCACAAAGAGTTGGACACAACTGAGTGACTAAGCACAGCACAACACAGGGTGCTAAATTATGGGTGCAACATTTCAGTTCAGTTCAGTTCAGTCGCTCAGTCGTGCAACAGTGTGCTGTCCTAAATTAAGAGTCAAGAGGAGAAGGGTTTAATTTATCCTATGACTGTGCCCAAAGTTGTGCAGATTTGTACAAATCGCATACTCTCACTGAGCATGTTTCCTCATCTTTAAAATGAAAGGCATGTGTTAGAGAGCCTGTAGCGTGCCTTCAGGCTTTAAAATTATCCTAACTCTTAAGTAGTTGTTGACCAAATAATTGATGCATGAAAATTGTTGATAGGAATAGGCCTGTTTAAAATATTTAATTCTTACTGAACATTGGGGTGTATTTACCCATGTTGTTCGGAGAGAGGGATGTGATAGATCAGTGCTGGGAAAATTAATTTTACAGTACTATAGTAACTTGGATGTTAAATCTATCAAAAGAAAGAGCAAATAATCAAGAGGTGTGAAACTTCAATTCAGGTATACATTCTCATTACTTTTAATGAAGCCTTCATTTCAATCTTTCTTCCTCTGCTTTTCACATTTGTAGATAAGCTTAGCATCTTTCTTAACAAAGACTTTCCAAAGTAAGGAAGCACACCAAAGGGGCAGTTCATTCTTGTTACACTGTATCCAGTCTGTGCAGAAAGTTATTTGAAAACTACATCTATCTCCCCTGTATATGTAAAATATCAGTTTAAGGAATTAACATGGTAAAAAAAAAAATATCCCACATTGTTAGGCAAACTAATTTAACAAGGGTCCTGCAGCTGCATTTTACTGGGTCAAACTCTCCCCTATGAAGATTATCAAGGATCTTGGTAGCAAATTAAACCAGCAAGGAGATATTAATAATGCCCTTGATATTGAAAGAGAAAGTGAAGAATCAACTTTAATGAAATATCCACTGCTAGAAAATCAGCTTTCCAAAGCTTCCTGTGCCCTAGACTATTTGAAGTGAAGTGAAGTCACTCAGTCATGTCCGACTCTTTGCAACCCCATGGACTGTAGCCTACCAGGCTCCATCCATGGGATTTTCCAGGCAAGAATACTGGAGTGGGTTGCCATTACTTTCTCCAGGGGATCTTCCCGACCCAGGGATCGAATCCGGGTCTCCCACATTGCAGGCAGACGCTTTACCATCTGAGCCACCAGGGAAGCAATTTGAAGTTTTGTTCAAAATCAAATATTTTCTTTCCAGTTCATTTGGATTTTCTTATACTTTGAGAAAATATGCAAGTTATTCTAGCAGAGACAGTCGTATGACCCTTTATCCACTATGTGGATTCCATATTCCCAATCTTCCATTAGGTATTGATAGGAGTTTAGCTTTAGTTATAGTGGTAATGAATAAAATCACTACTATTAACTGTTACACATTAGACAACCCCTACTTACTTTCCACAGATGAGTAGAGGTAGGTTTTGAGCTTCCTGGCTTTCTAAATGTTCATTCTCTCTCTCCAACACTTAGTTGGCTATACTTCCTAGCTTCCTTGACTCATCTTCTAAATCTCATACTGAGTAAAAATGTAAGCAAGAAATTCTTTCCCCTCAGGGCTTATCCAAGAGTACTGTTGCTATTGAGTGGTACCTGAAGCAGAGTATAAGTTGTGGCAGACAAATTATAAAATGCCCTTTCTATGATCCCTAACTCTGTGTAATCCCTTTTCCTTGAATGAGGTTGGGATTTACTTCCAAGACATTGAATATGGCAAAGGTGGTGGATGTCACTCCCATGAATAAGCCATATTATTCAAGATTCTGTCTTGAGGTCAGACTTGCTCTCTCTTACTCACTAACTTTGAAGAACCAAGCGTCAGTGAAGTAAGTGGCCATGTTGGAAATGCCCTTGTGGCAAAGAACAGTAGGTAGTTTCTAGGGGAAGAAAGCCTCCAGTGAGAAACTGAAACCTTCTGTTCTGAAGCAGCAAGAATATGAATTCTGTCAGCAAACGGAGTGAGTTTGGAAGCAATCTTTCACTACTGAGACTGCAAACCCAGTTGACACCTGTATTGCTGCCTAGTGATACTCTGAAGCAGAGAACCCAGCTGAAGCTGTGGCCAGAATTCTGACCTACAAATGCTGGGAGATAATAAATGCATATTGTTTCAAGCCACTAAGTGTGGAGATTTGGTCTCAGCAATTGAAAACTAATAACCAAAGTTTTTGGAAAGATATTAAAATACACGAGTAGTTTATGACTCCATTATATAATATTGTGGTAGCACCAGCAACTCCTTCTAACTAAATGACTTTTTTGAACACTCTGAGACTGATCAACCCCTGCCTGGGCTAGCACACTAGGGAGCCTTCCACTCAAAGATAAGTTCATTAGTAAAATAATCAGTGCTTCATGGAGGATTGGGTGGAGGAGTATAAAGAAATAGGTGGCACTTTGATTCTTTGGTGATTTTATTATGCTTCCAGCCACTCCATATCGCTCTGCTTCTGCTTCTATAATCATCTCCAACTCTGTCCTTTAATTTAAATGATTCCCAAAGTAGGAAGGTATTGAAATGGATATAGCCAGAGTTTGAAGTCAATGAAAGAGATAAAATAACATAACTTTTTCTGCTTCTAGCCATTTAACTGACTCAACATGAAACAACTTTTGCAGTTTCATAAGCGAGCTATCTGATCTTTCTAAGGGGGCATTTTTTTTGTTTGTTTCTTTCCCAGATAGTACAGCATGTACTCAAAAAAAAAAAAAAAGAAAGAAAATGATGAGTCTCTGATTCAGCACAAATTAATAGGAAAAACTGAATGAGTGAAAGTGTTTTAGAACCTGAAGCTTATTGTTTCACCAATCATGTGACTAAAGGCAGTTATAAAAATGATGAACCAACAAGAGCCCCAGAAAAAGTGAAAGCTGAGATGGAATTACATTTCTTTATAAGAGACTTAACCAGCTTTTAAAATACAGGAAAAAGTAACAAAATCCTTTTGGTGGCATTATATTACGTAACATAAGATTTATGTAAATCTGCTCTCTTGAGACTTTTTCAGTATTTTGTGGGATCAATTAACAAAGTTTTCAAGTACCTCTGTGAGAGGACTCTAAGACAGAACTTCTGAGAATTAGGCCAGTCAAATACAAAGGAGTAACTTGGAAGATTAAATTAAATTGAATAGAAAAATCCCAATTGGGACCTCAAAATACCAATTCTGTCTTTATTTCCAGCCCCTCAAAATCAATCTCATTCCCTCACAAAAAAAAAAAAAAGATTTACCTTGACTTTTATTTGGAAATTTTACAAACACGTATGCATCTTTTATTAAAAAAAAAAAAATCCATGAGACTGTAATTTTTCAAATACATGAATTGGAGCTTCAGACATGCCTGTGTAGTATTCCATTTCTTACCTCCATTCCCTCTAAAGCACCAGATATACCAAGGGAATAACCAAATGCACACTGAATAGAAAATAGAATAAATAATCTAGCTAGATTAGGTTGCACAGTGGTAAAAAATCTGCCTGCCAATGCAGGAGACTTGCTCTCAAGAGATGTGGGTTCAATCCCTGGAAAAGATGCCTTGGGGTAGGAAATGGCAACCCACTCCAGTATTCCTGCCTGAAAAACTCCATGGGCAGAAGGGTCTGGTGGGCTGCAATTCATGGGGTTACGAAGAATTGGACATAACTAAGCACACATACACACAACACACACATGTTTCCTAAACTATACTTCTTGGATACCAGTGTCTGTGATATACTAAGATGTATAATTTGAAATAAAATTTCTTAGTAAAACAATGCAGTCATTTTGGGGAAAAAATGGCATTTCCTCAAAAACTTAAACATAGAATTATCACATAAGCCAGAAATTCTACTTCTAGGTATATACTAAAGATAAATGAAAACATATGTTCACACAAATATTTATACTGCTGCTGCTGTTAAGTCACTTCAGTCATGTCCGACTCTGTGTGACCCCATAGACGGCAGCCCATCAGGCTCCCCCATCCCTGGGATTCTCCAGGCAAGAACACTGGAGTGGGTTGCCATTTCCTTCTCCAGTGCATGAAAGAGAAAAGTGAAAGTGAAGTTGCTCAGTCATGTCTGACTCTTAGCAACCCCATGAACTGCAGCATGCCATGAATGTTTATATTGGCATTATTCAAAGTAGGCAAAATATAAAAATAATACTTATATCCATCTACTGATAAATGGATAAACAAAATCTGGTATGTCCATGAAATAGAATATTATTTGGTAATAACAAAAAATGAGATAGTGATACATTCCACAATATGGATGTGCCTTGAAACATTATCCCAAGTAAAAGAAACCAGACACAAAAGACCACATATTGAATGACTTCATTTATATGAAATGCATAGAATGGGCAGATTTATAGAGAAAGGAAGTAGGTTAGTGATTACCTAAAGTTGGGTAATTGAGAGAATATAAAGTAATGGCTAATGAGTAGGATGTTTTCTACTTTGATTATGGATAGGTCTAGAATTAGTGGTGAGGATTTCACAACTTTATGAATATATTAAAAAAACACTGGATTGTACACTTTAAATAAATGAATTTTACAACCTGTAGCTATCAATAAAACTGTTATTAAAACTTAAACTTTTTATATATGAAAGAAAAATCTTTGCTTTTACTTAACTGCTAATAGTAGTAATAAGTAGACAATAATATGATCTTGAGGGACAATAGGGCATAACAGAATTGTAGGATGTCTTATGAATATAAAAACAGGAAGCTTGAAAGTCATGCTGATTATCTAGACTTGCCTAATAATTTCAACATATTAATAATTTTTAAATTCTTAATAAAATACTTTTAAATTGATGTGTTTTTATTGTTATTCAGTCCCTAAGTATTGTCCCACTCTTTGTGACCCCATGGACTGCAGCATGCCAGGCTCCACACTGTTCTTCACTATTTCTCAGAGTTTACTCAAACTTATGTCCATTGAGTCACTGATACCATCCAACCATATTGTTCTCTGTAACCCTCTTCTCCTCCTGTCCTCAATCTTTCCTAGCATTGCAATCTTTTTTTAATGAGTCAACTTTTCATGTCAGGTGGACAAAGTATTGAAGCTTTGACTTCAGCATCAATCCTTCCAATGAATATTCAAGGTCGATTCTTAAGGATTGAATGGTTTGATCTCCTTGCAGTCCAAGGGACTCTCAAGAGTTTTCTCCAGCACCACAATTTGAAAGCATTGATTCTTTGATGGTCAGCCTTATTTATGGTCCAACTATCACATCTGTACATGACTACTGGAAAAACCATAACTTTGACTATATGGACCTCTGTCAGCAAAGTAATGTCCCTGCTTTTTAATACACTGCCTGCTTTTTAATACACTGTCTAGGTTTGTCATAGCTTTTCTTCCAAGGAGCAAGCATCTTTAATTTCATGGCTGCAGTCATAGTCCACAGTGATTTTTGACCTCAAGAAAGTAAAATCTTTCACTGTTTCCAAATTTTTTCCCATCTATTTTCCATGAGGTTATTGGACTAGATGCCATGACCTTAGTTTTTTGAATGTTGAGCCAGCTTTTTCACTCTCTCGTCTCACCCTCATCAAGAGGCTCTTTAGTTTCTCTTAGTTTTCTGCCATTAGAGTAGTATCATCTGCATAGCTGAGGTTGTTGATATTTCTTTCCACAATCTTGATTCCAGCTTGTGATTCATCCAGCCTAGTATTTCACATGGTGTATTCTGCATATAATCTAAATAAGCAAGGTGACAGTATACAGCCTTGATGTACTCCTTTCCCAATTTGGAACCAATCCATTGTTCCATGTCCAGTTCTAACTTTTGCTTCTTGACCTGAATACAGGTTTCTCAGGAGGCAGGTAAAGAGGTCTGGTATTCCCAACTCTTTAAGAATTTCCCACAGTTTGTTGTGATCCACACAAAGTCTTTAGCATACACAATAATGCAGAAGCAGATTTATTTATTTTGGAATTTCTTTGCTTTTTCTATGATGTTGGCAATTTGATCTCTGATTCCTCTGCCTTTTTTAAATCCAGCTTGTATATCTGAAAGCTCTTGGATCACGTCCTGCAGAAGACTAGCTTGAAGGATTTTGAGCATTACCTTGCTAGCATGTGAACTGTGAGCAATTTGCAGTAGTTTGAACATTCTTTAGCATTGTACTCCTTTGAGATTGGAAAGAAAACTGACCTTTCCAAGTCCTGTGGCCTTTGCTGAGTTTTTCAAATTTGCTGTCATTTAATTTCAACAACATCATCTTTTAGGATTTTAAATAGCTCAGTTGGAATTCCATCGCATCCATTAGCTTTGTTCATAGTAATGTTTCTTAAGGCCACTTGACTTCACACTCTAGAATGTCTGACTCTAGGTGAGTGACCATAACATCACAGTTATCTGTGTCATTAAGGCTGTTTTCATTTAGTTTTTCTGAGTATTCTTGCTACCTCATTTTAATGTATTTTGCTCTTTATTGTGGCCATCTTTGCATGAACTGTTCCCTTGGTATCTCCAATCTTCTTGAAGACATCTCTAGTTTTTCCCATTCTGTTGTTTTCCTCTATTTCTTTGCATTGTTCACTTAAGGCTTTCTTATCTCTCTTGCTATTCTTTGGAACCCTACATTCAGTTGGATATATCTTTCCCTTTCTCCCTTGCTTTTCACTTCTCTTCTTTTCTGAGCTATTTGTAAAGCTTTTCAGACAACTGCTTTGCCTTCTTGCATTTCTTTTTCTTGGGGATAGTTTAGATCACCACCTCCTGTACAATGTTGTGAAACTCCTTCCATAGTTCTTCAGACACTCTGCCTACCAGATCTAATCCCTTTAATCTATTCATCACCTCCACTATATAATCATAAGGGATTTGATTTAGGTCATACCTGAACGGCCTAGTGATTTTCCCTACTTTCTTCAATTTAAGCCTGAATTTTGCAATAAGAAGCTGATGATGTGAGCCACAGTCAGCCCAGGACTTGTTTTTGCTAACTGTATAGAGGTTTTCCATCTTCAGCTGCAAAGAATATATCAATCTGATTTCAGTATTAACCATCTGGTGATAGTCATGTGTAGAGCCATCTATTGGGTTGTGGGAAGAAGGTGTTTGCTATGACCAGATGTTCTCTTAGCAAAACTGTGTTAGTCTTTGCTCTGCTTCACTTTGTACTCCAAGGCCAAACGTGTCTGTTACTCCAGGTATCTCTTGACTTCTTACTTTTCATTTCAATCCCCTATGATGAAAATGACATTTTGTTTTGGTGCTTAGTGCTAGAAGGTCTTGTAAGTCTTCATAGAACCATTCAATTTCAGCTTTTTTGCATTAATGGTTGTGGCATAGACTTGGATTACTGTGGTGTTGAATGATTTGTCTTGGAAATTAACCTTGATCATTCTGTCATTGTTGAAATTGCACCCAAGTACTGCATTTTGGGCTCTTTGTTGACTAGGAGGGCTACTCCATTTCTTCTAAGGGATTCTTGCCCATAGTAGTAGTAGTAGATATAATGGTCATCTGAATTAAATTTGCCCGTTGCTAGTAGATATATGGTCATCTGAATTAAATTTGCCCATTGCTGTCCATTTTAATTCACTGATTCCTAAAATATCAATGTTCACTCTTGCCATCTCCTGCTCAATCATGTCCAATTTACCTTGATCCATGGACCTAACATTCTAGGTTCCTATGCAATATTGTTCTTTACAGCATCAGACTTTACTTCTACCACCAGGCACATCCACAGCTGATTTTCATTTCTGACTTAGCATAGCCTCTTCATTCTTTCTGGAGTTTCTTTCTCTGTTCTTCTCCAGTAGCATATTGGACAACTACTGACTTGGGGTGCTCATCTTCTGGTGTCATATCTTTTTCCCTTTTCATACTGTTCATGAGGTTCTCAAGGCAAGAACACTGAAGTAGTTTGCCATTCCCTTCTCCAGTGGACCACATTTTGTCAGAACGCTCCACTATGACTCATCTGTCTTGGGTGGCCCTGCATGGCATGGCTCATATCTTCAATCGAGTTACACAAGTCTGTGATTCATAGGATCATTTTGGTTAGCTTTCTATGATGTGTTATTCAGTTTTTAAAAAGCATAAATGTCTAATTTTGGTCTTTTCTTTCAGTGTATCTATAAGAAGTATATTTACTGTCTACTTTAAACCAAGTGTGCTCTATATTCCATAAGCTTCTGCTGTTGTTCCATGAATTTATAAAAAATTACTTTATGGAC
Source organism: Bubalus kerabau (assembly GCF_029407905.1). NCBI lineage: Eukaryota > Metazoa > Chordata > Mammalia > Artiodactyla > Bovidae > Bubalus > Bubalus kerabau. Next base: position 59,243,987 of record NC_073647.1, on the reverse strand, counting down.
AAAAAAAAGTTTTCTAAAGAAAAGTATTTTCCTTTCAGGACTCAGCAACTGGACAGGAGTGAAGAAATAAAATGGTTGAATAGTTCCAGAACCAAACAAATGGCAGCACTTTACGGTAGTGTGCATTCAGGAAATGCTTGAGGAATTGGCCAAAATGACCAATTTCAACCTATGCTGACTGTTACAATGGACCTTAAAGAATCCTGAAGCTCATTTAAAGCACAGTCAAAAAAACACATATACTTTATCAGAGTTACTTCCTCTTTGGAAAATGAATCTACCTAACAAATTTTTCTAATCTGGAAGCAAACGACAGTTGATTGAAATTTGTAGGAAACTTTGCACTAATGGAATTTGCCCTATTGCCATTAGATTGTGCAATCAATGTGAGAAATGGAGAGATATATTAATGTACCCTACAGAGGCTGTTTTAACCAATCTATTAAACGTGTTAAATGTGGATAAACTCTTCCCTTTGTAGGAGTCCACTTACTCTTTCATGATATTTGAGTTCCTTATAGGAGTGAATATATAGAAATTCTAAGACATCTCTCAAGTTCTGAGATCTTTATGTTGGTTGTTTCTTAATCAAGGTTTGGGAGTACCCTTTCCTTAAACTTGGATTTTTCATAACTCTATTTTCCAAAGAATCAGCATCGATGACTTCTACCCTTGTGGCCTTTATCAAGGGAAACAGCTTTCCTTTAGTGAGGACCCCAGGAAATTAGATTGTTAATCTTGATGAAGTTTTCCTTTGCTTCCACCCTGGCTAATCCTTCCTAGGCAGATCCAGAGATTGCTTCCCTGGTTGAGACTTGATTTATCTACCTGTCAAAACAGAACTATGATTGTGAACAGAGAAATCCAACCATTTACTAAAGAAGAGGTTCCACTGTTAATATTAATTTCATGATCCTTGAATATAAACAAATACAAATAAAGTATGAAGTGATTGCTTGGATGTTGGGAGAGGGGAGAGGAGGTAAGGAGGCATGCAAAATTGTACATCCAAATTTGGTAACAATATGTATTGAAAAGGACATTTGAACAAGAAAGACACAAAATGCCAGTGTGTATATTTATTCAGTTTAATTTCTATTTCATTTACAAAAGCTGTGAAAGCAGAGATGTTATTAAACATCACATAACAGGATGCTTTGATCCCAACTGTTTCTCTTTGTGTTTGGGTGTGTGTTTATACAGCATTTCCTCTTCTCACCACTGGCAATAATACAGGTTCCTTATGTTTTCTTTTCAATAGTAAGCTTACATTTTCAATTTGTTTGAGTTGAACAGTCACTGAGGATTCTGATTAATTCTTGGAGACAAGAGGATAGGGCATCTTGCCAAATGGAATTAGAAAGTTTTAAACAAAATATTTTCCTTTTATTGTAGCAATTTATATTAGGTGGCACAAAAAAAGACCTCACCAGATGGCTATGCTTACTCCACTTTGAATAAAAAGTATTTAGTCTTTTAGGCCAGTGGGTTACTATTTACTTAGTACAGTCATACAGTACTGAGAGAGTTTCTGCCTAAAAGTTAGTGCTTAGGTTAGTTTCCAGGAGTGTCTTATTTAGCTAGAATGACTTTTATATAGTCCTTTGCTGGAGTCCATGGGGTCACAAAGAGTCAGACATGACTTAGCAACTGAACAACAAGAGCAAACCTTTCTTTTGTATAAGTTCTGGATGGCTACTGTACATAGAAAGTTAAGGTTATCTAATTGCATTTTTGCTCAGATTGTTTTTATCAATCTATTCTCTCAACTGAATTGAACATTTAGACTGATGAAAATAATATTGTTTGCACAAAAATTGGGGCTTCCCAGGTAACACTAGTGGTGAGGAATCTGCCTGCAAATGCAGGAGACACAAGAGACTTGGGGTTCAATCCTTCCATGGGAAAGATGCCCTGGAAGAGGAAATGCAACCCAATCCACTATTCTTGACTGAGAACTTCTCCATAGACAGAAGAACCTGGTGGGTTACAGTCCATAAAGCCACAAAGAATTGGGCATGACTGAGCACTTCTAGGCACAAAAGTTGGTTTGTCTTATTACTATAGCTTCCATGATACTTTCTAACTATGTTATCAAATATTCATCATATTCATCCATTAAAGTAAGATCTCTTTAATTAAAATTTGTTAGTCAGAATTTTAAACCTTAGAACACCCAAGAGCTTTCAGTTTTAGTAAATGTAATTGGCACCTTCAGACAAAATAGTGTTTCATAAATAAATATTAAAACTTTTTATACAAGTTTATTATATACCCATTGCTTATTCTCATATTAATCTTACCTACTTAACAAAGGTTTTCTTGTATTTCAGTAGGCAGGGTGAATAATTGAAAGATGGTAAAATATAAATTTGGTCCTTATTTTTGTTTGCTGGATATTACAATGGAAAACGAGCAGAAAGGCTTGCAGCATATTCAGAACTGTTCTACTATTCTAAATAGAGAGATAACTTTCTAGTTTATTAATACTTTAGAAACCTTTCCAACTCAGCTAAGAGCAAATAATTTGGGGTCAAATTTTATTAAAGAATGTTCCTAATATTTGATCAGAGAGGTTTGAATTTTTATCATTTTTAAACATGTTGTTAATTATTTAAAAACAAATTTTATAAATCTTTAAAACACAGACTTTGAAAAAGTATGTTTGTTTTTGATACAAATAATTAAACTCAACATAAAAAAGTCATAATATCAGATGCAACTGAATCAAAGAGAATATGTTCTGACAAAATTCAATGATGAGCATCAGAGATTTTTCACTTGTATCAATGTAGGCAAAGTGGTAGAATGCTAAGATCTGAATGTTTATGTCTCCTGAAAATTAATACATTAAAATCCTAACCCCTAAGGTTATCATATTAGGAGGTGGGGACTTTATTAGGGCAAAGCCCTGTGAATGAGATAGTGTGTGTATGTTAGTCGCTCAGTCATGTCCGACACTTTGCAACCCCATGGACTGTATCCCCCCATGGATCTCTGTCCATGGGATTCTCCAGGCAAGATACTGTAGTGGGTAGCTATTCCCCTTATCCAGGGAATCCTCCCGACCCAGGGATTGAACCTGGGTCTCCCGTGTTTCAGGAGACTCTTTACCTTCTGAGTCACCAGAGCTACGAATGAGATTACTCACCTTATAAAGAAGCTCCAAAGAGATCCAAAGAGATTCAAAATGTCAGGATACTGTGAGAAGTAGGCAGCCCTCAATCCAGAAGAGGAATTTTGCTAAAACTCAGCCAAGTTGATCTTGTACTTGCCCCCTCCAGTACTATAACAAATACATTTCTGTTGTTTATAAGCAACTTAGTCTATCATTTATTTGTTATAGCAGCCAGAATCAACTGACAGGGCAAGCAAAACCCCTTCCCTCTTTTCAATCTCCATTGATTTTTATTGTGTGCATGTAGAAAGATAAATGCATGAAATTCAAAGACCATTTTTCCTTTCTTTAAATTTATTAAGAACTAGTTTATATATAGTAAAATTTATAATAAAGCATAAACATGCAAAGCATAATAAAGCAAGCATAAATGTATACCTTTCTATCCAACTTAGAGAAATACAGTGAAGAACTCTATGTGTAGGTGCTCAGTTGCTCAGTCATGTCGAACTCTTTGTGACTTCACAGGCTATAGCCCTACAGGTTCCTCTACACCTTTACCAATTAGACTCTCCTCCTCCATTCTAGAAAAATCACTATTCTGATTTAGGTGCATATTATTTCTATTCATGTCTTTACACTACATATGCCTACTATTAAATAGTGATAGTATTGTTTTGAATATTTTAAAACTTCATATAAATGGCATAACTTGTAGCTTGTGATTTGCTCAACACTATGTATTAGATATTTATCCATGCTGACACATGTAGATTTATATCATTCATTTTCATTGCAGGGTGGTATTCCATTAAATTAGTTGCTATAGTGTTAGTCTCTCAGTCGTGTCTGACTCTATGCAAACCCACGGACTGTAGCCTGCTAGGCTCCTCTGTCCATGGGATTCTCCAGGCAAGAATACTGAAGCAGATTGCCATTCCCTTCTCCAGAGGATCTTCCTGACCCAGGAATTGAACCCGGGTCATCTGCATTTCAGGCAGATTCTTTACCATCTGAGCTACATGGATTCCATTAGATTAGTATACAGCAAATTAATTATTCTTTCTTTTGGTATACATTAGTGTTCTCTCAGTGTTTTGCTATTAGAAATGTTCTATGAACATTCTTGTATATGTCTTCTTATACACATGTGCACAAATTTGTCTAAGTTATATGTAGAAATGGAATTGCTAGATCATAGAACTGACTCATCTTCAAATTTATAACAATGCAAATTTATTTCCCAGATAGACTGGATTTGTGTTTGTGTTCTCAATGCTCTACATGTTCAGCAACAAGTAGTATACAGATTTTTACATTTATCTCATTTTGGTAAATGGAAAATTGTGTGTTCTCAGGCTGGCAATTGTGTTTTTCATATGTTATTGAACACTTACAGTTCCTCTTTTATGAATTATATAGTCATGTATTTACCCTTTTTTCCTGTTAGTGTTGGATTCTTCTGCTTTATAGCAGTTATGTTTATATTCAGATTTTGAATATTGGGTTTTCCTCAATTTATTCCAATAGGATATTCATCTCTGGGCCAACTCAAGGTAACATAGTTACAGTAGCTTTGTGGTGTCTTGATACCTGTTAGGGAAAATTCCTCCATATATTTCTTCTTCTTCAGATGTGTTTCAGCTGCTCTTGGCCTATTGTATCCACAGAAATTTTAGAATCTGTTTCATATATGATAATACATATGTTTCCGTGCTATCCAGGTTCAATGCATGAGACAGGGTGCTCAGGGCTGGTACACTGGGATGACCCAGAAGGATGGGATGGGGAGGGAGGTGGAAAGGGGGTTCAGGATGGGGAACACATGTAAACCCATGGCTGATTCATGCCAATGTGTGGCAAAACCACTACAATATTGTAAAGTCATTAGCCTCCAATTAAAATAAATAAATTTAAAAATAAATAAATAAAAACTGTGAATCACTAAAAAAAAGAAATTTTAGAATCAATTTTTCAAGTTTATTCGAAAAAACAGTAAAGATTTTGATTGGAATTGAATTGAATTCAATTTCTAAATGAATTGACTTCTTTATGACATTGATTCTTCTAAACTGCACATGGAGTTTCTCAATTATGTAGATTTTTTTGCGTGTTGTTCAATTAAATTTTTACATGATTTTTTTAAATGACTTGCACATCTTTGGAATTTATTTCCAAGTACCAAATATATTTGGTTGCTATTTTAAATGGTATCCTTTTGCAATATTACATGTTATAACCATTTGTTGCTAGTAATTAGGCATGCAATTGATTTTGGAATATCAATCCTATATATTTATAGACTTATAAAGAATTTTATTTATTCTAATAATTTATTCATAAATTCGCCTGTATTTTCTATGTATGCAGTCTTCTTGAGTGTAAGTAATGAACACTTTCGTTTTTTTCTTATAATTGATCAACTTGTAGACTTGGCTGAGATCTTCACTATAATATGATAGGAAGTAGTGATAGCATCCATACTTATCTTCCTTTTTTTTTTGGTATATGAAAACTTCCAAGATTACAATATTAAGCATAATGTTTTATGCAGTTTTGGATAGATACTCTTTATGAGAATAAGACAGTGCTTTTCTCTTTTCAATTTGCTGAATATGGCAAATTTTGTCAAATGATTTTCTGCATGTGATTATGTAAAGATACAGTTTTTCTCCATCGGTCCATTAATATATGGACTTTCAAATGTTATGCAGACTTTCAAATGTTAAATCAATCTTTCACTGATGGAGTAAACCCAATTTGGTCATGATTGCAACGTATATTATGTGTTCAGCTGCTTTTATTTGGAAGATTTTTGCATCTATATTCCTAATTGATAATCAGATCAGTCGCTCAGTCGTGTCCGACTCTTTGTGACCCCATGAATCACAGCACGCCAGGCCTCCCTGTCCATCACCAAATCCCGGAGTTCACTCAGACTCATGTCCATCGAGTCAGTGATGCCATCCAGCCACCTCTTCCTCTGGCGTCCCCGTCTCCTCCTGCCCCCAATCCCTCCCAGCATCAGAGTCTTTTCCAATGAGTCAATTCTTCGCATGAGGTGGCCAAAATACTGGAGTTTCAGCTTTAGCATCATTCCTTCCAAAGAAATCCCAGGGCTGATCTCCTTCAGAATGGACTGGTTGGATCTCCTTGCAGTCCAAGGGACTCTCAAGAGTCTTCTCCAACACCACAGTTCAAAAACATCAATTCTTCGGCACTCAGCCTTCTTCACAGTCCAACTCTCACATCCATACATGACCACAGGAAAAACCATAGCCTTGACTAGACGAACCTTTGTTGGCAAAGTAATGTCTCTGCTTTTCAATATGCTATCTAGGTTGATCATAACTTTCCTTCCAAGGAGTAAGCGTCTTTTAATTTCACGGCTGCAGTCACCATCTGCAGTGATTTTGGAGCCCAGAAAAATAGTCTGACACTGTTTCCACTGTTTCCCCATCTATTTCCCATGAAGTGATGGGACTGGATGCCATGATCTTCGTTTTCTGAATGTTAGATAGTAATTTTTCTTCCTCATAATTTCTTGATCTGACTTTGGTGTCAACCATATATTTTTCTCAAAAAACTGAGTTGGCAAGAATTGTCTGATTTTCTAATACCTAGAAAGTTTGTTTAACAATGCAAATGATCTGTTCTTTCAATGTTTATTACAAGGATGTATAAAAGTCTGGACTTCCCTGGTGGCTCAGCTGATAAAGAATACACCTGCAATGTGGGAGACCTGGGTAGGTTTCCTGGGTTGGGAAGATACCCTGGAGAAGATAATGGCTACCCACTGCAGTATTCTGGCCTGGAGAATTGCATGAAATACTCAGTCCGTGGGGTCTCAAAGAGTCAAACACTGCTGAGCAACTTTCACTTCACATGAAAGTCTAGGCCCACTTACTTGTACAGTGAGGGGCTGGATGTGAGTTTTAACATTGATTTGTTTATTTTAATGGTTATAAGTCTAGTCAGGGCTTCTATTTTGCACTGACTCAATTTGAAGTTATATTTTTTAGTAAAATTATCAATTTTAATCCTATCACTTTTGAATTTTTGACAAAATTTTTCATAGTTGCTGTTTAGTTTTTAACCTCTATTTCATCTGTACTTACATCTCTGTTTCATTCTTAATACTATCTATTCATTCTAATCTTTTCTTAATAAGTCTTGCCAAAGACAAGTCTATTGGTTATTTTCAAAGAACCATTTTTTTCTTTGTTGATACTCTATTGGAATGAATCTTTGTACTTGATAAATTTCTCTTGTATTTATTCCCTAATTCCCACCATCCTTGAATATATTCTGCTGATATTTTTCAATTTCTCAAATTTAATGTTTATCTATTTAATTTTCAGCCTCTAACTTTTTCTAACATAAACATTTAACATGATAAAATTTCCTCAAAATTCTGTTCTACTTGCATCTCACAAATTTTATGTTATAATTGTTGTTTAGCACTAAATATTATTTTGTTTATATTTTTGTTATGGTATTTGACCTGTGAAGTTTAGTGTTGTTTTTTTTTTTTTAATTTTCAAAATTCTGATACTATTTTGAGTTATTTTGTTTTTGAACTTAAATGCATCATTGTTGAGAGTATGGTCTGCATAATTAGTCTTACAAATTTGTTGAACATTTGTGGATTAGTCTATGATAAATGTTTATAAATGATCCATTGATGCTTGAGAAAAATGTATATTTTCTACTTCTTGGGTGCAGAGTGTTTCATAAATTCATAAGATCAAGTTTGTTAGTTACAATGTTCAAATTTTCTATGTTTTTATTAATGTTTTTGTGTACTTGATCTACCATTTATTGAAATAATCATTTGAAAAATCTCCTGTTTTATGGGGAAATTGTTTGTCATGTTAGTTTTGTTTGATATAAATTGAGTCATATTTTTAGATGCATATGAGTTTAGAACTTTTATGTTTCTTGGTGGATGCACTTTAGCATTATGTGTGTGTTCTTTATCCCTAAAAATGATTCTTCCTTAGAATACTTTCAAATAATAATAATAAAGGTACACCAGCCTTTTTTTTAGTTAGTATTTTATAGTGTACATCTTCCATTTCTCATGCATTCTTTCTGAAGTGTTCAAGGCTGTATATTTTAAATTGCAATTATTATATTATTATATAGTCTCTGTGTTTTAACTGGTAAATTTACTACATTTGCACTATTATGATTATGATATATTTAGGTTTATTTTTATCTGTTTATTTCAAGCTTTTTATACATCTTTTTTCTGTGCTTCTTTTGTTTTCCTCTTTTTAACCTTTTCTGGGGGGATTACTCAAATGTTTTAAAATTATTTTTGCTTATTTCCCCTTATGATATGTTCTACTTATTTTTATGATTATTCTTATAATATACATTCTTGGCAATGAAATCTAATTTTAATCAATGTTTCTTTCCTTTTCTCAAACAACACAAGGATTTTAAAATACATTAACTTTGATAACATCTTCATTCTAAATATTATTGGTGGCCAATAATTTAGTCTCACCTTATTTTCTTACTCAAATGTTAGTTGTTATCATTATCATTTTATCACCTTTATCATTATCATAATTTTGTAATCTTTGTCAGTTTAGATCAGGAACTGGAAAACTTTTTCTGTAAAGGATCAGGTAGGAACTATGTTCAGCTTTGTGAGCCATATAACCTCTGTTACTCAGCTCTATTGTTGTGATGCAAAAGCAGCCATAGACAATACATGAATGAGTATTAGTCAAGGTTGCTCAGAAAAACAGAACCAATAGGATCTATATACATATAGAAAGAGAGAGAGAGAGATTTATTATAAGGAATTGGCTCAAGTGATTATGGAAGCTGACAAGTCCCAAAATCTGTAGCTGACAAGCTAGATGCCAAAGAGAGCCAGCAGTCATTCTAGTCCAAGTTGAAAGGCTTGAGAACCAGGAGAGCTGATGGGGTAGTTCTAGTCCAGTTACAGACATGCCCGAGGCTGAAGACATATAAAAATTAATGGCTCAACTTGAAGGCAGTCAGGAAGGAGGTGTGTCTTCTTACTCTTGTTAGGGTAAGATCTTTTATTCTATTCAGCTGTTCAACTGATAGCATGAAGACTACCAACATTAGAAAGAGCAATCTGGTTTACTCAATATACTGATTTAAATATTAATCTCATTCAGGAGAAAAAAAAACCCTCATAGACATACATAAATAATACTTGACAAAATGTGTCAGGATTCCATGATCCAGTCAGTTTGACACATAAAATTAACCATTACAATGAACATGGCTATGATCCAATAAAACTTTATTTAGGAAAAAAAAATGATGGGTTAGATTTGGTTTGTGGGCCACAGTTTACTTGCTCCTGGTTTAGATGAAAGACATTGATCCATATATTTGTCTGCTATTCTTTCTAGCATCTTAATCCTTCTTACTGTGTTTATTGTTATTTTTCCTAAAGTCTGTCATTTAGAGTTTCTTTTAGCACCTTGTCTTTTTCGGACTGTATCCTGTTTTTTTTGTAATCTTTTGACCTCTATATTTATAAATTTTTAAGCATTTCAAATATATCTGTGTCTGATCTTTTCAATAGCTCATGTTCTTCAGGCTTTAAATTTGATGATTGGTGTTTATGCTGACTCTTATTCATGGTGACATCTTTCTTTTTGCATGTTATAATTTTTCATTGCTCATATTCAGCTTGATTTTATCTATGAGAACTTTACATCTTTCAAAGGATATACCTAATAGTATCACCTTGGGGGTTAGGGTTTCAACATATGAATTTAGGGATGATACATTCAGACCATAGCAAACAGGCTCCATCAGTAGACTGAAGTCAGTCCTGTAAACTTTTTAACTAAAAGGATTTTTATAACATTAGGAAGACCTGGTTTGATAGACATTTATGCCAAAACAAGAAAAAAAATTTCTATTTAACTGATTACAAGCCACCAAGACTAGTTAGATATCTTACTTAGCTCTTCACTCATACCAAGTCCATGGTTTCAATATATGTCCTCACTAGCTTTGAATTTAGGTGAGGCCAGTTGAGTTTGTTTTAAAAACTTTAAGGATCAGTACATAGTTTCTCTTCTTCTGTTTTGTTGACCATGGAATAGCTTTTGTACTGGAGTTTCTGTCACCCTTACTTGAACCTGATATTCAAGTCACAACCTGAATGACTGATGAGAAGAGGACTCCATGTCAATACACATTGTATATTATGTGTGAGAAGTAAATCTTTGTTGTGTTTTCATGGAGATTTTGGAGTCCTTTGTTAGTGCGTAATAACAAAGCTTCCATTGTCTGGTATAGGCCCCACTCCAACTTCAAGATAAACCAAAATTAATTTGAAACTTACTTAAAATAACTTTTTATAAGATTAGTAAAATAAAATAATCTCACAAAGCTTTGGATCATTAAATCACATCTAAAGTATTGACTTAATTCTGGATATTATAATTTAAGATAAACTTAAACAAACTAGAATGAGTTCAGGGAAAGGGAACCATATTGGTGATAATTTGGAAAACATATAGATGATATATATTTTTTCTTCCAGTTTTATTGAGATATAATTAACATACAGAACTTGCAAGTTTAAAATGTACAGGATAATGATTTGACATATACATCATGAAATGATTATCATGATAAGTTTAGTGAATATCCATTGTCTCACATAAACACAAAATAAAAGAAAAATAAAAATAGTATTTTTCCTTGTGATGAGAACTGTTAGGATTTAAAAGTTGTCATTCAACTAGGACAATACTGTTGAGTTTAAAGAACTGTTTAATGGCTTCCCATTCTCAATAAAACCTAAACTCTTCAAATTAGCACTGAAGATGCTTAGACAGGCACTGCCTCTTTATCCACGAGCTCTGCAAAGCAAGAATTATATCATGATTATGAGATTTATCCAAAGGCATGTAGCTAGCTATAAGAACTGGACCAGAATACAACTATCCTTCATACAGATTCCTAAGTGGTTTTTTTTTTTTTTAAGACACATCATCAGTGGAGAGATGAAAAATTAATTGTTAAAATTCCAGTTTAGTCCATATTCATTTTTAGGTTTGATATAGCTACTAAAAAACTACCAGTAAGACTTTTATAATGTGACAGAATTATCCTAAAATTTATTGTGAATAGCAGAAAAGTAAGAATACCAAAGAAGTTATTGGGAAAGAAAGAGTAATAAAGAATGTCATCAGTCATTAACATTTATTCAAAACATAAATAATTCAAACAGTATGATACTAGTGCAAGAATAACCAGATCAGTGTAACAAAATAGACTACACAAAACAAATTCTAGAACTCATAAGGGGTATGTGGTAAAAGTGGAATAATGCATTATTGAAAATACATAAATTTTAAAAAATCCTGCCTGGATAATTGATTATGTTTTGGAAAACAAAAGTAAAGCAATTATCTTGTTACACTACCAAATGAGCTCCAAGAAGATGAAAGAGATAGTTATAACATAGTTAAACCAAAGAAACAGAAATATAAAAATATATATCTATCAGTAATATTGTTGTTGCTTAGTTGCTAAGTCATGTCTAGCTCTTTTTTAGACTCCATGAACTATAGCCTACCAGGTTCTTCTGTCCATGGGATTTCCCAGGCAAAAATCCTGGCATGAGTTGCCATTTCCTTCTCCAGGGGATCTTCCCAACCCAGGGATTGAACCTGTGTCTCCTGCATTGACAGGAGGATCATTTATACTGAGCCACCAGGGATATTAGCTACCATTTATCTGTATTCTTGCCTGGAGAATCCCATGAACAGAGGAATCTGACAGGCTACAGTCCATAGTGTTGCAAAGAGATGGACACGACTGTACAACTAAGCATGCGCAATTCAGAATTCATTGTGTCAGGTAGTATGAAAATAATCATATATATATATAGATATATATACACACATATATACACATACACAATTATACAATAATATTGTATACAATATATACAATATATATATTATATATATATAATCATATATATATATATATACAATTTAATTATTGGTAAACATCATGAAATGACTAATCAATGACAAACCAGAATTTTCATTCAGATATGTCTGATTCCAAGCCCTACTGTATTCTACTATTACAAGCATTTGATTTGAGGAGATCATTGTAAAGTCATTCAAATGAATGACAAGATAAATCTTACTAATAAACGTGTTTTATAAGAAGAAAGATTCGGGAGCATGTGAAGTTCTGTAAAATGTTATGTTTATCACTTGAATTTTTCTGTAGATGCTTCAAGTCACAAACTGAGTCTTATCTGTCATGTTGGGGGTGGGGTGGTGGTGATGGTGGTGATTCATTGTAAGTAAGAAAAAAAAGCATAAAATAATTCAACAATTTGAAAAATGTTGGAGGATTCATATGCAGAAAAAAGTCTAATGTTTACATGGGAGGGAAGCATTGATTCTAGTTCTAATGAACATAGGGTGATTGAAGAATACTGAGAAATCCAAAGAACATGCATCATTATGGTATGAAATAGTGGTACTGAGCAGATGTGACAAAGAATCCTGAAAGACAGCAGTACCCACAGGGAGATGGTAGTGTTGAGTAGAGGTGACTCTTCTCTGGACACGTGAAAAAGCATTAGTGTATATCACTGGGAGGTAGAGAAGGCTGAACAGAGAGAACGTGAAAAATGCTATTAATTGTTGACAAGGTTTATTCATGAGCATATAAAAAATACTCCTGGGAACTTTTACAAAATTTGAATATTAGACCATTTAACAAGGATCTGGAAATCCTGCATTAGCAAATCTAGAAGAAAAAAAAAGCCAACAAAAACTTGTTTAGGAAAATGTATATAGACTATCCATTCCTTGACAGTGGGGATTTTAGCTGAATACCCTGTACCACTTTCACCTTGAAATTTAAGGTTCCTAGTGTTTGGCTCAGCTAAGAGGACAAGCAAAAGCCTCACAGACTGCTTCCATCAGTATCCACACACAAATCGCTGCTTATCCTACAAAGTGTGCTTTTTCTGCCGTGACAAAGTTTAACATCTGATCAGAAAATCTCACAGACGTTGTTAATCTCTTGATAATCCCACAGCAGCTGTATTGCAGTCCCTCAGGAAAAAAAAAAAAAAAAAGTAGATTTCTAAGCAAATCAAGTTTTATTTGAGCTGAATTATGGGATGTTTAGAGAAGTGTTTTATCCCTGTTAATTGTATTTTTCACATGGAAAATAATCATGGGTCAGTGAATCAGTAACCCCTGTATGCCTTAAAGACACATCTTTTTGTTTAATGGATTGGCCAATACAAAATTCTGGGCTTTTCAAATGGTTGATAATCCCAGGAAATTTCAGATTGATTATGTTCCCTTTGTAGACAAATCTGTTAAGGAGTTTGATATTATATAAAAAAATGATTAAAAAAAAACCCAATGCCCTCATCCTGCTGGATTTAAGTTGAAGCTTTAAAATAATTAAATAGTACTTGAATTGGAAATCTCTTCCAGTAATTGCAGAGATGGTTTGCTTCTTCATGTTTTGTAAGGCTTTTAACATTGTCTTTATTTTTTTTATTTTTTTATTTTATTTTATTTTTAAACTTTACATAATTGTATTAGTTTTGCCAAATATCAAAATGAATCCACCACAGGTATACATGTGTTCCCCATCCTGAACCCTCCTCCCTCCTCCCTCCCCATACCATCCCTCTGGGTCGTCCCAGTGCACCAGCCCCAAGCATCCAGTATCGTGCATCAAACATGGACTGGCAACTCGTTTCATACATGGTATTTTACATGTTTCAATGCCATTCTCCCAAATCTTCCCACCCTCTCCCTCTCCCACAGAGAATCAGTTCTAATGAGGTGGATGAAACTGGAGCCTATTATACAGAGTGAAGCAAGCCAGAAAGAAAAACACCAATACAGTATACTAACGCATATATATGGAATTTAGAAAGATGGTAACAATAACCCTGTGTACGAGACAGCAAAAGAGACACTGATGTATAGAACAGTCTTAACATTGCCTTTAAATATACCAATGCCAGCTTAAGGAATACACACACACAGAGACTGTTGATCATTCCAACATGGATATGAAGATTCTATTTGTTCTGCTTTGGCTATCCTTTTGCTCCTTAAGAATTTCTATTCTCCCCAAATGATATTTAAAAATTAAACAAAGAACAGTTTCCTAGAGACAAGTACTTGTGTACGGAATAAGAATCTTGATGTTTAAGGCTTTAGGGAGGAGTTTGTAAAAATAGCACCAAACACAGTTTTCAAATCCCTTTATGCCAATCCTCACACAGCCCTTAATCCTGGCGTCATTTTAATGCCTGTTACTAGCTCTTAAAGCAGTTGTGAAAAAGAGGATGTAGGGGTAGGAGTAGCTGGACAAATTTAGGACTAGATTCTCTCAGCCTTACTCATGGAAAAATTATCAGTTTAAAATGAGAAAAGTATTTGTGGGATTTTGGGCCTGTTTGGGTTTGTTTGTTGCTTTGTGTGTGTGTCTGCTCAGTTGCTCAGCCCTGTCCAACTCTTTGCAACCCCATGGACTGTAGCCCACCAGGATTCTCTGTCCATGGATTTCCTAGACAAGAATACTGGAGTGGATTGCCATTTCCTCCTACAGGAGATATTCCTGACTCAGGGATTTAACCTGTGTGTCCAGCATTGGCAGGAGGATTCTTTACCACTGAGCCACTTGGGAAGTTGTGTTATTTCCTAATCCATAAAAGGGCTAAAATCATACTGGCCATATACCTGTTGATACTGTGAGGAAGAACTGAGATGAAGAGTGTTGAAATACTTCAAAATTTATAAAACCTAAAGAAAAGTGTTGCTATCTTATGAAAGAAACAAAAGAGGACAAAGAGTCAAAGATCTTGACATTTTCCTCACTACTTTTCAGTTCAATAAAACGTAAAGAGAGCAAATAAGAGTCTGCTTACATTTTATAAATGAAATTATGAAATTGATTTAGTATCAATAAGTACACACTCACACAAAGTATTTATTTTGTTGTTTAGTCACTAAGGGCTTCCCTAATAGTTCAGTTGGTGAAGAATCTGCCTGTAATGCAGGAGACCCTGGTTAGATTCCTGGGTTAGGAAGATCCACTGGAAAAGGGATAGGCTACCCACTCCAGTATTCTTGGGCTTCCCTTGTGGCTCAGCTGGTGAAGAATCCGCCTGCAATGTGGGAGACCTGGGTTCAATCCTTGGGTTGGGAAGATCCCCTGGAGAAGGGAAAAGCTATCCACTCCAGGATTCTGGCCTGGAGAATTCCATGGACTATTTAGTCCATGGGGTTGCAAAGAGTTGGATGCGACTGAGCAACTGTTATTTAGTCGCTAAGTCATGTCTGATTCTTTTGCAACCCCATGAACTGTAGCCTGCCAGGCTCCTCTGTCCATGGGATTCTCCAGGCAAGAATGCTAGAATCAGTTGCCATTTCCTTCTCCAGGGGATCTTCCCAACCCAGGGATCCAACCTGTGTCTGCCTCATTGGCAGGCAGATTCTATACCACTGAGCCACCAGGGAAACCCATTATTTTTACCAAATATGTTGCTCCTTATATGTTAAGTAGTAGCCTTTGGATGCATCTGGCTTTATAGTATAGAGAATAAAGGACATCACTCATGGAGGTGCTTTTGTTATACTTGACATTATAGTCAAGCCTTTCTGTATTTTTCTAGTTTTAGCATCTGATTACTGATTCTTTTTAAAATACCCTGTAGTGAATGAGCTGTTTCCAGAAGTCTTTAGATTTTTCCTTATATCTTTAAAGCTTCATATTTTGAAAAACTTCCACACACATAGATAATCCATCCAATCATCCCCAGACATAGGAAAATCTTTTTCATTATGTTTCATATTTTCTCTTTGATATTTTATTCTTTTGATATTTCCAATGTAGTTTCATTAGCATTGTTTAAACAATATAGTTGTTTTTCTTGAAGTATATACACATGGCTCAGCTTGAAATTCCAGATAGCAGTATAAATGATGCCCAAAGTATAGACTCTGAAGATATATAGATTTAGATTTCTTATCCTAACTCTACTATATATTAACTGTGTGACCTTGAGCAAGTTATAGAACTTCTCTGACCTTCACTTTGGGTAGTAATAATATCTATATTGGAATTCCCTGGTGGCTCAGATGGTAAAGAGTCTGCCTGCAAAGCAGGAGACCCAGGTTCGATCTCTGGGTCTGGAAGATTCCCTGGAGAAAGGCATGGCAACACATTCCAGTATTCTTGCCTGGTGAATCCCATGCACAGAGGAGCCAGGTGGGCTACAGTCCATGGGGTCGCAAAGAGTCAGACACAACTGAGTGACTAACTCTTTCACTTTCACTTTTAGTACCTACATTACAGGACTGATGAAAAGCTTAAAAGATAAATATGATAGATTTCCACTACAGGGTCTGGCACGTGGATGGTAACTGACAAATATGTTTGTGTGTGTGTGTGTGTGTGTGTGTGTGTGTGTGTGTTAGCTGTTCAATTGTGTCTGATTATTTGCCATCCCATGGACTGTAGCCCACCAGGCTCCTCTGTCCACGGAATTCACCAGGCAAGAATACTGGAATGTGTTGCCATGCCTTTCTCCAGGGGATTTCTGGAACCAGAGATCGAACCTGGGTCTCCCGAATTGGAGGCAGATTCTTTATGGTTCAAGCTATCCAGAAAGGATAATAACTATAGTTTGGAATAAACAAAGAGCATGTTCAATTTCTTGGCAGATATTCTCAGTAAATAACTAGAACGCTTGGATTTAAAATCTCTAGTGTCTTGCTTATATGCCTCCATGCACACCTCTTTGTAGTTTTTATGACCACTAGTTTTTCACCTTTACAATTCAATTCAGCAGAAAATTATTGAACATTCACTGAATGCCAGTCACTATGTTAAGTGCTGGGGAGTTGAAGATGAATAAGCCAGAAGCCTTGCACTGGAGGAACTCTTTAGGATCCAGAAGTGAAGATGCTCATTTTATCTATCTTAGTACTGAGGATAAGTGAAAAATATTGATGATTACCAGCTGAAGTATGTGTTTACATTTTGATAAATGGCATTTAAGATTGTTCTTTATTTGTTAAACTGTAGAAAAATGAAAAAAAAACATTATTTTTGCTTATTCATTAATCTACTTCTGTGTGTTCAGAAAACAAACATCAGAGAAACATGGCACCCACCAAGATTATTTTATAAATTCTCTTAGTATTTCTTCTGTGTTTTTATTGCTTTTTTACGTGCCTTGACATTTTCATGTGAGTAAAATATAATCAGTTCCACAGACAAGTTATTCTCAGGTCCACAAAGGGAAAAGTCATTCAATAAACATAAATAATAAGGTAAAAGAAATTGCTAGATGCCAATACACAGCTGATATAGGTGTGAGTGTGCTTTTTTTTTTTTTACTTTGATTATAACCACATGCAATAGTGTATTTGAGGAATATTATTTTGTTGTTGTTATTGCCCCCAATATATAGAGTTAGAACAGGCAGAATAACCACAGGTCATCTAGTTGCCATGGATGAATATAAAATCCTCTAAGGAACAAAAATATTTGTCTAAATGCACAATAGCTGATCAGATCATAAAGGTATACTATTAAATCTGTGTACTTGATGAAAGGAATTAAAATCCTCAGAGTACAGGGCTAGTTATACAAGTCCTTTGGTATTATTCCAACCCCAGAGTCCTGGGCTCTGATAACAGGGGTGTTGCAGGTTTCTTCTGATACAGATCTTCAGGACTTCAACTCCAGATTATGTCTAGTCCCCAAAGGATCCTAGTGTAGTGCAGAGACTAAGAATTCATACTTTGAGGCTAGACAGTCAGTGTGAATCTTGTTTCTTGCCGCTTAATATGTGCATGATCTTGGATAAATTACTTGACCCCTTGAGGTTTCAGTTTCCCACTTCTTTAATGATAAGAATACTTACTTCATAAGATTATTGTGACTTTTTAAAAGTTAATAGATGTAACATGCTTAGGCTCATTCCTGACATATAGGAAGTGTCCATTGGTTTTATCAGTAGCCTGACTTGTTTAATTGAATATCCTGTCTGGATCCTTGATGACTTTTTTTAAATCAGTTTTAATTAGTCAATGATTAGGAAGATATTGGGTGCTCATCCTGTGATAAACACTATGATGGATGCTGAGAAACATTATAAAGACTCATGTACTGAAATGTGCATGACACATATACATATATTCTTGATTTTAATGCAGGCTAATTTTTAAAAGTGAAGAGTAATGAGATGCTCCACATTTTAGAATCTGTTTTTAAAAGAGTTGCATTGTTTTCTTTTTTCCTTCCTTCCTTCTTTCTTTCTCTCTCTCCCCTTCTCTGTCTCTATTAGACAGAGTTTTGTAAAATTTCCAGTCTATTGATAAGTTCAGGGTCTTCGCCACTTTCAATGAATATCATGCAAAAGCCTTGAAACAGCTTTCTTTGATATACTTCCATTCATTTTGCTGACAAAGGTAGGTCCATATAGTCAAAGCTATGGTTTTTCCAGTAGTCATGTATGGAAGTGAGAGTTGGACCATAAAGAAACCTGAGCACCAAAGAATTGATGCTTTTGAATTGTGGTGCTGAAGAAGACTCTTGAGAGTCCCTTGGACAGCAAGGAGATCAAACCAGTCAATCCCAAAGGAAATCAAGCCTGAATATTCATTGGAAGGACTGATGCTGAAACTTCAATACTCTGGCCACCTGATATGAAGCTCCAACTCATTGCAAAAGACCATGATGCTGGGCAACATTGAGGGAAGGAGCATAAGGAAGTGACAGAGGATGAGATGGTTAGATGGCATCACTGACTCAAGCATGAGTTTGAGCAAGCTCTGGGAGATGGTGAACTACAGGGAAGCCTTGTGTGCTGCCATTCACAGGGTCACAAACAGCCAGACACAACTTAGTCACTGAACAACAACATACTTCCATTCACATGGATGACTTTTTGTAGCTCTTCTACCCAGGTCAGTAGGTGCTCAATATGCTACTGGAGATCAGTGGAGAAATAACTCCAGAAAGAATGAAGGGATGGAGCCAAAGCAAAAAGAATACCCAGCTGTGGATGTGACTGGTGATAGAAGCAAGGTCCGATGTTGTAAAGAGCAATATTGCATAGGAACCTGGAATGTCAGGTCCATGAATAAAGGCAAATTGGAAGTGGTCAAACAAGACATGGCAAGAGTGAAGGTCGACATTCTAGGAATCAACGAACCAAAATGGACTGGAATGGGTGAATTTAACTCAGATGACCATTATATCTACTATTGCGGGCAGGAATCCCTCAGAAGAAATGGGGTAGCCATCATGGTCAACAAAAGAGTCCGAAATGCAGTACTTGGATGCAATCTCAAAAACAACAGAATGATCTCTGTTCATTTTCAAGGCAAACCATTCAATATCACAGTAATCCAAGTCTATGCCCCAACCAGTAATGCTGAAGAAGCTGAAGTTGAACGGTTCTATGAAGACCTACAAGACCTTTTAGAACTAACACCCAAAAAAGATGTCCTTTGCATTATAGGGGACTGGAATGCAAAAGTAGGAAGTCAAGAAACACCTGGAGTAACAGGCAAATTTGGCCTTGGAATACGGAATGAAGCAGGACAAAGACTAATAGAGTTTTGCCAAGAAAATGCACTGGTCATAGCAAACACCCTCTTTCAACAACACAAGAGAAGACTCTACACATGGACATCACCAGATGGTCAACATCGAAATCAGATTGATTATGTTCTTTGCAGCCAAAGATGGAGAAGCTCTATACAGTCAGCAAAAACAAGACCGGGAGCTGACTGTGGCTCAGATCATGAACTCCTTATTACCAAATTCAGACTTAAATTGAAGAAAGTAGGGAAAACCACTAGACCATTCAGGTATGACCTAAATCAAATCCCTTATGATTATACAGTGGAAGTGAGAAATAGATTTAAGGGACTAGATCTGATAGATAGAGTGCCTGATGAACTATGGAATGAGGTTCGTGACATTGTAGAGGAGACAGGGATCAAGACCATCCCCATGGAAAAGAAATGCAGAAAATCAAAATGGCTGTCTGGGGAGGCCTTACAAATAGTTGTGAAAAGAAGAGAAGTGAAAAGTAAAGGAGAAAAGGAAAGATATAAGCATCTGAATGCAGAGTTCCAAAGAATAGCAAGAAGAGTTAAGAAAGCCTTCCTCAGTGATCAATGCAAAGAAATAGAGGAAAAAAACAGAATGGGAAAGACTAGAGATCTCTTCAAGAAAATTAGAGATACCAAGGGAACATTTCATGCAAAGATGGGCACGATAAAGGACAGAAATGGTATGGACCTGACAGAAGCAGAAGATATTAAGAAGAGGTGGCAAGAATACACAGAAGAACTGTACAAAAAAGATCTTCACGACCCAGATAATCATGGTGGTGTGATCACTGACCTAGAGCCAGACATCCTGGAATGTGAAGTCAAATGGGCCTTAGAAAGCATCACTATGAACAAAGCTAGTGGAGGTGATGGAATTCCAGTTGAGCTATTTCAAATCCTGAAAGATTATGCAGTGAAAGTGCTGCACTCAATATGCCAGCAAATTTGGAAAACTCAGCAGTGGCCACAGGACTGGAAAAGGTCAGTTTTCATTCCAATCCCAAAGAAAGGCAATGCCAAAGAATGCTCAAACTACTGTACATTTGCACTCATCTCACATGCTAGTAAAGCAATACTTAAAATTCTCCAAGCAAGGCTGGCTTCAGCAGTACATGAACTGTGAACTTCCTGATGTTCAAGCTGGTTTTAGAAAAGGCAGAGGAACCAGAGATCAAGTTACCAACATCCGCTGGATCATGGAAAAAGCAAGAGAGTTCCAGAAAAACATCTCTTTCTGCTTTATTGACTATGCCAAAGCCTTTGACTGTGTGGATCACAATAAACTTTGGAAAATTCTGAAAGAGATGGGAATACCAGACCATCTGACCTGCCTCTTGAGAAATCTGTATGCAGGTCAGGAAGCAACAGTTAAAACTGGACATGGAACAACAGACTGGCTCCAAATAGGAAAAGGATTACGTCAAGGCTGTATATTGTCACCCTGCTTATTTCACTTATATGCAGAGTACATGATGAGAAACGCCGGACTGGAAGAAACACAAGCTGGAATCAAGATTGCCGGGAGAAATATCAATAACCTCAGATATGCAGATGACACCACCCTTATGGCAGAAAGTGAAGAGGAGCTAAAAAGGCTCTTGATGAAAGTGAAAGTGGAGAGTGAAAAAGTTGGCTTAAAGCTCAACATTCAGAAAACGAAGATCATGGCATCCGGTCCCATCACTTCATGGGAAATAGATGGGGAAACAGTGCAAACAGTGTCAGACTTTGTTTTTTGGGGGCTCCAAAATCACTGCAGATGGTGATTGCAGCCATGAAATTAAAAGACACTTACTCCTTGGAAGGAAAGTTATGACCAACCTAGATAGCATATTCAAAAGCAGAGACATTACTTTGCCAACAAAGGTTCATCTAGTCAAGGCTATGGTTTTTCCTGTGGTCATGTATGGATGTGAGAATTGGACTGTGAAGAAGGCTGAGCGCCAAAGAATTGATGCTTTTGAACTGTGGTGTTGGAGAAGACTCTTGAGAGTCCCTTGGACTGCAAGGAGATCCAACCAGTCCATTCTGAAAGAGACCAACCCTGGGATTTCTTTGGAAGGAATGATGCTGAAGCTGAAACTCCAGTACTTTGGCCACCTCATGTGAAGAGCTGATTCATTGGAAAAGACTCTGATGCTGGGAGGTATTGGGGGCAGGAGGAGAAGGGGACTCCAGAGGATGAGGTGGTTGGATGGCATCACTGACTCGATGGACTTGAGTCTGAGTGAACTCCGGGAGTTGGTGATGGACAGGGAGGCCTGGCGTGCTGAGATTCATGGGGTCGCAAAGAGTCAGACACGACTGAGCGACTGGACTGAACTGAACTGAACTGAACTACCCTATGTATGATGGCCCTTGCTTAAAACTGCTGTACAAGCAGTTTAAGTATTCGACATTTCTCTAGCACACATCTTGCACTCTTTTGTATCTTCTTTTCCTTGGTTTTGGGAAATGCAGTTGTTTTTGCTTCATTTCTGTATTTGGGAGATCTTCTTCCTATGTTCTCCAGAGTGGTTACCTTAATGACCCTCATCTCATAATGCTGACAAGAATTTGATGTCTTCACATATTTTAAGAATAATCAGCTTCTGAGCTATTCCACATTTTATACCTGTTGTATCTTGATGAAATCGATTTGCCTCTCAGAGTAGATGTTCAGATTCTTTGATCTTTCAAGGCATCTGCAAGAATCTGTCCTGTTTTATCTCTGCTTGAATCTATGAATGTCATGACCTGTCCTTAAATTCTCGTATAGAATAAGTACTATTCCAATTAGCATTGAAATTAAAATTATTTTCAAAGATGAAGTGGGCCAATGGGATTCACTGAGTGTACTCCTCTATGTATTCTCTTACTGCATATGAAATAAGCACTTGCCTCAGTTGTGACAGGGAAGGATATGACATTGTAAGGACTCATTTTAGTGGAAGGAAAGGATTGCTTCTTTCTCTTGTTTCCCTGAACAAAATCTGTTCATAGTCTACCAAAAAAAATAAAATTCTGACTTTTACCTCCAGTTAGACAGAAATATCTGACCTGAATATGTTAAACTCCCACCAAAATGCACTTAATAATAACAAACTATTTCCTCAGTTTCTTTGTTATTGGCAGTACCATTTCCAGTAAACACTTACTTCTGGAATATTTGAATTCTTATATGTTGGAAAGGGAGAAGTGTGACAGAGTTCCTTTCCCATGGGAACCTTGCTGAGAGCTCATTTGAGCTGTGACCTGCTTAAGCTGCAAGGAATTATTAGTATTTTTGTAGGATCTTTAAAATAGAGATCCAGAGTAAAGGATGATGTATCAAAAACAGACATTTTCACTCCTCTATATAGCAAATGAAAAATACCAGAGTATATTTTCTTTCATAGAAAAGTGTTTCAGAACTTTCTCCCTTTATCAGATCCTCTTAATAGGGGCAGCTTATCTGTGAAATTACTTTTTTTCAGTAAAAATTGTTCTATGCAAATTGTGCATCTTGGATCCTAGAGTTCTGACTGGCAGCAGTTAGATTTAAACTCTGTGATTGTATCAAGGCAAGTATAAAATCTTTTTGTAGGTGTGCAAGTTCTTAAGTGAATAACGTAGTGGCTATAGAAATAGTCTGGTACATTCGTATTAATAAATGGAATTTTTAAAATTTTTAAAATGAGTCCAGTAACAGTCTTTTAAACAGTGGCCTGATATTACTTTTTTATAAACGAGAGGAATTGGCAAGGTGAATAGCTGTTTGAGGGATAAAGTCTTTTAATTGTTGGATTCTTTGACTTCCATTACTGTGTAAAGACAAAGAACCACCTAAGCATTTTATTCTAAGAAACAAAAAATGTGGTTCAGTTGTAATAACAACAGCAAAAATTTGTACTTTCAAGGCTTTAGTTTCTCATTCTCTGTTCTTTTTCTTCTGTGGAAGCCATAGTGTTCCCTGCATTCCCAATACCTCCTTACCTAGCTAATTTTTCATTCTCCAGAGATCCCAATTTAAATATCACTTCCATTAGGAAGCTTTCCAAGGTACACTAAATTAAAGTTGTATGTTCTATGGTTTTCATAGTACCTTTGACTTTCCTAGTTCAGCACATATCACATTGTGTTGTACTTACTTGTCCTCACATCTTCCTCCTTAACTAATGGTCAGCTTGCTCCACAATACAAATAACTAGTAATTATTGAATTTATATTATGGGTCAGGCTCTATTCTAAGTATTGAATACTTTACATATTTTATATTTTTTACTTCTTAAAACAAAGCAATGATAACTCTTATCAATCCACTTTACAGATGAGCAAACTGAAATACATAACGATTGAATATCTTGCTCAAGGTTACATAGCCAATAAGTGGATGTTTGCTTTGACTGATAGGGAGTTGTATTTACATAGAGATTTGTGTGCTAAGAAAAACAAAAAAGCAACTAATATACAACTTCTACCTGAAATTTTCCCAGCAATTTGCAGTTTCATTTGACACAAGTCTATTTTTAGGTAGACATAGTTAATGGGCATGCACACACATAGACACACATATATACACATCAAAATAAATACAGTACACATGTGAATATAACTCTTGGAAAATGTCAAAAGTTAAATATTGGGTTGAACATTTTCCATAGGCTTGAAAAAATAAACCTCAGTTGCTTCATGAATCTTGGTTAAATTTGTTGTTCATGAATTGTTGTCATTTTCAGTATATAGCAACATTATGTGGTATCTTAGATGGAGCCTGATCATGCCCCAGAGAGACACGATTATTTACTGGAATATGTCACTGGACGACATCCAGAGGGGGGATCAGAGGATTGTTTTCTTCACTCAAAATTTGCCTGGTGTGCTTTAAACAAAGTCATCAGTAATGTTGATATGTCAACATAATTTAATTTATGATCTTATAAGCTATTGCCCTGAAATCATTAAGTGGTATAAAAAAAACACTATAAATAATCAGACATTGTATCTTACAAAGGCCCTGAGACTTTCGTGACCTTTTGAATGCAAGTTATAAGCAAAAAGAATTTTCTCTCAAAATATCCTAGAAACAGTATTCAATTACTCCTAAACCTCAGACTGAGATTGACATGCATATTAAGAAAAGAATAGAAGTAATTTCTTGTCTTAGAAATCATATGAAGGATTGTGGTTATGTCTTCTTGCTTCTCTTAGTTTTTCTTACTCAGCAAGGTTGCTATGGTTTAAAACTGGCTGTCCTTAGAAAATCAATACTGATGAGTCATGATATCATAGTCACTCATTGGGATATTAAGAATGTTTCTTTTTATTCTGGCCACTATTTAGATGTGTGCATATGAATTAATTAACCTAAGTATACAATCTTGTACAGTTGTTATTAAATTAAACTGTGCAAACTGAAGATTAGCATATCCAAGGAAATCAAAATATACATGGGAGTCAATTTGCAGTGATTTACAGGCTGCTTCAAAAATTTCCACAAAGCATTTCATTTTTTAGTATCCCTATTCATTCTTTTGTTATATTTACAAACCTATCTAAACCCTTCAAAAAAAGTTATCAACTAAGACAACACGTTTTACAATTCCTTTTCCTCTGCCCTCCTCTCACAATTTTAATGGGCTTGGAGAATGTTATGAGCAGGTGCTTCTCTTTTTTATAAATAAGGACTATGCCAGATATCCACTATGGATTTAAAGTATTATATTTTTTTTTTAGATTTAAAAATTGTCATTGAAACAAATCCATAGAGCATACAAAACATATCTTGGTTTTTTCTTTCAAGTAATGTCACTTCAAATTATTTTGAACTTTATCCAGATATAATTGACATATAACAGTGTATACTTTTAAGGTACATCATCTTGATTTGCTATATTTATCTATTACAAAATGATTACCACCATAGTTTTAGCTAATACCTCTATCCTATCACATAGCTACTATTTCTTTTTTGTGGTGAGAACATTTAAGATCTACTCTTGTAGCAATTTTCAAGGATATAATATAGTATTATTAGCTTTAAGCATCAAGCTGTACACTAGACCCTCTAGAACTTATTTGTCTTATAACTGGAAGTTTGCACCCTTTGACCAATATCTCCGCATTTCCCCACATCCTAGCCTCTGGTACCACTTGAGTATTATGTAAAAATCATTACAATCACTTAGTGAGGAAAAGCAATGAATCTGAGATACATGCATACAAGAAGCTTGGGATCACTGGTTACTTGCAGATTTTATAAGATGATAAATGAGAAGATTTGTTTTGTTTCTTCTGTGAGGTTATGATTCTAAACCCTATAAACCTTAGAATTATAGGTTAATGTCCTTTTTCCTTCTTCTAAGAAGCATTGAAATAATTAAAAAATAAAGTATTTTTGTATTCTGTGCTTTGCAGAGTTAAGCTTTGTAGTTAAAACCTACATACTTTAATTTTTATGTTACTCAAGTTATATTTATATACTGGACATATATAATTAATTTGCTATAATTTATTGTTAAATAAGGTCAACAGCAAAAATGGTGTTTCTTTTTCACCTTATTACAAGTTGAAACTAAAAGTCGAGCTTCATTTTAATCCCTTAGTACTTTAACCCAATTCCATGCAGATTGGAATCTCACATTTGTGCTATGAGTGATGTTAGATGCCAATCAAGTTAAGTGCTACTATGTCACTATACAGGATGTCAGAACAGCCTGTGTGAAAGTACCAAGGGAACAGAAAAAACTACTCTTTTTTTAATATAAATTTATTTATTTTAATTGGAGGCTAATTACTTTACAATATTATATTGGTTTTGCCATACATCAACATGAATCCTCCACGGGTGTACACGTGTTCCCCATCCTGAACCCCCTTCCCACCTCCCTCCCCATACCATCCCTCTGGGTCATCCCAGTGCACCAGCCCTGAGCATCCTGTATCATGCATCAAGCCTGGTCTGA
Organism: Bubalus kerabau; assembly: GCF_029407905.1. Classification (NCBI taxonomy): domain Eukaryota; kingdom Metazoa; phylum Chordata; class Mammalia; order Artiodactyla; family Bovidae; genus Bubalus; species Bubalus kerabau. The sequence continues at coordinate 59,217,291 of NC_073647.1, read as the reverse complement.
TGATTTGTTAAGGTTTTCATATATGCTGCTATATTTCTTTATAATAATTCAATAGCATTTGATTGGTATGGTGGTTTTTACTCTGCTACAGAAGGACTTAACAGATATAAGAAGAAACCGTGTCTTCCGGTGTATATATCAGGAAACAAAAAAACTTAACAGCAAGCATACTGGAAAAGAGATAATTGGGGGACTGCTGGGAAGTGTAATAGCAGTTCAGAGTAAGTAGATTATTTTATTCTCTGAGAGAAAATTCTTTGGAAGGTTAGGGAGGGTGACAAGGTATGAAAGCCAAAGGTACTTTTTAATTATATAAGGTAGATCTGAATGATCCTGTAGGTAATAAAACTAATATTTCAAATTAATGGTACAAAAGCTTCAGAATATGTTATAGCTATGTCAGTTCAATTCAGTCGCTCAGTCATGATACCAATTAGTAAATTTCTGGATAAAAAGACCTTAGAGGATTAATCAATAAATTCTTTAGATACTGCCTCTATATAAACCATTTATAAGATATATAAATCTATTTGACTGATTTAGGCAAGCGTATATTAGTTAATTATGGGTTTCCCAGGTAGTGTAGTGGTAAAGAATCCACCTGCCAAGGCAGGAGGCACGAGAGACTCAGGTTTGATCCCTGGGTCAAGAAGATGCCCTGGAGAAGAAAATGGCAACCCATTTCAGTATTCTTGCCAGGAGAATCTCATGGACAGAGGAACCTGGCCATGCAGTCCAAAAGAGTCAGACATGACTGAGCGACTGAGCACAGGCACACGTATTAGTTAATTATAAGTAAATGAAAGCTGTAACCAAATAATTTTACTTAGCATTGCATGAGGGATGGAATGGGGAGGGAGGAGGGAGGAGGGTTCAGGATGGGGAACACATGTATACCTGTGGCGGATTCATTTTGATATTTGGCAAATATAATACAGTTATGTAAAGTTTAAAAATAAAATAAAATTTAAAAAAAAAAAAATAAAAAAAAAAAAAAAATAAAGGACAAAAATCAAAGAGGCCCTCATGAACCAAACTTAAAAGTCTCTTAAACAGGCTTCTCCCTCAACTACCTGTATAACTGTGAGATCTGGACAGTGTGCAATTTCCTTAACATGTCCTTTAAGCCATAATAAACATTATATATAGTGCCAGTTAGGTCCTAGATAACAAGCATTCTAATACATAAGCTACGTTTATTAGATACAGTTCAACTCAAATGTGTCAGTTAATTGTTTAGAGCAAATAGTAATTGAACAAAAAAATTGTTATGGTGAGCTGAAGAGGAAGTAATTAAAAGCAGGGAGGATCAGGAGCAACACTTAAGTCACTCAGTGAAACACAACCTTGAGCAATAAGATATAACTGAAACTGACTAAAACTCTACTACAGTTAACAAATCAACTTTTCTATAATTCTGAGATTGCTGTTTCTGAGCAAATCCCAAGTATGCATCCCAGAAGCAGAGACAATATTGCCCTGTTCTTTGTAACAGTTGATAGAGTTGCTGATTAAGCATACTCAGTGTAAATCATGCCAATTGGCCAAACACAAGGCCTCAGATTCAAGTTCAGTTGTGAAAAGTATTGTTAAGTACCTTGTCTTTCTGAGTACCATATATTGGTGGCAAATCTTGCAATAGTTTCTTCTTCAAAGAAAAACAACAATGCAACTATCTTTTTAAAAGTCCCTTAAGACTTATATATCAGTTGAAACAAAACAACACAATTCTTGCTTTATAGAGGAAAGAGATATAAAATTTGTGGGGAACATACGGGGATGGGGGAGAGTCATCATCTCCACAGTCATTCAACTGATGACTTGTTTGGTTCTTGGCTGTTTCTGATGGGCTCCCCTGTAATTTCAGCCCAGATCAAGCTCTGGGCCAACCTAATGGCATTTCTAATTCTTATAACAGCAATAAAACCAGTTTAATTCTTCCTTCAAGGTCTTAGAGAATCTGGGATCACCAGATTCACTCCAGGCTTACTATAACATGAACCTTCTCTTTTAGGGGAGACTCAAATTAGTTTCATTTTTCCAGATTTCAGCATCAGTTCAAGTGTCAGGGTAATAGATATGATTTCTCTCATTTAAAATCTACTTTGATTTATACAAAAAAAAAAAAAAACCAGATAATTTAACATCCACACAGAATATAGACACACTCAATGTAATAAAGAACTTAAAAAAAAAAACTACTTGATTTCAGGTTGAGCCATAAGAACACAAGGAATGAATCACAAATTGAGTAAAATAATATCAGACTATGTCCATAATGGGCTGATGATAAAATCATGTCTAAATAACAATGAATTAAGGTGGATTAACTCAATTTCATATTTACATAGTTTATATCACACACACTAGAAATGGTGTCAAAGTTAAGACTGTCATTCCTATATAAGAATTTTAATAAATTATGCTAAATGTAAGATTATACACCATTGAAAAGTGTACTTATATTATTATCTCATTGTAATTTTGGTATATTTCTCTCCAGTCTCCCATTCCACTCTAAAGACATTCTTTTTTCCCATTTGCAAAGAAAAGATTATATTTTTATATTTTTATATCTTTATAATGGGAAGAAATGTATTGTTTTAGGGTTGCATGTCTTTTATTGAAGTATAGTTGGTTTACAATGTTGTGTTAATTTATGTTATAAAGCAAAATGCTTTATGCATATTTATGCATAAAGTTATACATATACTATATGTACATTATTTTTTAAATTAATATATTTTTATTGAAGGATAATTGCTTTACAGAGTTTTGTTGTTTTCTGTCAAATCTCAACATGAATCAGCCATAGGTATACATATATCCCCTCCCTTTAGAACCTCCCTTCCATCTCTCTCCCCATTCCACCTACATTCTTTTTCACATCCTTTTCCATTAGGGTTTATCACAGAATACTGAATATAGTTCCCCGTGCTAAACAGTAGGACTTTGTTGTTTATCCATTCTATATACAATAGTTTGCATCTGCTAACCGCAAACTCCCACTCCATCCCTCCCTCACTCTCCTCCCCCTGGCAACCATGTGTCTGTTCTCTATATACCTTTTTTTTTTAACCTCACTGTAATTATACAGTATAAATGCACTCATTTGTATTATTTTTCCATTTAATACTATACTGCACCCATGTTTCTAAGTCTTCAAAAATGTGACATACAATGGCTGCACAATATTTCATTTGGTGGATGGCATCATAGATTATGAAACAATTCTTCTATCACTTGCTTCCAGTCTTTCACTGTTATAAAACTACACTCTGATAATCATTATCGTGCATAAAATAGATTGTGCTTGGGATGATTTCTGAAGCATCTTAGATGTGAACTGAGTCATAGTAATATCATTTTTAAGCAGCCTAATATTTATTCTCAAATTTCTTTCCCAAAGGGTTTTACCAAATTCACTTTCACTAGCAATATACCAGGATATACTGTTCCCATACACCTTTGCAAGCATTGAGTGTTTTCATTATCTTAAATAATTGCTAATTTGCTAACAAAAATCATATTTCATTATTTTAATGTGCATATTTAATGTTACTCATGAGCTCACACATTTTCCACAGATCTGTTGACAGACTCCTTATAAGTTGCCATCATGTCCAAACTTTTCTGAAAGCCCCCAGAAGATATCACATATATGCTCATGTTTACCAGTTGCTATATTTTGTGACTAAGAAGTGGACTTAACAAATATCTATATTTTCTGCACTTATTAAAACTGATTTGTCTTGAGGCAGGCAGACCTTCAGAAGCAGAATAGTTTATTTCTTCTAACAAAAAACACTGATACTAAACGTGTGCTTGAAAACCACTTGGGAAATTTAAGCTGAAAATTTCAGTAGGGAAAGACTGTTTAGGTAAGAAAGAGGCCTTTTGGAATAGTTTAATCTTTATGATTGCCTCCTCAAAAAGAATCTGGGGAAAGCAAGCACATGAGTGACTAGAAAGGGAAGCAGGACAAATAAAAGGAGTGAATAATTTAATTATAATTTTAACTGCTACCAATATTAAATCTTTTTTTAGATAAAGCTTGAACTTCTTCTTTTACCCAAATTACTCCACAGCTCTCAAGGTTTTTTTCATCTGTATTATTGTCCCATATTATTCAAATTTATCACCTGTTATTAATTCACCTTCCACAATCACTGTCATTTGCAGTTTCATTTAGACTCTTCTTGTCTGAATCACCTAGGTGTCAGTGATAAGTACTAGAGAAATAGAAAACAGCAGGGTGAGTGACTGTAAAGACACCTAGTTGAGTGACTGTTTGACATGTATTCCAGACATATGACAGGTAATAATTAAGACTGCTTAATTAGTTTCTGAATATTGGAATGAAGAACAGTAGCAAAACTGAATAGTACTAATGAAATACTGAATTACTATAATCAAAACAATCTTTTCTTTTCGCTAGATAAAAGGCTTTCACATACAATAAGGGTACTGCCTTTCTTTTTGTACAAGAGAAATAAGAGTTGAATTGCCACAGTGATTATAGCAAAGTTCTGGCTTAATTCTTATAATTAAATAATGTAAGAAAGGTATTCAAGAGATTAAAGCTGGAATTTATCACACAAAGGAAAGATTGCATTATAAGGCAAATATGGCATTTTAGGTATATTGCTGTGGATATTTAATAATTAGATGTAATGGGTTAACATCTATGAGCTAAAACAAGAAAACTACTGAACATAAACACATTTGGAACACACACTGTTGTGTTTCATTTCTCTTTTTTGAAATTATGAACAGGTTTGATTAGGACAAAGACTTCCTCTCCCCCAGTTTATTCATTATCTGTTTTTTTCTTTTCTTACTTTCTCCTTTTCTCTCTTTTTCTTCCTTTCTGTTGCCTAATTGTGACTGTGTGTGTGTGTGCTGTTTTTCCCTCTTCAGGAGCAAACAGCTGGGGCTTCCCCCCACTATTAAGACACAGCAACTGCCAAACCTAAATTGTGAAGATTGCAAAATAGATGGAATTCTGAGGGGTGCTTTGTCCCAGAGCATGTGGAATTTGAAAGCAAAAGCAGATGGAGTCCAGGAGAAAGACAGCTTGATGATGATGATTTTAATGATTAAATGAAAATCGAAGTAAGGACCATTGAAGGGTGGAATGAACTGGAAAGCTGTCACAAGGTCACAGAAGGAGAGGAAGGGAGGTTTCAGAAAGTTTCTGTGAACCAGCCTAGCTTTCCTTAAGCAATAAGCCATCGGCAAGAACCCTAATGCTCTAAGAACCCTGAAGCTCCAGGACAATAGATGTGTGTGCCCCCTTGATTAGTGATGGCAGGAAACACAGATGGCTGGTTAACCCATTAGGTACTCAGGAAGAGAAGCCACCAGGGAATTTGTGGCAGCTTCATGTAGCCAGACACAAACAGGTGGCAGACAGCTTAAGCTGGGTTCTTTGTGTTTTGTTTCTGACTTTATTTAAAATAACAGTAGTAAAATGCTTATTAGGCCCTAGCTTGACTTTTTTGTTTTCTTTTTAGCTAAGCGTTGGTGAACAAGAGGACAATATCAGGAAGCTCAGTCTCAATTTTGCTTTGATATTTTTATCTTCCTTATTTCTTGTGATTGTCACAGCCATGCTCATTCTCTGAAAACTGCAATGGAAAATGTTTGAGGGTGACCCAGATAGCTCTCCCTTTAGAGAGAATACTGACCGCTCAACCTCAAAGCTTATCTAAGTCACCCCCATGCTAAGCAGCATGGTAGCTTGGTTCTGTGAATGTGTGAAACTCAAGGGCAGCCATGTCAAATGCAGATGTAATGGCAGGTCAGTTCTGTAGGTGATCACATCTGTTGTCCCATGTTTGTTTATTGTTTGAAGTACACAAAAATGCTTTATGTAATATTATCTACTAAAGGCAGAGAGCAGAGAGGCTGATGCATAAGTTAAGTATATAATCTGTGAATTGCTCCAGTCATTCTTTGATTTGTTGTTAATCCAATTTTTGTGGCTTGCTCAATTTTGCATTTCAGGGAAAACATTTTTAAATGCTGTAAAATAAAATAGAAGTTTTTGTTGTACAGCTGCAAGAAACCAGATTTTCAATCTGAGCATGCCTTTCATATCAGGTGCTTGTGACAAAATATTTAACTGGTTCAGAAGAATGTGGTATAACCTTTGGCCTCCTTATAATAGAAGAAAAGGCAAAACAAGTTAGAAAAAGATGCAGTAAGTAATAGCTACGATGCTGTAAGTAATAGCTGACCAGGGTCAGTTTCAGACCAGAAATTCTGTAGGACTATATACAAAATGATTGTTTTTCCTATACCAGAAAGATATTCATGAGGCAACACAAAATAAAAGTAGGAAAAGCTGAGTTTGTAATTACCAGGCTTCCACTCTGCTCCTACATGTGGCTAAAGTAGGTTTCATTCATAGGAGTTCCTGTCAAGAAATACATTGGGGAAATGTTGGGTTAAACAAACTTAAAGAATTATCTTTGCTAATAGTCTTCCCAGTCATTTATAAGCTTAAGCACATTGTGAAATTTCCAAAATGTATATGTACAATGTTTGCTACCCATATTTGAGAATATAGAATTTTATTGTGCTTTTTGTTATAGGGCATTTCATGATGTAAGCTGAGACAGAAATAGCTTATTGGTACTGTGAAGCATTGACATCCCCTATGCCATATCAAAATAGAAACCAGGAGATTAGCAATTGAAATTCAGGGAAGATGCAAATCTAGTGAGGATGAGGGGGAGCATAACAGCTTTAACTTAATAAATTTCTAACTCAACATTTTCTAATGTGTGTGGTGCAGATTTCCTGTTCCAAATGACATCAAATATTGGGGGGAAAATGTGATTTTGTGGTCAAATGAGTTTAGGCAAAATTCAATTCAATGAAATTAAGCAGATTTCTTTTAAAAGACACCTCTTTGAATTGTTTTAAAAGCAGACAATTAGTGTGGTGGTTATCCAGTTCACAAATTTCCCCTTCTCTGGAAACTGCTCCTATTACTCAGAAATATGTCCTATGCAGTCACATAAGTTCTGATACCCTGGACATGGCTTATTGGTCAACTGGGCTTCACTGATGTCTGTGACATTTAAGTGGCCATGAGAGGTGGTTTCCAAATCTGACTCCACCCTCACATGGAAGTTAGGCAAAAACACTGATTCCTGTGCCTCAAGATCTCTAAATTGGAATGTATTGTACTTAATTTATATGGCAAATGTTTAATAATTATAGCTAAGAATTATTGAAGACTGGCCATGCAGTATATATCAAGCACTGCAGTTCTTAACAAGATTTCCTATCCTGTCCAGTACTGATGTCAGGATGTACATTTGGAAAGTTCTGTAAATTCTTGCTGCTGAGAACTGTAGTAGTTACTCTTACTGAGAATCCATCAGTCAACGGTTTTTTATTTTTGTGAATTACCACACTATCCTTCTAACAAATTCCCTTTAAGGCTTATGCTAGCACAAGTTGAATTCTGTTACTTGCAACCCAAAGAACCTTAACTAATACAGTTTTGGGATTTCCTAGAAGAGGATTATAACATGCAGAGTTTCACAACTATACTTAACCACTGGATGCTTTTTCTCAAGGAGCTTCTTGTTACATCAGTGTTCTGCTGCACATGGTTTGGGGACTCACTAGTTTCTGGTAATTGATTTTACAGTGCTGTGAATTTCCTGCAGACTATACACTGAATGTTGAATTTTAAGCTTAGTTCTAGAGGTTATATTAATTGCTTTACTGTAAGTTCTTCTGCCTTTTCTAAAGCCAGCTTGTACATCTGGAAGTTCTTGGCTCATGTACTATTGAAGCTTAGCTTGAAGGATTTTGAGCATTACCTTGCTACCATGTTAAATGAGTGCAATTGTGTGGTAGTTTGTACATTAATTGGCATCGCCTTTCTTTGGGATTGGAATGAAAAGTGACCTTTTCCAGTCCTGTGGCCACTGCTGAGTTTTCCAAATTTGCTGTCCTATTGAGTGCAGCACTTTCACAGAATCATCTTTTAGGATTTGAAATAGCTTGGCTGGAATTCCATCACCTCCACTAGCTTTGTTTGTAGTGATGCTTCCTAAAGCCCACTTGACTTTCCATTCCAGAATGTCTGGCTCTAGGTGAGTGATCACACCATCATGATTATCCAGGTCATTAAGATTTTTTGTATAGTCCTTCTATGTATCCTTGTCATCTCTTCTTAATATCTTCTGCTTCTGTTAGGTCCATATCATTTCTGTACTTTATTGTGTCCATCTTTGCATGAAAATATTCCCTTGGTATCTCTAATTTTCCTGAAGAGATCTCTACTCTTCCCCATTCTATTGTTTTCCTCTATTTCCTTGCATTGTTCACTTAGGAAGGCTTTCTCATCTCTCCTTGCTATTCTTTGGAATTCTGCATTTATGGATATATTTTTCCTTTTCTCCTTTGCCTTTTCTTTCTCTTCTTTTCTCAGCTATTTGTGAGGCCACCTCAGACAGCCATCTTGCATTTCTTTTTCTTGGGGATGGTTTTGATCACCACCTTCTGTACAATGTTATGGACCTCCATCCATAGTTCTTCAGGTACTTGGTCTATCAGGTCAAATTGCAAACATCTGTTGGATCATAGAAAAAGCAAGAGAATCACAGGAAAACATCTATTTCTGCTTCACTGACTAGGCTAAAGCCTTTGAGACTGTGTGGATCACAACAAACTGTGGAAAATTCTTAAAAGTTTTGGAATACCAGATCACCTTACCAGCTTCCTGCAAAACCTGTATGCAGCTCAAGAAGCAACTACACTGAACAAATTGCAAATTGGGAAAGGTGTAGGTAAAGGTTATATATTTTCACCCTGCTTATTTAACTAATATGCAGGGTACATCATGCAAAATGCCACACTGGATGATGCACAAGCTGGAATCAAGATTGATGAGAGAAATATCAATAACCTCGGATATTCAGATGACATCACTCTTATGGAAGAAAGTGAAGAGGAACTAAAGAGTCTCTTAATGAAAATGAAAGAGGAGAGTGTAAAGCTGGCTTTTTAAAACTCAACATTTAAAAATTAAGATCATGGCATCTGGTCCCAACATTTCATGGAAAATAGACGAGGAAACAATGGAAACAGTGACAGACTTTATTTTCTTGGGCTCCAAGATCACTGCAGATGGTGACTGCAACCATGAAATTAAAAGACACTTGCTCCTTGGAAGAAAAGCTATGACCAACCTAGACAGCATGTTAAAAAGAAGAAACCTTACTTTTCCGACAAAGGCCCATACAGTCAAAGCCATGGTTTTTCCAGTAGTCATGTATGGATGTGAGAGCTGGACCACAAAGAAGGCTGCACACTGAAGAATTGATGCTTTCAAACTGTGGTTTTGAAGAGACTCTTGAGACTCCCTTGGATTGCAAGGAGATGACATTAGTCAATCCTAAACGAAATCAGCGCTGAATATTAATTGGAAGAACTGATGCTAAAGCTGAAGCTTCAATACTTTGGCCACCTTATATGAAGAGCTGACTCACAGGAAGAGATTCTGATGCTGGAAAAGACTGAAGGGAGAAGGAGAAGGGGACAACAGAGGACAAGATGGTTGCATAGCATCACCGAATCATTGGTGATGAGTTAGAGCAAACTCTGGGAGATGGTGAAGGACAGGGAGGCCTGGTGTACTGCAGTCCATGGGGGTCACAAAGAGTTGGACAAAACTGAGCAACTAAACAATATGTTCTTAGATTTAGGGCACAATTAAATACAAGTAAATAAAGCCCTGATACTCAGTTTCATGATTTCTCTTAGAAAAGAAATCGGGACTCTCCCTCAGTGATACAGTACTATTTGTACATGACAAGGCTTTCTCAATCACCTACAGATTTTACATTAAAGACATATAAATCTACAATGAACCCAGAGGCAAGATCCAGATGATTTAATCCATGGCTGGTCATTCTATAGCCATAAGTAAATTAAAAAGAAAGTATTAATTGAATTGATCAGATCAGATCAGTCGCTCAGTCGTGTCCGACTCTTTGCGACCCCATGAATCGCAGCACGCCAGGCCTCCCTGTCCATCACCAACTCCCGGAGTTCACTCAGACTCATGGCCATCGAGTCAGTGATGCCATCCAGCCATCTCATCCTCTGTCGTCCCCTTCTACTCTTGCCCCCAATCCCTCCCAGCATCAGAGTCTTTTCCAATGAGTCAACTCTTTGCATGAGGTGGCCAAAGTACTGGAGTTTCAGCTTTAGCATCATTCCTTCCAAAGAAATCCCAGGGCTGATCTCCTTCAGAATGGACTGATTGGATCTCCTTGCAGTCCAAGGGACTCTCAAGAGTCTTCTCCAACACCACAGTTCAAAAGCATCAATTCTTCGACACTCAGCCTTCTTCACAGTCCAACTCTCACATCCATACATGACCACAGGAAAAACCACAGCCTTGACAAGACGAACCTTTGTTGGCAAAGTAATGTCTCTGCTTTTGAATATGCTATCTAGGTTGGACATAACTTTCCTTCCAAGGAGTAAGCGTCTTTTAATTTCATGGCTGCAGTCACCATCTGCAGTGATTTTGGAGCCCCCAAAAATAAAGTCTGACACTGTTTGCACTGTTTCCCTATCTATTTCCCATGAAGTGATGGGACCGGATGCCATGATCTTCGCTTTTTTTCTGAATGCTGAGCTTTAAGCCAACTTTTCCACTCTCCACTTTCACTTTCATCAAGAGGTTTTTTAGTTCCTCTTCACTTTCTGCCATAAGGGTGGTGTCATCTGCATATCTGAGGTTATTGATATTTCTCCCGACAATCGTGATTCCAGCTTGTGTTTCTTCCAGTCCAGCGTTGAAAAAAAAATAATAATCTGACTTTCTAAATGTCTAAAAGATTATGAAAAAATCACAGGATAAAATTCATTAAAATAGCAGCAAATTCAGTTAAAATCTAAATTATGCCATTTATTAGCTCTGTAGCTTTGGAAAAGGTCTTGTATACTTCTAGAAGCCAATTCCCTGTTCTACAAAATGGAGACAATTTCTCCCTTTCTTTGTGTGGGGGGGGTATGACTAAATGAAATAATACTCATTATAATATAGTTACCACTTACTAACATAGTTTTACATACCAAGAACTATGCTAAGCCCTTTAATTAATTTCCATATTTAATTTTCTAAACCATCCTGTGAGGTGATTACTATTTATTTTTCCATTTTGTTGATAAGGAAACCTAAGAAATACTAAGGACATTGCCTAAGGATGCTTAGTAAACAAGAGTCAAGATACAAACCAAGAAAGTTGGACTTCAGTGCCTACTGTAAGTATTTAATATTTATCCATTTCCTCCAGAAAGCTTTATCTGTCCCTTTGACTAACTGTCAGTAGAGAAACATCCTAACAGTACATTCAGATTGTGAAGAAAAAGAGTATAAATTTGGGTGGGTGATACTGGTGAATTCTGTTCTTGGTCAAGTTAGGCATCTTTAGAAGGATGATCTCAGTGGAAGGGAGAAAGGATTGAATGGCCAAGAGAATCACAGTAAAACAAGGAAAACTGACTGGAGCACCTGTATCATAGAAAGAAACCTGAAGGAGTGCTAGGTTTTGGGTGTGAGGTAAGGGTTTTACCTAGAGTGGGAATGTGGATTGTTTAAAAAAGAATAGGTTAAGACACATGGGGATAAAATGTTCAAAGTTTGAAGAGTAAGGATGAGCAAACTGGTTTGTTTGGATAAAGAACAAAATTTAAATTAAAAGGTATGAAACCAATGAGGATAGCTAGATTGAGAAATGTGCTGTGTGATTAGTTGCTCAGTCATGTGAAACTGTGAACCCATGGACTGCAGCCCACCAGGCTCCACTGTCCATGGAATTCTCCAGGCAAGAATCCTGGAGTGGGTTGCCATGCCCTCTTTCAGGGGATCTTCCTGACCCAGGGATCAAACCCAGGTCTCCCACATTGCAGGCAGATTATTTACCATCTGAGCCACCAAGGAAGCAGATTGAGAAATAACCCAAGGATAAAGTGCCTCCCTCTGCCCTCTGTTTTGTATAGGAGTTGTTACTTTGTGTGAGGCACTATCCTAATCATTTTACTTGCATGAAATCTTCAAATGCTCATTCCAACTCTATGAAGTTGGCACAATTACTAGATTTATTTTACTGTTGAGGAAAATGAGAAACATAGAAGTTCAATAACTTACACAAGGTTACTAGGAAGTGTAAGAGCCAGAATTGAAACATAGGAAACTGAGCTTCTGATCCTATGATATTTATCAGTGTGTTCTACCACTTTGTAGCCTGGCTTGGCTTAATTATGTTACTCTCTTTCTCATAAAACCAAAATAGCTTCTTATGGCTTCTATTAGCAAATTAACCTTCCTCTCCCTGACCTTTAGGGATCAATATCAACTTGAAACTCTTGATCATCAACATCATTTTTCATTACTCTCTCCAAATGGACCCTCCTCTATTATAGAGAAATTAATGTTTCTCTACCCAGAATGCCCTCTCTCAGCTGATTCATTGTCTGAATTCCTCTAAAATTCAGCTCAAAAAACTTTAGCTATTTCCTCCAAGAAGCCCTCTCTGACTTTTTCCATTGAATATCAATTCTAAATTATTCTTTTTTTCCTCATAAAAAGTATTAGCTCAGTGGATATTGAGTGAATGCTGATTACGTTACCCTTAGTAAATTTACTTATAAGTGATATTGAGTCTATGTGTTTCTGATCGTGTGTCCTTCTGCTAAATGGATTATCAGCTCCTTGCCATCAAACAGTATATTTGACCACAATATCCATTTATTTGATGTTGACCACATAGAACAGGTGAAATTGTAAGAAGATAGTAGCAAAAACAGTGGGAAAGTATTTCCTTTCTCACCATCTGTCCAGATACAGATTTTTTTAAAAACTCAATTTTTATCTGAGAAAAGTTTAAGTTCAGACTGTTAATATTTTCCCCAACCAGGAAGAAATACCAGTGTAGTAAAGGTTGAGGCTCATTTTCTTACTTGTGAAGATCAGATCATTGGTTCAAAAAACATCAGAGTTTAGCTTTGAAATAAGTGTAGGTAAACCATGCCTTTTTAAAACAAAGGTTTTAATTTACAGAGCCCTGCAGAGATTGATTATTTCATAATTACTGAAAAATGGCAAGTATCCCACATACTAGCCTTTCCTTCTGAATATAAATATGTACTTGCTTATGTACAGATATTTGTTTGGCGACCAGACAATGGAGAAGATTCCCACTTGTGTTTAGTGGAATGGAGTCAGTTGCTGCTACTGCTGCTAAGTCACTTCAGTTGTGTCCAACTCTGTGTGACCCCATAGACAGCAGCCCACTAGGCTCCCCTGTCTCTGGGATTCTCCAGGCAAGAGTACTGGAGTGGGGTGCCATTGCCTTCTCCAATGGAGTCAGTTGGTACTCATTAATTCAGCCAAGGTTTTCTCTGCTAATGGAAAAACATGTCTGCCTGTGTAGCTAAACAAACGCTTGATTATTCACTTTCTTTTGGCAAATGACAGAGTGGAAATGCCCACGATACTTGTTTATCATGAATGACTGTTGGGAGTGATCCCTTGGTAAAAGGAACACTGTACAAGCCAAGACAATAAGGATAAATTTAAATACTGTGGAATTCTTTGTGTGTTAATATATATCCAAGCCTTCATGTAGTTTTTGTTTTCTCTGAATACCCTGTGATTCTGTGGAATCTTTCTTCTGTAGGGCTCCAAGCTTAGATTAAAGGAACTAACATAAGTTACCCAGTGTTTACTCAAGTCCAGACAGTTCACGGCTCTTTTTGAACTCTTAAAGTAACATAATAAAGACTAACCATGGTTTTTGCCCTCAAAAATCTTGTTCTTAAATAGATATATGATCATATAACTTTCTGGGTGAAGTAGTTGTGAATAAAAAGAATGTGTAAACTATATATAGCAGGAGAGATGATTGAAATTTATTTGAACTAAAAAGAGGAAGTGTTAAATCAAACTAAGACACATATAAGTCTTTGTTTCCAATTAGCTCAGCTGATTAAAGCAAGGTATTAATGAAGACAAAGTACAATGGAATTCGAAATTAAGTAGGAGTACAAAGATCTGAGTTACAGTTTCAATACTACAATTATCTGTTTGACATGAGCAATGGGATCACTATTGCAACCCTTAAAAATATATATTTGCTATAAAAATATATATTTGCTAAACTGCAGTTCAAACTTCACTAGTCATACTTTTTCAAAAAATACCTTATTGAAATATGATTGATACTTTTTAAAATTGTATTTAATGTATACACCTTGATGAGTTTAGAGTTAAGAACACACCTGCGAAACTATCACACAATCAATGGCATAAACATATCACCTCCAAAAGTTTTGTCCTGCCTTCTATGTTTTTTTGTGATAGTAGCCCTTAACATAAGATCTAATGTTTTAGTAAAATTTAAGCATACAATACAGTTTAATTAACTATAGATCGTATGCAGTAGAGTAGTTATCTAGGCTTTGCACTACTGAAACTTTATACTTTTTAACCACACCTCCCCATTTCCTCCTACACTCAGCCCATAATAACCAGAATTCTACTCTCTGCTTCTGTTAATTTGATTATTTTAGAGTCCTTATATAAGTGAGACCGTGTAGTATTTGTCCTTCTGTTCCTGACTTATTTCACTTAACATTATGCCCTCAAGGTTTATCTATGTTGTCAAAAATAATAAGATTTCTTTTTTTTTCATGGTTGAATATTATCTCATTGCATAGAAGCTTTGTTTACCCATTCATCCACTGATGGACATTTTGGTTGCTTTTATGTCTTGGCTATTGTGAATAATGGTTCAGTGAACATGGATGTACAGATATCTCTTCGAGATCCTGATTTCAATTCCTTTGTATATACCCAGAAGTGGAATTGCTAGATCATATAGTAATTCTAGTTTTAATTTTGTAAGAACCATCCATACTGTTTTTCACAGCAGCTGTACCAATTTATATTCCTACCAACAGTATACTAAGAAGGCATCCTATGGAATGGGAGATTTTTGCAAACCACTTATCTGATAAAAGATTAATGTTCAAAATGCATAAGGGCAAAATACTGGAGTGGGTTGCCATTTCCTTCTCCGGCGAATCTTTCCAACCTACGGGTTGAACCCAGGTCTCCTGCACTGCAGGCAGATTCTTTACCAACCGACCACCAGGGAATCCCATTAATTATCAGGGTAATGAAAATTAAAACCACAATAAAATATCACTTCACACTTGTTACAATGGCTATTATCCAAAAAGCAAAACACCAAGTGTTGATGAGAATGTGGATAAAAAGGAATGCTTGTAATATTTTTAGCAGTAACCAAAAGACATTAAAAATATGGTTTTAGAAAAGAGATATCACAGGGCCATAGAATTTAAATATCTCATTACTCTCATTTCTTTTTCAGAACACATAAATTTTAGAGAAATTATTCTTTAAATAAGTCAATTTCATCATCTCTTATTTAGCTACTTCATAAAAGATAATCTGCTACAATTTGTGTGATTGAGACATAGTACTCAACTGCTCTAAACTTAAAGCCCTTCCTTTGTAAAAACAGAAATGAGGACTAAATACATATATGTATATAAAACATCTAACACAGGGCTTGGTACATAGTACATGCTCAAAATAAACTCTGGAGGCACTAGAATATTAATACTAAAGCCACTAGAAAGCAATCTAATTTATCATCACATCAAAAAGAATAAAATATCTAGGAATAAATCTAACTAAGGAGGTATAAAGATCTGTACTCAGAAAACTATAAGACACTGATGAAAGAAATGGAAGATGACATAAACAGATAGAAAGTTGGAGCACATTTATAGATTGGAAGAATTAATACTGTTAAAATAATCACACTACTGAAGGCAGTCTACTGATTGACATTTTTTACAGAACTAAAGGAAATACTTTTAAAATGTGTATGGAAACACAAGAGACTCTGAGTAGCCAAAAATATCTTGATAAAGAAGAATAAAGCTGGAGGTATCACAGTCCTTGACTTCAGACTACACTACAAAGCTATAGTAATCTAAACAATATGATACTGGAGCAAAAACAGACACATAGATCAATGGAACAGAATAGAGAGCCCCCAAACAACCCTACACTAACATGGGCAATTAATCTACAACAAAGGAGGCAAAAATATACAATGGGGAAAGGTGACCTCTCCAGTAAATGGTGTTGGGAAAACTGGACAAATACAGTTTAAACTAGACTACTCTCTCATACTAGGCACAAAAATGAACTCAAAATAGATTGAAAGCTTAAACATAAGACCTGAAATCATAAAGCTTCTAGAAGAAGTTTTATATAGGCAATAAGTTCTTTGATATTGGTCTTGGTAATATTTTTTGGCTATGTCCCCTCAGGCAAAGGAAACAAAAGCAAAAATAAATGGGACTAGAACAAACAAAGTCCTTTTGTACAGTGAAGAAACCTATCAACAAAATGAAAAGGCCACCTACTGAATGGGAGGAGATATTTGCAAATGATATATCAGTAAGGGATTAATATCCAAAATATACAAAGAACTTTTACTATTCATCGTATAAAACCCAAACATTTCAAATTAAAAATGGGCAGAGGGCTTAAATAGACATTTTCTGAAGAAAATATACAGATACTCAGTATCACTAATCATCAGGAAAATGTAGATCACAACCTTAATGAGATATCACACCACACAATGCAGAAAGACTATTATCAAAAAGACAACAAATAGCAAGTGTTGGAAAGGATGTGGAAAAAAGGAAGGCCCCATGCATTGTTGGTGGTGTAGCCACTACAGAAAACAGTATGCAGATTCCTCAGAACATTAAAAATAGAACTACCACATGCTTCAGAAATTCAATCTTTGGTATTTATCTGAAGAAAACAAAAACACTTATTAGAAAAGATATATGTACCCTTATGTCCACTGCAGTATTATGTACAATAGCCAAGATATGGAAGCATCCATAGATGAATGGATGGATAAGAAAGAGGTGGTGTGTGTGTGTACATGTGTGTGTGTGATGGAATATTGAAAGTGAAAGTGCCAGTTGTTCAATTGTGTTCGACTCTTTGCAACTGCATGGACTATAGCTCTCCAGGATCCTCTGTCCATGGAATTCTCTAGGCAAGAATATTGGAGTGGGTAGCCATTCCCTTCTCTAGGGGATCTTCCTGATCCAGGGATCAAACCCAGATCTCCTGCATTGCAGGCAAAGTCTTTACCATCTGAACCACCAGGGAATCCCAATGGAATATTACTCAGACATAAAAATAATGAAATCCTGCATTTGTAATAACATGAACAGACCTAGAGGATGTTATGATAAAGTGAAATAAGTCAGACAGAGAAAGACAAATACTGTATGATTTCACTTCCATGTGGAATCTAAAAAACAAAACAAAAGAACAAACATTTTGATATTTGGCAAAACTAATACAGTTATGTAAAGTCTAAAAATAAAATAAAATTTAAAAAAATAAATAAATAAAATACCAAAAAAAAAAAAGAACAAACATAACAAAATAGAAACAGCTATAGATACAGATAACAAACAAATGGTTGCCAGAGGGGAGGGTTTGGAGAGAAGAAAGAAATAAGTGAGGGAGGTATAAACTCCCATTTGTAAAATAAATGAGTCACAGGTATGAAATATGCAGTGTGGGAAGTAGAGTCAATAACTATGTAATATATTTGTATGATGATACATTATAACTAGGCATCATGGTGATCATTTTGAATTGTACAGAAATATTGAATCACTCTATTGTGTAACAAGAACAAACATGGTGCTGTAATAAATTACACTTCAAAAAAAGAAACCTCATAGAAAAAGATCAGATTTGTGGTTACTGGAGGTAGGGGGTAGAGGGAGGGGGAATTGGATGAAGGCAATGAAAATATATAAACTTCCAGTTATAAGATAAATAAATATAGGTATATAACATACCAAAAGAAGAAGGAAGAGGAGGAGGACAGGGGAAGGGGAGGGATTAGAAAAGCAGCAGAAGAAGAAGGCCACTAGAATCATACTGCTGCTGCTGCTGCTGCTAAGTCGCTTCAGTCGTGTCCGACTTTGTGCGACCCCATAGACGGCAGCCCACCAGGCTCCCCCGTCCTTGAGATTCTCCAGGCAAGAACACTGGAGTGGGTTGCCATTTCCTTCTCCAATGCATGAAAGTGAAAAGTGAAAGTGAAGTCGCTCAGTCGTGTCTGACTCTTAGCGACCTCATGGACTGCAGCCTACCAGGCTCCTCTGCCCGTGGGATTTTCCAGGCAAGAATACTGGAGTGGGGTGCCATTGCCTTCTCCAGAGTCATATTACTTGGGTTCAAATTCTAGATTTCCTATTTATTCACTGTGTGACCTTGGACAACTTATTTAACCTTCCTAAACCTAAATTTTTTCTTCTGTAAAATAGAAATAATGGTACCTACTTTATAGGATTTTTATGAATACTAAATACAATGAGATATGTAGAACAAGTCCTGGCACATAAAGCTCAATAAATATAATTCATTTACTCAACACATGTTTATGGAACATTTCCCATATGCCTGTCACTGTTCTGTTGTGCAAAACAATGGACAGCCAAGGCAGAAAATAATCCTTGCTTTCATGGATGTCCTATTCTGATTGGGAAAATAAACAATACATAAACAAATAATATCAAATATAAGTACCATGCGGAAACTAAAGCAGAATAAGGGACTAGGGAGAGGAGGCAGGAAGCATTCTATGTTTACTTAAGGTTGTTTCAAAAGGCTTCTTCCCTGAGGATATAGCAGTTAATCAGAGACCTAGAAGATGTCAAAGTAGACAGCCATGTACACATGAAGAGGAAGAACATTTCGTATAGAGATAGCAGTCAGTGTAATGCTCCTAATAAGGCAAAAATAATCTTGGTGTTCTCTAGGAAGAACAAAGACATTGATGCCTATGGGAAATAGTGAGTGAGAAGGGAAAGAGAAGGAGGAAATGGGATTAGATCAGAGAGGTAGGCAGGGGTCAGATCACGTTGCATGTGCATGCTAAATTGCTTCTGTCGTGTCTGACTCTTTGCGACCGTATGGACTCTACCCTGTCAGGCTCCTCTGCCCATGGGATTTCACAGGCAAGAATACTGGGAGTGGGTTGCCATCCCTTACTCCAGGGGATCTTCCCAATCCAGGTACTGAATCCTCATCTCTTATGCCTTCTGCATTGGCAGGTGGGTTCTATACCACTAGCGACACCTGAGAAGCCCAGATCACGTTGGATTGTGTCAAATGCTAGCTATCATCGTTATCATTAATCTCAAGGGGTCTTGAATACTGAAGTAATGTTTTTATTCCATTTAGTAAATCCTCATAATTATGAAGCTATCATCGTTATCGTTAATCTCAAGGGGTCTTGAATACTGAAGTAATGTTTTTATTCCATTTAGTAAATCCTCATAATTATGAAGCAGAAACTTCTTATGAAAATGATAATAATTGTAATAATGGCTGACTTCATGATTTGACCTTTTACAAAGTGCTTTTCACATACATGATTTCATTTACTGTTTACAACAATCCTGTATGTTGTTATTAGTAACTGTAAGATAATTACTAATATCTTTCATTTGAGGAGACAAAGGTAAAGTACTTGTGCAGTCACATGGGAAAGTAGGTGGGAGATATGGGCCTCCAGTTCATTGCTTTATTTATATCAAGTCTCTTTGTTTTGTTGATCAAGTTAAAAAAAAAGGTAATGGACAAAGGAAGATCTGAATTAGGAACTAGCAAGGGCTTCCCCTCTGACTCAGTGAGTAAAGAATCTTCCTGCAGTGCAGGAGATGCGAGTTTGATCCTTGGGTCCAGAAAATCCCCTGGAGGAGGAAATGGCGACCCACTCCAGTATTCTTGCCTGAAAAACCCCATAGACAGAGGAGCCTGGTGGGCTACAGTCCAAAAGGTCGAAATGAGTCAGACACAACTGAGTGCCTAAGCACACAGCGCACAGAGGCCTGTTCCACAGGTACAATTAGAACTGAGAATCCTGATTTCATTTCCTCAGTATAACCAGTATCTGGATTCAGGGCACCTACTTGTTATTGAAGGAGAATCTATTTGTTTCTAGTACTTTCTAATTTCATGAATAGTACAATAAAATTCTTAAAGAAGTGACTGTTGCTTACTCTCACCCTCTGGTGTTTTCCATTAGTTCAAGGATAAAGTAGACTTATGAAGGACAACATCTGAATTTGAGCAAAAAGACAATCTCATTTAGGAAGAATTATACCTTTCAAACACAGAGATGCTGAAGCTTGGAGCCAATCCATTCTACATGTAACATTTATTAAGATTATTAAATGCTGACCAAGTTAACTGTGAAATAGAAGACATGGAATCAGACTGTTACTTTGTCTTTTGCTTTACATACTTTTGAGGTTGTTTCATAGGGCAAAAAAGTCAAATGATATGCAGTGATTTGTAAAACAGAGCAGAATTAAAATTAAAAGCCATATGTGCTACTTGAGAATCAATTTTTCTTTTAGTCATTTATTTTCTTTTGTGCATCTTTTTCTCCCTGATATTCCATGAGCCAGTTTTGTAATGGTTGCTTTTGTCTGCTCTGTGCCCTCAGGTAAGACAATTCAGCTGGCAATCCTAATCATATTAATACTCTACTGATATTATCCAAAGAGACTTAGCTGTTGTGAGCCATACTGCACTAAACCTATTAGCTTGTTAACATACCTGTTGATAAGTCTGGCCAATAACATTATTATGTATGATAGGAAATACAAAAAAAATGCATACATGGTTTTTGTCCTCAAAGTGTATGCAATCCAAATAGGGAGCCAAGCATGTATAAATAAAAGTTGACTGAAGTATAAGAAATTATTATTAAATATATATTCAGTCAGATACATAATCTTGAACTTTAAGTTTTTTTTTTCCTTTTAGTTTTCTAGAAATCCTTATTGCAAAAAATCCCTGTCTTAAAATGCTTTACAAATGACCTATAATAATGCAAGTTGATGTTGAAAGTTCCCTAGCTTTCTAACCTGGATTAAATATCTTGTCTTTTCAATACTAACAGAGCTTGAATGGTGATTGACTTAAACAATTTTTCTTACATGTGAAAATGTATAGCACTAGTAAGTTATTATTGTCTATTCAACAATACAGAAAGAGTATCAGGACACCATTTTAGGGGTTTCCCTGCTAGCTCAGCTAGTAAAGAATCTGCCTGCAATGCAAGAGACCCCAGTTCAATTTCTGGTTTGGGAAAATTCCCTGGAGAAAGGAAAAGATTCAGTATTCTTGGGCTTCCCTGGTGGCTCAGAAGATAAAGAATCTACTGCAATGCAGGAGACCTGGGTTCAGTCCCTGGGTTGTGAATATACCCTGGAGGAGGGCATGACAACCCGCTCCAGTAGTCTTGCTTGGAGACTCCCCATGGATGGAGGAACCTGATGGGCTACAGTCCATGGGGTCAAAAAGAGTTGGACAGGACTGAGCAAGTAAGCACAGCACAGCACACGTTAGATATTACTGAAATATTACTATGTTGCTAAGCCGCTTCAATCATGTCCAACTCTGTGTGACCCCATAGATGGCAGCCCACCAGGCTCCCCCGTCCCTGAGATTCTCCAGGCAAGAACACTGGAGTGGGTTGCCATTTCCTTCTCCAATGCATAAAAGTGAAAAGTGAAAGTGAAGTCGCTCAGTCGTGTCTGACTCTGTGCGACCCCATGGACTGCAGCCTACCAGGCTCCTCCATCCATGGGATTTTCCAGGCAAGAGTACTGGAGTGGGATTACTATAGCCACGTCCATTTGTAGATAAATAAGCTTCTGTGGTCTGGTCTGAGGACTTAACCATTATTTAAGCATTGTTTCTCAAAGCATCATCTGAGGATCAGTCTTATCAAAATTACATGCAGTATTTGTTAAATTACAAAATTTTTAGCTTCAGTTCACATCTACTAAATTTAAATATCTGTAGGTAAGGTTCAGGAATTTCTATTTGTAACAAACTCTCTAGGTATACACCAGGTACACATCATATATTTGGAGCCAAGTTTAATAGCATAACCATAGGTTTTATAGAGTAATGTATTTCATTTTTGGAGAAGGCAATGGCAACCCACTCCAGTACTCTTGCCTGGAGAATCCCATGGACGCAGGAGCCTGGTAGGGTGCAGTCCGTGGGGTCACTGAGAGTCAGACACCACTGAGCGACTTCACTTTCACTTTTCACTTTAATGCATTGGAGAAGGAAATGGCAACCCACGCCAGTATTCTTGCCTGGAAAATCCCAGGGATGGCAGAGCCTGGTGGGCTGCCGTCTATGGGGTCGCACAGAGTCGGACACGACTGAAGCGACTTGGCAGCAGCAGCATTTCATTCTTAAAAAATCTGCCAATTTCAAATATATTGTTATTAATAATTGAGGGAGGCTTATTCCTTTCCTCAGATAACTAGTAATGTTTTCCCATTGCTTTCTTTTTCCTTACACTTGGTTTCATTTTATTGTGGTTATATATATATATATATATATATATATATATATATATATATATAAAACATTAAATTTGTCATTTTAACCATTTTCTGGTGTATGAATCAGTGGCATGAAATATGTTCACAAGGTTTTGCAACCATCACCATGATCTATTTATAAAATTTTTCATCACCTCGAACAGAAACTCCTTACATATTAATGATAACTACACATTCCTTTCCACCAAGCTCTCATAACCTCTAATCTGCTTCCAGTCTTTATGCAATTGCCTATCCTAGATATTTCACATAAGAGAACTCATACAATATTTGTCCGTCATGGTTGGCTTATTTCTTAAAGCAAAACTGCAAGGAAATCAGTCCATCTTAAAGGAAATCAGTCCTGAATATTCATTGGAAGGACTGAAGCTGAAGTTTCAATACCTTGGCCACCTGATGCAAAGAACTGACTCATTAGAAAATATCCTGATGATAGGAAAGATTGAAGGCAGGAAGAGAAGAGGACCACAGAAGATGAAATGGCTGGATGGCATAACTATGGACATGAGATTGAGCAAGCTCCAGGTGTTGCTGATGGACAGGGAAGCCTGGAGTGCTGCAGTCCATGGGATTGCAAAGAGTCAGACATGAATGAGGAACTGAACTGAACTGAATGTTTTCAAGGTTCATCCATATCATAGCATATATCTGAACTTTATTTTTCTTTTCATGGTTAGATAACATTCAATTATATGTATAAGCCATGTTTTAATTACCCATTTGCTTCTTGATGAACACTTAGGTTGTTTCCATGCTTTTGTAATTGTGAATAAAGCTACTATGAACATTGGCATACAAGTACCTGTAGAATTTTCCATTCTCAGTTTTCTGGGGTGTATATATAGGAGTGGAATTGCTGAGTCAAAGGTTAGTTCTACATTAAACTTTATGAGGAAATGCCAAATTGTTCTGCATAGTGGCTGTTCCATTTTATATTTTCATCAGCAATGTATAAGAGTTTCAATTTTTCCACATCCTCATCCACACAAGTTATTTCAGGTGTTTTGAATGATAGCCCTCCAACTATGTTGAAGTAGTATTTATTTAAGTTTTGATTCCCACGTTTCCCTTAGAAGAAATGAAGTAGCCATCATAGTCAACAAAAGAGTCGGAAATGCAGTACTTGTGCACAATCTCAAAAATGACAGAATGGTCTCTGTTCATTTCCAAGGCAAACCATTCAATACCACAGTAATCAAAGTCTATGCCCCGACCAGTAATGTTGAATTGCTGAAGTTGACTGGTTCTATGAAGACCTACAAGACCTTCTAGAACTAACACCCAAAAAAGATGCCCTTTTCATTATAGGGGACTGGAACGCAAAAGTAGGAAGTCAAGAAACACCTGGAGTAACAGGCAAATTTGGCCTTAGAGTACAGAATGAAGCAGGGCAAAGGCTAACAGAGTTTTGCCAAGACAGCACACTGGTCATAGCAAACCTCCTCTTCCAACAACACAGAAGAAGACTCTACACATGGATATCACCTGATGGTCAATGCCAAAATCAGATTGATTATATTCTTTGCAGCCAAAGGTGGAGAACTCTATACAGCCCCCAAAAACTAGACGAGGAGCTGACTGTGGCCCAGAACGTGAACTCCTTACTGCAAAATTCAGACTTAAATTGAAGAAAGTAGGGGAAACCACTAGACCATTCAGGTATGACCTAAATCAAACCCCTTACTATTATACAGTCGAAGTGAGAAACAGACTCAAAGCACTAGATCTGATCGACAGAGTGCCTGAAGAACTATGGAAGGAGGTTAGTGACATTGTACAGGAGGCAGGGATCAAGACCATACCCAAGAAAAAGAAATGCAAAAAGGCAAAATGGTTGTCTGAAGAGACCTAACAAATAGATGTGAATAGAAGGGAAGCTAAAGGCAAAGGAGAAAAGGAAAGATATACCCATTTGAATGCAGAGTTCCAAAGAATTACAAGGACAAATAAGAAAGCCTTCCTCAGTGATCAGTGCAAAGAAATAGAGGAAAACAATAGAATGGAAAAGACTAGAGATCTCTTCAAGAAAATTAGAGATACCAAGGAAATATTTAACGCAAAGATAGGCACAATAAAGGACAGAAATGGTATAGACCTAACAGAAGCAGAAGATATTAAGAAGAGGTGGCAAGAATACACAGAAAAATTATACAAAAAAGATCTTTATGACCCAGATAATCATGATGGTGTGATCACTCACCTAGAGCCAGACATCCTGGAATGTGAAGTCAAGTGTGCCTTAGGAAGCATCACTACAAACAAAGCTAGTGAAGGTGATGGAATCCCAGTTGAGCTATTTCAAATACTAAAAAGATGATACTGTTAAAGTGCTGCACTCAATATGCCAGCAAATTTGGAAAACTCAGCAGTGGCCACAG